>NW_027517429.1:0-338161 GCF_048772815.1 Callospermophilus lateralis
GCAATCACTTTTTCCTAACAGTTGCTTCCAAGTGTCCCAATAGATGGAGGCTGCCCCTACTTCCTGTGACACTTTCACAAGTTAGAATGGTATATCAAACATAGAACCCGGAAGCAGCTCTCCACACAGGCCTGGTTTGGTCCATCTTCTCTACATTAAGAAGAGAGAGATTGCTTCAGACACACCCATTCATACTGACCAGGTTGTTTGTCGTGGAAGATGACTTTTGCTTTCTCAGGTCCTTCATAGCTTCCTCTATCTTCCCCAGGGTTCATTTCTGCATGGACCTTTGAGGTTCTCAGCAGGTGGAAGATCTCTTATGTTCCTGTATTGTAAGACCAACTCTGTCCCTGCTCTTCTGTAAAGTTAGATTGAGGGCAAAGCGTATGGTTAGGGTTAATAACATGTTTGATTTGGGTTAGGAATCATTCTGCTGGATTAATAATGGTATTGGGAACCTGCGATATTTATAAGTATATATACAGGTGAAATATATGTATGAAAACAGAAATCTAGGTAAGATTTGAAGCCCAGAAGGGCATTGGATCCTTGACTGGGATACTTAGCTTTGAATTATGTTCTGCACATGTGTCTCAGATAAATCTATACACAATGGTATAGGACCTTGTACCTTGGATGATTGAATGTCGAAGAGAACATCCAGTCTAAAAAGGATAGTTGGTAGGATTAGGAAGATAGTTGGTAGAATTAGAAAAAAAAGAGTGAGTATAGGATTTGGACAAAAAGTTCTTTAGCAATAGGGTTTCGGGTAGAGAGAAAATGTAAATGTCAGCACATGTGAAGAGTTGGTCACAATGATGAATTGGGGAAAATATGTAGAAAGCAGATATCAATAGAGACATAGGAAATCAGGCAAATGATAAAGTGATTGATTGGATTAGACATTTTCAGCAGGCTTGAAGTTGTATATATAATCTTAGGAAGAAATACATATGTAGTCAACAATAGGATTGACATTTGAGAGCATTAGCCAACCTGGACACGGATGATTTTTATAATCCATACTCATATTCCGTTTAGGCTTTGGTACAATCATAAGTGTGACTTTGCATTTTGTTGCCAGAATATTACTTTGATAAAATGTATATGTAGATCAGGTGACATGAGTATTTCTTGCACCATTTCTGGGAGCAATATTTTGAAGAGGTATAAATTAGTATTGGGGGCACAAATAGGTGTACCCTGTGTGTATGAATATAGAGAGAATGATTGAATAGACCATACTGTGAATAAATAATATAACTTGTTCCAACTTTACAAATTGGAATAAATTAATATCTGAAAATACATAGTAAATCTTATATTGATATACATACATTCATTCCAACCAGTTATACATCTAATGGTAATATTAGGGTTGTGGTTTATCATAAATTGTGTGTGTGGGTTTTGCTTCAAAATTGATTATGGAAATCGAAAATAATGTGTTTGGAAAGAAGTCTCATGAAATGAGCAGTCAAAAACAAGGAGGAATATATGTGTTCTGAAGCAGGAAGTGATTGAATGTGTTACAAATGTCTTTAAATTGGTGAACTTGTGGATGAAATGTACATTTTATGATGTAAAAAAACTGAAGAAATAGAAATGTACCAGTGTTGAATAAAATTGAACGTCAAAATACACATCATGTCCCGTAGGAATATACTAGCATTGATGTTAAAGTGGGTCAGTTACTATAGAAATATAAGGATTTGTTTGCACCATTCACTGAAGTAAGTTTTCAGTACTAGAAAACAAATATGTATTTCAGGTGGATGAATGTTTCTGAAAATAATCTTATGAAAAGTTGATTATAAAACCACATACATGAACATTAGTGAATTTAGGGAGTGTATAATAAGACACATGTATTTCATATTTTGAAAAATCTAGAGTGTGTGATATATATATATATATATATATATATATATATATATATATATATATATATATATATATATAAAACACACACAGATTCATTGGAAAGTAGAAAATATATGCCAATCAAAATTCATCGTGAAATATATATCATCCACAGATCCACAAATATTAATTTTACTGAACATGGATTTATGTATAATGTTGTTCAAATAAAAAGCTCACTCATAGTTTGAATTTTCAGTTCCAAAATCATTTAGGAGGAGTGAATTTTTCTCATACTTTGTATCTGCCAAGTAAGCCACGTCACAAAAATGTACGTGTATTCCAGGTAGGATTTTATATGTGCATATAAAAATACATGTGCTGAATTGGCTACAGAAAAAGGGAGACAGGAATTCACATGTGTGTTAACTTTAAAAACACATGGAGAACTATTTCAAGAAAAAAATTGACAAGATTTATAACTTCTACCCTATATCATGCAAAAGGCAAGACCAAGTATTCACCATGCCTCCTCTGAACTGCTTGTATTTCTATTCTGTTTGGGTTATTTTTCTCCATCATATTAGGATTAGTAGTCAGAGTCTAGTAGGGTATGGGTTAGTGTCAGGGTTTCAGTATTTCGAATGAAAAATTGGAAAATGTATCCAATGTGTATGTAAATATGTGCTACACAAAAATCTTCCCACTCTCATCCAGAACAATGCCTTGACAATACCTTCGCCCCAAGTAAGACACAATTAGAGGAGAAGAGTTAGAAATTCCGTGAATACATATCTGGAATGGAAAACGATCAGGAGTTCACAATCTTGGAAGTGGTAGAGGAGTTTTCAAAAGTAAGGGACAGGGTAAACACTCCACAAACATGGAATTCTGCTGGCCTAGAGACTTCTTGGGAAACTGTCTGTGAGGTTGGGCACTTGAAATATATGTTGTTGTCAGGAGCTTTATCTTCCTTTCTAGTGAGACCATAAAAGCTGGGTCTGCATCTATGTGACCAGGAGGACATTGTTTCTTTTTTCCCAATGAACATGAGGCAGCATTGCTGAATTCTCCCTTTGTAGGTAAACTGTGGCCCTTGGGGGCTAAATGTCTCCCCGTGTGGACTGTGAAGCCATATGGTCATCCTCTATTTTCCTGGCGTTTCTTGCTGCTGCACTGGAAGTTTGGTATTTGCTTCACGAAATACAAGGAGTTCAAATGGAACACAGTACAGGAGGGAGTTCTGTCACGTGTGGTGAGTCAGGGTCTGCAGGAGAATACAAGAACCAGGCTTCTATCCCACCTAGCTTGCCCCATTGACTATAGCAAACTGATTTTGAACAGTGTCCTGAAACCTCTCCATATAACAAGATGCCTTTACATATAAGGGTCTGCAGGCTTCACCATGTCAGTCACAAGCCATTTGGAAGCCAATGGCAGATCCACATGGCCCCACCACAGATGTTTTATCACACACCTGCCCACCATTGCTCTAGGCCCACTACTCAGCAGGATCCAACTTTCTGGCATCTCTGTTAAACACCATTTTCATGAAAACCAGTCAATCAAGGCACTGTCTGGTATACTCATTGTTGGAAAAAGTATAAACGGCAGCCATACCCCAGAGAAAAACCCCAACATGGCGCCTAAGGACTTCTTCTTCCTACCTTCTTCTTTTCTGAAGTGGCACGAAAAGTTCCCGCCCGTGTGAACTCTCCCACTGGCGCCAATTTCAAATCTCGCTGGCGGGGAACTTAGCCCCAATGAGAACTAACTCCTGGGCTCCGGAGCTGATATCTGAAAGAACTTGCCAATAAACGGGTTGCCTGCCATTCATCTAAGCCCTTCCATCTCCTCCTTAGGTCTATATAAGCACACAGCTTTTTGCATTAAAATTGGAATTCTCCCGGCGAAGTGCCTTTGCGTGGGGAGTTCTTTCATTCTGGTGCCCCGTGAGAGGATACGGGTGAGCTCTTTCCAACAAGAGCCCCGTCCCCCGTTCCGCCGAGACACTCTGCCATGATCCGCTCTTTTCAGAGGCCAGCTTCCTGCACTCACCACTGATCTGATGTATGTAAGCCTCCCCTGACCCTGGCTCGCCAACTCCCTTAGGGCTACCGCTTGTTTTGTGACCGTGATAGTCCGGCACACTCTAGACGCCCGGTAGGGGAGAGGGAATTCCTCCCACCAAGACCTTTACTGGTCACAGTGGACCCTCTGGTGATCCGTTTCCCTTTGGGTCGTGAGGGTTCTGAGTTTACACGAGAGGCTCTGTGGTTTTTCCTCCTCTGCTGCCACTGCTGCTGCCGGCTAGATTTGCTGTTTCCTGCGGGGCTGCTGTGTCTGGCTGAAGCTGTCTCTCTGCTCAGGGAAAACTGAACTCCCGTCCTAGAACTGCATTCTGCTGGAGCTGGAGTTCTGTTTTCATTATTGACTTCTTCAGCTGCGTTCGAAAACTTTCCTGACGTCAGGTTGCCCGTGGCTCCAAACCCATTGGGTCTTCCAGATCGCACTTCACTGGTGACGACCAGGTAGTACCCTCTGTATTTCCTTGCGACAGCTGGTCATTTTGGGGACACCCACCTGACCCCCGTTCGCCCTGAGCTTCCTGGAAGCCATTCCAGCTCGGGTTTTCTCTTTGTCTCTCTTGCTTACTCTTATATTCTCTCTCTCTCTCTCTCTCTCTCTCTCTCTCTCTCTCTCTCTCTCTTCCATCTCTCCCTGTGACAATGGGCACCTCTTCATCTGTACCTGAAGCCTCACCTCTCAAATGTTTAATAAAAAATCTGGCCACACTCTCCCTCACACCAGACATCAAGCCCAAACTTTTAATCAAATTCTGTACCCAAGATTGGCCTACATATCCACTGGATAATGGCAATCATTGGCCTCCAGAAGGCTCCTTAGATCCAAACCTCCCCCGGGACCTTTTTAACTACTGCCAGCATCTGAAAAAGTGGAGGAAGATTCCCTGCATTGAAGGTTTTAGCCTTCCAACACAGCACCTTGTCTCTGCTCTTCCTGCCCTCCCCCTCAGGTCCTCCTTGCTTGCAATCCCCTCTCTTCCCCTACTTCTACTTCTGACTTCACTGATTCTTCCTCATTCGACCCAGCAGATGAACCCCCACCTTATCCCCAGCCCCATCTGCCCCTTCTCTTCTGCTATACCCTCCTCATCCTCTGCCTGATTCCATGGATCCTCAGCCTTCCATTTTATCCCCCTCCCCTCCGTCCTCTTCTGCCTGCTCCACCTCCTCCTCTTCCATAGAGACACTCCCTTCCCCTCCCTCTCCTTCCTGTCCACCGCCTGCCTCTTTCAGTCTTCCTATTACCAGGTCTATAGGACTCCTTCCCACCCCTAAGACAATCGCACCCCTTAGTGAGGTAGCTGGACCAGAGGGTGTCATCAGAGTCCACGTGCCCTTCTCCAGGTCAGACATTACTCAGCTAGAGAGGAAGTTAGGCTCAATCACCACTAAACCCACCACTTACATTCGGGAGTTTCAATGGGTCCTGCAAGCATATAGCCTCACTCATCATGACATATACATGCTCTTGGCCAATACACTTCTCCCCGAGGAAAGGCAATGGGTCTGGGAGCTAGCCCAAGCCCATGCTGATGAAAATCATAGGACCAATCCTAATCACCCCATGGGCCCTCATGCTGTCCCAGAGCAGGATCCCCTATGGGATTACAACACCCCTGAAGGCTTACAGACTCATGACCTTTTTACATCCTGCCTCTTGGCGGGCCTGAAAAAGGCCACCGGCAAGGCTGTTAACTTTAAAAAAGGTGCAGGAGGTCATTCAAAGGAAGAAGGAAACACCTTCAGAATTCCTGGATAGACTAACCAAGGCCCTTCAACAGTGCACATAACTTGACCCAGAAACCCCTGATGGCCGTCATGTCTTAATGACATATATTCTGGCCCAAAAATACTCTGACATTAAATCCAAACTTAAAAAGCTTGAACAGGGCCCTGCTACTCCTCAGACCGAAATCCTCACTGTCGCTTTAAAGGTTTTTCATGGTAGAGAGGATGAAAGTGAATGCCGTAGGCAGAGAGCTGAAAATGCCAAATTCCAAATGTTGGCCCAGGTCATTCAGAGAAGGCCATCACCACGCCATCCCAATATGACAACCCCTGGAGCTTGCTTCAAATGTGGTAAGGATTGTCCTTCGCCAAGAACACCCTAAAACCCCTGCCCAACATGCCATCAAAGGAGACACTGGGGGGCAGACTGCCCAACAACCCGGAAGGGAGGTTGGTCAGCCACCCGGCAACCCCAGCCTCTCCTGGGCTTGGCAGAGGAGGATTGATGGAGCCCTGGGCCTTCCCTCCAGACTATTACCATCAAGAATCAAGAGCCTAGGGTCACCTTCCTGGTGGATGGACGCTTCATTACCTTCCTCTTGGATATTGGTGCCACTTTTTCGGTCTTGAGAGTGTATTGGGGTCTTACCACACCCACAAAAACTCCTATTGTCGTGGTAGGAGGTAAACATATTTTCCCTCAAAATCCCTTTTGTCTTTCACTCACTCCTTTCTCGTTATGAGCCATTGCCCCATTCCCCTTCTGGAAAGGGACATACTCTCACTATTAAAAGTCACCATTCACATATCACCCCACACCTCTCCTACCTCTCATTTCCTCATGATGTTCCTAGGGGCAGATACACCTCCTTCATGCACTGTCCCACGACTATCTAAACCAGTTAACCCTGAGTTTTGGGACACAACTACACCCTTTATGGCTAAATGCAGTCCTATTCATATTGTCTTACGGGACCCTTCAAGATATATTAGTCAACCATGATATCCACTCACAACCACAGCCTTCCTCGGATTAGAAGCCATCATCCAGGATTTATTATGAAAGGGGTATCTTAGGCCTACACACTCTCCTTTCAACACTCCCATTCTGGCAGTTAAGAAACCTAACGTGTCCTACAGGCTGGTTCTAGACCATCCCCTTGTCAACTCCTCTGTGGTCCCCATCCACCCGCTAGTGTCCAACCCTTACACCCTCCTCTCTCATATCCCTGCCACTTCTACCCACTTCTTGGTCCTAAATTTAAAACATGCGTTCTTTTCTATTTCTTTGTTCTCAGAATCTCATTATATCTTTGCTTTTACTTGCACTGACTCTCACACCCGCCATTCTCATCAGCTTACCTGAACTGTCCTCCCACAGGGATTCAGGGATAGCCCCCATCTCTTTGGCCAAGTTCTTGCCCAGGACTTCACATCCTTTCACCCGACGTGTCCTGACTCTACTCTCCTTCAATATGTCGATGACCTTCTTCTATGTAGTCCCTCTGGGAACACTCTCAATCCCACACCGCTCAGCTTCTTAATTTCCTAGCAGACAAGGGAAATAGGGAGTCTCCCCACAAGGCCCAGGTTTCCCAGTCTTCTGTCACCTATCTTGGTTTTTGCCATACACCCAGAAAAAAGGAAATAACACTGGATAGGAGGCAACTCCTCTCTTATCTTCCAGTACCCCTTACAAAAGCCAAAATACTGTCATTCCTAGGACTAGCAGGTTATTTTAGGGCCTGGATCCCAAATTATTCTCTTCTTTACAAATCCTGTATGACCTAGCAAAGGGACCCCCTAGTGAATCTCTTGCCTCCTCCCCAAACTACCACTTGCACAGGCTTCAGCAACTTGTCTTAAAGGCACCTGCCCTTCACCTTCCTAATCTTTCAAGACCATTTCATGTATATGTCCATGAAAAAGGGAGGCAAGAACTTGGGGTCTTAGGTCAAAACTATGGGCCTACATTTGCACCTGTGGCATATTTGTCCAAGCAACTTGACCCTACCATCCGTGAGTGGGCCCCTTGCTTAAGAGCTCTGACTGCTGGACAAATTTTACACAAAGAATCCTCTAAGGTTACTTTTGGGGCCCCTTTAACTATCCACTCCCCACATCACTTGAAGGATCTTTTAGCTTATAAGGGCTTTCAAACCCTTCCTCCATCCAGATTTCTGTCGCTCCTCACTTCCTTTCTGGAAAACCCTAATATTACTTTCCTCCCCTGCTCTGCACAGAACCCTGCCTCACTGCTCCCAATGACTCCCACATCTAACACACCAACTCATAATTGGTTGGAAACCTTAGATGATTTCCTCCCCTGTCATTCTTCCATTTCTGAGAGACTACTAGCCAAGCCTGACCTTATCTGGTTTACTGATGGCAGTTCCTTTAGGCAGAACGGCACTCATTACTTTGGATACGCTGTAGTTTCAGCCACTGAGATTATAGAGGCCAAAGCTCTGCCTTCTTGAACTACCAACCAGCAGTCTGAACTTATAGTAGCCACTCGTGCCAGCCTTCTAGCACAAGGCAAATCCCTCACCCTTTATACTGATTCAAAATATGTCTTCCATATCTTATCCCATGCTGCAATATGAAAGGAGCGAGGCCTACTTACCACCAAAGGTAATGTGATCACTAATTCGGCTCTTATAACCAATCTGATAGAGGCCTCCCACTTACCCACCCAGGTGGGAGTTGTCCATTGTAGGTCTAATCAGAAGGACATCTCTCTTATCACTGAGCGCAATGCCAAAGCTGAACAGGTGGCACAAATGGCTGCTACCACTTCCAATGATGGACCCCCTGGGGGACATATAATGGCCACTTTAGACAGCTCATCTGAAGCCCCTACTTCTTCCAGTAAGAACAAGGATCTGTTCAAGTTCCTTCATACTCTATTCCTTTCCAATTCTCAGTCTTTGAACCTCTTTTTACAGAGCTTCTTCTCGCTCACCCTCTCTGACAAAGCCATGCTACAGAATATAGCCTCTAAGTGTCAGATCTGTCAGTGGATCAACACTTATTCTCCTTTAAGGCCCAAACCTTTCCCTTCCCACCAAGCCCGGGGACACATTCCCACTGCTGACTGGCAGGTAGACTTCACCAACATGCTCACAGTATGGCGCACTAAATACCTCCTTGTCTTTGTGGACACTTTCTCTGGTTGGATTGAGGCATTTCCCACTTCCAATAAAACGGCTTCCACTGTAGCTTTAATCTTACTGACAGACATCATCCCCAGGTTGGGTATGCCCACTTCTCTACAATATGACAATGGCCCTGAGTTTATTTCTAGGATCACACAAAAGGTCTCTCAAGCCCTCTCCTTCAAGTGGCATTCCCACTTTCCATATTACCCCCAAGCTTCAGGGAAAGTGGAAAGGGTAAATCGTACTCTAAATGAAGTCCTTACCAAATTGACAATGGAATTAAACTTAGACTGGGTCAAACTCCTTCCCTTGGATTTGCTTCGAATCAGAGCTCTCCCTAAAAACCATCTTTACTGTCTCCCTTTGAGATAATGTATGGAAGACCTCTTATACCCCCTGGGTTGGTCATTTCACAAGGACCTCTCACCCGAGATTTGTCTTTGCCTCTTTTGTATCATCTCTGCTCGGAAATCTGGAAATATCAGGACTGGCTTCATCCGGACCCAGTGTCCTCTCCAAACACTCCTCCCTTAACACCTGGGAGTCTAGTCTATTATAATACCAAAGAGGAGAAAGGGACTCTTGCCCCAAAATGGGAAGGCCCCTATCCTGTCATTCTCTGTAGCCCCACTGCCGCCAAACTCTCCTTACCAGACAACCGTCTCACTCCCTGGATTCACATTTCTAGGTTGAAGCCATATCACCAAGAAGTCCCACCTGCTGACGACAGGACCAACCCAGATGAACTCCAAGAATCAACTCCTGAACCTCCCCTTTACTCCTGCTCTCCACACTCATCTCACCCATTTAAGTTGCGGCTCACACGGTGTTCCCCGCAGAACAATTCCTCTTAAAAAAGTCACAATGAGCTCTCCCAACACCCTAATCTTCTGTAACTGCTTGTTTTTTGTGTTCTGCTTATTTTCTGTGCTCTATCGGGACTGGTCTTTACCCTCCTCTCCTACCATGTATTTATTCACTCTTCAGGAACGATACTCAGAACATGGCATCAGAAGGTCCGTGCAGTGGATGCAACTACTTGCTTCATCCACAACTTCACCTCTATTTCACTAAAATTGTCACCTTCAAGGACCTTCATCCCTGGTAGCTGGAACTGGCCTTTCATTTGCTTCCTTTTTGATCAAACAAAAGACTATTATCATTGGTGGCCTGAGATATATAATGGGTGCCCCTATTGGTGATGCAGGTTCCATGATGAACATGGTAGCTATTCTTACCACTCACTTGGTTACCCTAAAGGGTGGACTTCTAGTTACCTAAAGTGGCATAAAGGCTCTTCATCTGATAACAATGGATGGTATACTTTAGATATACCTGACCCCAAGGCCAAACGTTGTGACTATGTTGAGTTTGCTGTCTATGCTCGGACAACCTCAGACAGACCCACAATGTGGATGACTGTTGGCCGCACCCTGATTATGCCACCTAAGGCAACCATCTAGGTAGTCAAACACATTAAGGAGTCAGAATCAAAACTTCGAGATCTTATCCATAGCTCATCCAAAAAGGATTCAGACCCTTCAACCCCCTCAGGTCCCCCTGACACAAGGCTCAATTTGTTACACCAAACTCTTCGATTATTAAAATCCACCCCTCTTTCTGTGCCTCCTTCTCAGTGCTTTCTCTGTGCTTCACTTAGTCATCCACTTCTAGCAGCGGTCCCATTAGTGGCAGGAAATATTTCAGCAAAAACCTACAATTTCTCTAAGAAAGAACAACCCCTACATGTGACACGTATCCCACTGTGGGAAAGTTATTCCACCAATGCTTTATTTGCTTTCATCTGTTTCCACCTGACAATAATGAATCCTTTACCCATTTGTTCCTTGAGCTTAAGCACCCAATCGAGCCCTGCGTTTATGCAACCTGGAAATTTCCTCTGGTGTAATGGGTCTTTAAGTACCTCAAGGATCAATGTCTCTGGCACCTGTTTCTTGGTTACTGTAGTTCCTCAGCTGTCTTTGTATACTCCCACCAAATTCTGACAGTTGGCCCTACCTTCCCGAACCCGTAGGGCAGTCTTTCTGCCGGTTCTGGTAGATCTCACTTTAACAACCTCAGTGGCGGGTCTCGGACTCTCTGGTGGAGCTATAGGTCATGCTCTATGAGCATCCAATGACCTGCAACAAAAACTGCAGGAAGCACTCGATACCACTGCTGAGTCTCTGGGCTTCTTGCAGCGCCAGGTTACTTCATTGGCACACGTGGCTTTACAGAACCAAAGGGCAATTGATCTTCTCACTGCAGAAAAAGGGGGTACGTGCCTATTCCTCAGAGAGGAATGTTGATATTATGTTAATGAATCTGGGCTGATAGAAAAAAAAATGTCGTTAAATTGCAGGAATTATTGACCAAATTGCTCAAACCTAGCTCCTCCAATCCCATAACAGGGTTCTTCCAATCCTGTCTTGCAATGTACTTACTACCTATCTTGGGGCCCCTTATTGGGATGCTCTTTTTTTGTGCTCTCTTGCCATGCATAATGAAGTTCCTTCAAACCCAACTGCAAAAAATTTTTAATCAAAATTTCAACCAGCTTTTACTTAGGCACTACCAGCCTCTGATGACCGATGAACCCCTAACATCTCCAAGAGAACAGTTCACTCAGTGATGAAGCTCACTACCAGGCACGATGGAATGCAACGTACATCAGACAGTGGGAGGCAACGAGCTTGGAGAACCTCATAATCTTCCATCCTGGATTCATGAGTCTTTATGACCTTCTAAGCTACCTCATGGCCCTTGGCCTCTTCTATGTCAGTCCCCCAACATGGAACTTCTGCCAAAAACTGACCTTTGCTCTAATTTTTATCTTCATTCTGTTTTTATTCGCTCTGATCTTGTTCAGGTGCTGGTGACGCCATGTCCAGGCAACACTTCCAGTATTTCCTTGAGTCTCTGTTACAGGACCAGTGGCTGATACCAACAATCTCCTCCATCCAGGACTGGTTTCATGCCATCGACAACTTGTGGCATCAGGGAACTTTCATAGACTTTACCCCTACTGAAGTAGCTATCTATACCACTGGGTTTTATTTCTGATATCCCCAGACCTGCCCCCCGAGCATTCGTCCACTTCCCTTTCTAGGCCCCACAGCACCCCCACACAGCAGGAAGCAGCCAGAAATGACAAACAACACCCCACTTTCTAAGAAAACAAAAAGGGAGGAATGTTAGAAAAAGTAAAAATGGCAGCCATACCCAAGAGAAAAACCCCAACATGGCGCCTAAGGACTTCTTCTTCCTACTTTCTTCTTTTCTGCAGTGGCATGAAAAGTCCCCGCCCTTGTTAACTCTGCAGCCAGCGCCAATTTCAAATCTCGCTGAAGGGGAACCTTAGCCCCAATGAGAACTAATTCCTGGGCTCCGGTGCTGATATCTGAAAAAACTTATTCTCAGAACATGAGACCAAACCACAAACCCACAACCACAGCCACAAAGGCACCTCCTTCCCCCAAGTAGGTCTGTGACTATTCGGAGTGTTCTCTGACTGCTGGGCCATACTATGTTCCTCCGAAATGGCCTGTCTTGTCTCAGATCTGGTCTCCTTGGCCAACTCTGTGAAGTTGACAGGAACCAGCGGTGAGCCACTACCTTCTTTCTCAGGAAAGGCCCCTCTTCAGAGCTCTTCTGGCATTTGGACATCTTCAAATCAGTAGGTACCAAGAAAGACTGACCCTGTCCTTGGTAAATCCAAACAAGTGAGACAACTGGGACTGGGACTGGGACTGGCTCGAGGTGCCTGGCTTCCTGGATCCCAAGTTCAGAGAGTTCCAACACCAAGGAAGTGAGGTGAGGTCACTTCCTTCAGCAACTGAATGAGGTCACTGCCTTGGCAACCACTTTGTTTTAACAGTTGCTTCTTATGGTCCCTTTGGATGGAGGCTGCCCCTACTTCCTGTGACCCTTTTATAAGGTAGAATGGGATATAATCCATAGGCTCTCAGGAACAGCTCTCCATAAGGCCTGGTTTGGTCCGTCTTCTCTACATTAAGAAGACAGAGGCTGATTTAGACACCAAACTTCATCCTACCAGGTTGTTTTCCATGGAAGATGACTTTTGCTCTCTCAGGTCCTTCATAGCTGCCTACATCTTCTGCAGGGATCATTTCTGCACATACCTTTGAGATCTCATCAGGTGGAAGATCCCATACATTCCTGTATTGTAACACCAACACTGTCACTGCTCTTCTGTAAAGTTAGATTGAGGGAACAGTGTATGGTTAGTGTTAATAACATTTTCAATTTTGGTTAGGAACCATTCTGCTCGATGAACAATGGTATTGGGAACCTGCGATATTTATAAGAATATAGAGGTGAAATATATGAACGAAAAGAGAAATCTAAGTAAGATTTGAAGCCCAGAAGGTCATTGGGTCCTTGTTTGGGATACTTAGCATTGAATTACGTTCTGCACAGATGTCTCAGATAAATCGATATACAATGGCATAGGACCTTGTACCTTGGATGATTGAATGTAGAAGAGAACATCCAGTCACAAAGGGATAGTCGGTAGGATTAGGAAGACAGTAGGTAGGTTTAGGAAGAAGAGTGAATATAGGATTTGGACCAAAAGATTTTTAGCAATAGGATTTCGGGTAGAGAGTGAATGTAAATGTCAGCACATGTGAAGAGTCATTCACAATGATGAACTGGGGAAAATATGTAGGAAAGTAAATATCAATTGAGACAAAAGGAAATCAGGCAAAGTATAATGTGAGTTATAGGATTAGACATTTTCAACAGGGTTGAGGTTGAATATATAATCTTAGCAAGAAACAAATATGTAGTCACCAATTGGATTGACATTTGAGAGCATTAGGCAACCTGGACATGGATGTTATTACTAATACATGCTCACTTTCCATTTAGGCTTTGGTACAATCATAAGTGTGACCTTTGCATTTTGTGTCCATAATATTACTGTGATAAAATATATATGTAGATCAGGTGACATGAGTATATCTTCCACCATTTCTGGGAGCAATATTTTGAAGACGTATATATTAGTATTGGGGGTATAAAGAGGTGTACCCTGTTTCTATGAATATACACATAATGCATGAATAGAACATACTCTGAATAAAACATGTACTCATTCCACTATAAACAATGAATTGAATTGATATCTGAAAATATACAGGAAATCAAATATTGATATACAGACATTCATTACAACCAGTTATACATCAATGATAATATTAGTATTAGGATTTTCATGAAGAGTGTGTGAGTTTTGCTTCAAAATTGATTATGGAAATCGAAAATAATGTGTTTGGAAAGAAGTCTCATGAAAAGAACAGTAAAGAAACATGGAGGAATACATGTGTTCAGAGGCAGGAAGTGATTGAAAGTGAAACAAATTCCTATATATTTTTGAACTTTTGGATGAAATATGTATACTATGATGTGCATAAACTGAAGAAATAATAATGTCCCATTGTTGAATAAATATGAACGTCAAAATATATATCATGTCCCATAGGAATCTACTTGCATTGATGTTAAACCTGGTCAGTTACCATAGAAATATTAGGATTTGTATACACCATTCACTGAATTTAGTTGTCACTACTAGGAAACAAATATGAATTTCAGGTGGATGAATATTTTGGAAAATAATCTTGTGAAAAGTTGATTATAAATCCACATAAATGAATATGAATGAATTTAGGGAGTGTATAATAAGTCACATATATTACATATTTTGAAAAATCTGGAGAGTATATATATATATATATATATATATATATATATATATATATATATATAAAGAGAGAGAGAGAGACATTAAAAACTAGCAATATATATGCCAATCAAAATTCACCATGAAATATATATCATCCACAAATCCAAAAATATTCATTATACTGAACATGGATTTATGTATAATGTTCTTCAACTAGAAAGTTCACCCATAGTTTGAAATTTCAGTTCCAACAGCATTTACGAGGAGTGATCTCTTCTCACAATTGTATCTGCCAAGTCAAACACCTCACAAGAATGTACGTGTGGTACCAGGTAGAAATCTATATGTGCATATAAAAATACATGTGCTTAATAGGCTACAGAGAAATGGAGAAAGGAATTCACATATTTGTTAACTTTAAAAACACATGGAGAACTATTTCAAAAAAAATTTGCAAGATTTATAACTCCTACCCTATATTATGCAAAAGTCAAGTCCAAGTATACACCTTGCCTCCTCTGAACTGCTTGTACTTCTTTTCTGTTTTTTTTTAATTTTTCTCCATCATATTAGGATTAGTAGTCAGAGTCTAGTTGGGAATTGGTTAGGGTCAGAGATTCAGTGTTTTGAAGGGAAATTGAAAAATGAATCCAATGTCTATGCAAATATGTGCTACCCAAAAATCTTCCCACTCTCATCCAGAACAATGCCTTGACATTATCTTTTACCAAAGTAAGACACAGTTAGAGGAGAAGAGTTATAAAATCTGTGAATACATATCTGGAATGGAATATGCTCAGGAGTTCACAACATTGGAGGTGGTAGCAGAGTTCAAAAAAGTAAGGCAAAAGATAAACACTCCTCAAACATGGAGCTCTGCTGACCTAAAGAATTCTTGAGAAA
This sequence comes from Callospermophilus lateralis, assembly GCF_048772815.1. Lineage (NCBI taxonomy): Eukaryota > Metazoa > Chordata > Mammalia > Rodentia > Sciuridae > Callospermophilus > Callospermophilus lateralis. Next base: position 15,453 of record NW_027517429.1, read on the forward strand.
CGGCCTCTGAGGTTGGGCACTTGAAATATATGTTGTTTTCAGGAGATTTAGTTCTTTTGTAGAGAGACCATCAAAGCTGGTTCTCCATATATGTGACCTGTAAGACATGGTTTCTTATTTTTCATTGAACATGTGGCAGCAGTGCTGAATTCTTTTTTTGTAGCTAAACTGTGGACACTGGGGCTAAGTTTCTCCACACAATTCATGGCAATACTTCTCTGAGGTCAGTTCTACAACTCAGTCTCTAAGGAGTATTACACCAGAGTACAAGCCGAGGTGGACCCAGTTATCCCTTCCAACTGCCACACAAATGACCAAAATTAAAACCAAAACATTCCCACATGGCCCTCATCTTCTTCCACATAGACCCTCATTATAACCTCTGGCTGGAGATTTCCATGAGGGGTACAGCGCAAGAGAGTGTCCAAAATAAGCTCCCTTGGCCCTCATTTGCCTAAAGTCAGGGTGGCCTGGACACCATTCCTGTGAACCAGGAGTGATCAAATAGGCCTGACATTACAACTGCTCTGCTTCTCCAATTAGAGGCCTACTGACTGTGGGGTTTAGATTCTTTATGTGAAGTGGAATCATGAGAAAACCCAAGCACCTCTGCATGGCTTTGAAAAACTCATTTGACCCAAAGGATCCCTATATTCACTTGATGATTGTCTGCAACCTAATAGAGGAAGGAGAGAGACATCATCCACAATGACTGAATTTTGCCATTTTTGTTTTGCATGCACACATGGGATCTTTCTTTATATCCATCAGGTGCTGAGAATGTAAGCCACAGCCTCACACATGGCCAAGAGGCTGATTCAGAAACATCCCATTGAAAGCAATTAAGCAAAGAGCCACAGGTGATTCCCAATCATTTCCATATGAAAACTGTTTTTTTCATGCTTCACAAAGGGGTGGCCTGAGGCAAAGACCTTCCTGTCATTCAGTGAAACAGAAAAATAGGTAAGCAAAAGGCACAAAGCATGGTTTCTCCACTGAGACTTACCTGGTCACACTGATATCTGAGTTTTCTAAGATGCTCGCCATTACCTTCAGCTATTCAGTACATGGCCATGTAACAGAGCTTGGGGTGGTACCTATCTTGAACACAAAACCATGAGACTATTCTGCAGATTGGTCAGAATTCAGGAAGAAATCTGAAACTTAGGAAGATAGTAGGTGTTGCCCATCAATTAGGCAACCTGCAGTGCAGTCATAAACTGGGCAGGATGAATGCTGGGAAGCTTTAAATTGACAGGACACATTCATTGAGGCATTCTCTTTTCTAATGTCTACAACCACGGACACAGTGTTATACACAGACATAGAAACACTTGCCTTGTCAAACGACTATCTAGAAACAGTCCACTGCAAACCAGACATACCAACTTTCCTACCTATTCTAAGAAAATGAGACAAAACCACAAACTCACACCCACAAACACAAAGGCACCTCCTTCCCCCAAGTAAGTCTGTGAATATCCAGAGTGTCCTCTGACTGGCGGGCCCTACTATGTTCCCCCGAAATGTCCTGTACTGTGTCAGATCTGGTCTCCTTGGCCAACTCTGTGAAGTTGTTAGGAGCCAGCGGTGAGCCACTACCTACTTACTAAGGAAAGGCCCATGTTCAGAGCTCTCCTGGCATTTGGCCATTCTCACATCAGTAGGTACCAAGAAAGACAGAATCTGTCATTGGTAAAACTAAACAACTGAGCCCACTGGGACTGGGACTGGGACTGGCTCTGGATGCCTGGCTTCCTGGATCCCAAGTTCAGAGAATTCCATCACCAAAGAAGTAAGGTAGGTCACTTCCTTCAGGAACTGAATGAGGTCAATGCCTTGGCAAACACTTTGTCCTAATAGTTGCTTCCAAGGGTCCAATGAGATGGAGGCTGCCCCTACTTCCTTTGAATCTTTCACAAGTTAGAATGGTATATCAACCATTGGCACCCAGGAACAGCTCTCCACACAGGCCTGGTTTGGTCCATCTTCTCTACATTAAGAAGAGAGAGGCTGATTCAGACACATCCCTTCATCCTGACCAGGTTGTTTGCCATGGAAGATGACTTTTGCTCTCTCAGGTCCTTCATATCTGCCTACCTCTTTTCCAGGGATCATGTCTGCATGGACCTTTGAGGTTCTCAGCAGGTGGAAGATCCCCGACATTCCTGTATTGTAAGACCAACTCTGTCCCTGCTCTTCTGTAAAGTTAGATTGAGGGAACAGTGTATGTTTAGGGTCAATAACATGTTGGATTTAGTTTAGGAATCATCCTGAAGAATGAATAATGGTATTTGAAACTGCGATATTTACTAGAATATATATGTGAAATATAAGTGTGAAATGAGAAATCTAGGTAACATTTGAAGCCCAGAAGGGAATTGGACCCTTGATTGTGATACTTAGCATTGAATTACATTCTGCATAGAGGTCTCAAATAGATCAATATACAATGGCATAAGACCTTGTACCTTGCTTGATTGAATGTAGAAGAGAACATCCAGTCAAAAAAGGATAGTCGGTAGGATTAGGAAGATAGTCAGTAGGTTTACAAAAAGAATGAGTATAAGATTAGGAATAAAAGTTTATTAGCAATAGGTTATGGATTAGAGTGTGAATGTAAATGTCAGCACATGTGAAGAGTCAGTCACAGTGATGAACTGAGGAAAATATGTAGGAAACAGATAGAAATAGAGCCATAATGAAATCAGGCAATGTATAAAGTGAGGGATAGGATTAGACAATTTCAGTAGGGTTGAGTTTGAATATATAATCTTAAGAAGAAACAAATATGTAGTCACCAATAGGATTGACATTTGAGAGCATTAGGCAATCTGGACATGGATGTTTTTAGTAATCCATGTTTACTTTCCATTTAGGCCTTGGTACAAACATAAGTGTGACCTTTGCATTTTGTGTTGCGAATATTTCTGTGATTAAATGTATAAGTAGATCAGGTGACATGAGTATTTCTTCCACCATTTCAGGGAGCAATATTTTGAAGACGTATAAATTAGTATTGGGGGTATAAAGAAGTGTACACTGCGTTTATGAATATAGAGATAATGCATGAATAGACCATACTGTGAATAAATAATATAACTCTTTCGACTTTAAATAATGGATTGAATTTTTATCTGAAAATATATAAGAAATCCAATATTGGTATGCAATCATTAATTTCAACCAGTTATACATCTAATGGTAATATCAGAGTTATAATTTATCATAAAGTTTATGTGAGTTTTGCTTCAAAAGTGATTATGGAAATTGAAAGTAATGTGTCTTGAAAGAAGTCTCATGAAAAGACCTGTCAAGAAACATGGAAGAATACATGTGTCCTGAAGCAAGAAGCGATTGAAAGTGAAACAAATTCCTATAAATTTGTGAACTTGTGGGGAAATCTTAAGAGCCCCTCCCAGCTCTCCCTTGAGCGCGATAGCCAGACTGAGGGAATTAGGAGTGGCACGGGACTCATGGTGCAGACCTCCAGGCCACCGCTCCCACCAGTGCTGAAAACTGAAGTCTCTTGCTCCAGCTTCCGGGGGCATGACTTCCTGAGTGCAAGCAAATTCGCTGGTGGTTCTCAGGCCTAAGCTCTACAAACTTAGGGTCTGAGGGAGACAAACAGGGAGAGTGTGCCCAGGCGTTCATGAAAACAGGGCTCCTAGGAGCAGCAGACCTGGCATGTAGCCAGTATTGTGGTGAGTGTCACACGTGAGCGGGGCCTGTCTTGAGGAAACACAAAAGAAGGCCCTAGGCACTCAGGATTGGACACCCACAAAGTGTGGGAGGAAGAGCTGCTACACAGTGATTGGTTCCCACCTATTGAAAGGAGAAGCTTGGCCCAGTGGGCACAACTCTACCTACTGGAAAAGAAGTTTATTGCAATCTATGACTGCATTTATTATTATTATTATTATTTTAATTTGTTTTTTTTTGTTTTTGTTTTTGTTTTTTTGTTTTCTTTTATTTTCATTTTTTGTTGCTGTTCTTTAACTTTTTAAAAATGTTTTCAATTTTTTTAATTTTTTATTTTGTTATTATTTTTTAAAATTTTAATTTTAATTTTATATTATCATTATCATTTTTAAAAAAAATCATTTTCTTTCTTTATTTTCTATTTTTTCTATTGTCTTTTCATTTCTTTTCAATTTTCTTATTTCCCATTCCTTGCATTCTACCTGCCTACTCTCATTCTCTTTAGTGACTTTTTCCCTTTCCTTCTAAAATCTTTTTTCCCAAGCATCAAATAAATTTATAAGAGTAAACAGTAACTCAGCAGTCAAACAGAACAAGAAGTAACATGAGCAGCATAAACAAGCAAGGAAGAAAAGGAGTACAAACAACGAAGGACACCCTAAATATTCAGGAGGACCTAGAGTCATCAGAAAAATGGTCATATAAAGAACTCAAGGAATAACTTAGACAGATGGAATGGAAACTTAAAGAGGATACGAGACAGAAAATCCAAACAGTAAAAGAAAACATTGAAAATGAATTACATAAACAGATAAAAGAAAAAGTTAAGCATCTTTATCATTGGATAGAGATTATAAAAAATCAAACAATAATTCTAGAAATGAAGGAAATGATAAACCAAATTAAGAACTCCATTTAGAGTATCACTAACAGAGTGGAGAAAGTAGAAGCAAGAACATCAGATAATGAAGACAAAATATATCATCTTGAAATGAGTCCAGCCAACTCAGAAAGGCTGGCAAAAAAATCACAAGAAAAACATACAAGAGATTTGGGATAACATAAAAAAAAAACACACACACACTTATGAGTCATCAGGATAGAGGAAGGTACAAAGTCTCAAACCAAGGGAATGAGAAAACTCCTGAATTAAATAATTACAGAAAACTTTCCAGAAATAAAAAAGGAAATGGATATACAAATTGTAGATGCATACAGGACAAGAGCACACAAAATCACAGTAGAACAATGCCAAGACACATTGTTATGAAGATATCCAATATAGAGAACAAAGACAAAATAATAATTCTACAAGAGAATGGAGGCAGAATACATTCAGTGGTAAACCAATAAGGTTAACAACGGATATTTCATCACAGACGCTGAAAGCGAGAAGATCCTGGAAAAACGTATTTCAAACAATGAAAGACAATGGATGCCAACCAAGAATTCTGTATCCAGCATAATTAACCATCAGGTCCAACAACGAAATAAGAATCTTTCATGATAAACAAAAGCTAAAAGAATTTGAAGCCAGAAAACAATCATTGCAAAGCGTCTTGAGCAAAACACTACACAAGAAAGAAATGAAAAACAACAGCCAAAACCATCAGTGGGAAGTACCTTGGTAATGACAGAGGCAGGGTGAAAGCTTATCATGGAGAAACAAACTAAATTAAAAAAATATAAATAATCAAACATGGCTGGCATACAAACCATACATCAATAGTAACTCTGAATGTAAATGGCTTAAAGTCTCCAATAAAGCGACATAGGCTGGTAACTTGGATTAAATAAACAAATCCAACAATATGTTGCCACCAAGAGACACATATGAAATGCAAAGACACACAGGGTGAAGGTGAAAGGTTGGGAAAAAAATACACCATGCACACTTATCCTCATAAGCAAGCAGGGGTGGACATCCTCATATCGAATAAAATCAACTTCAAGATTAAGTTAATCAAACGGGATAAGGAAGGACATTATATACTGTTAAAAGGAACCATTCACCAACAAGACATAACAATTATCAATATTTATGCACTAAATAATGGTGCTACGTTATTCATGAAACAAATTCTCCTCAAGCTCCAGAATGAAATAGACCACAACACAATAATTATGGGTGACTTCAAAACACATCTATCATCATTGGACAGATCCTCCAAACAAAAGTTGAATAAAGAAAGTATAGAACTCAATATCACAATCAATAACCTACATGTAACTGACATATATAGAATATATCAACCATCATCAAGTGGATATACTTTTTTCTCAGCAGCACATGGATCCTTCTCAAAAATAGACCATATATGATGCCATAGGGCAACCCTCAGTAAATATAAAGGTGTGGAGATAATACCATGCATTTTATCTGATCATAATGGAATGAAACTGGAAATCAATGATAAAAGAAGTAAGGAAAAATTCTACATCACATGGAAAATGAACAATATGTTACTGAATGATCAATGGGTTACAGAAGACATAAAGGAGGAAATCAAAAAATTCTTAGAGATAAATGAAATTACAGACACAACATATCGGAAACTATGGGACACAATGAAAGCAGTTTTAAGAGGGAAATTCATCGCCTGGAGGTCATTCCTGAAAAAAAGGAAAAACCAAAAAATAAGTGAGCTCACACTTCATCTCAAAGCCCTAGAAAAGGAAGAGCAAAACAACAGCAAATCTAGCAGAAGGCAAGAAATTATTAAAATCAGAGTGGAAATCAACGAAATTGAAACAAAAGAAACTATTGAAAAAATTAACAAAACTAAAAGTTGGTTCTTCGAAAAAATAAATAAGATCAACAGACCCTTAGCCATGCTAAAGACGAAAAGAAGAGAAAGAACTCAAATAACTAACATATGGGATGAAAAAGGCAATATCACAACAGATGCTACAGAAATACAGAAGAAAAATAGAAATTATTTTGAAAACCATTATTCCAATAAAGTAGAAAATAGTGAAGATATCGATAAATTTCTTAAGTCATATGATTTGCCCAAACTGAGTCAGGAGGATACACACAATTTAAACCGACCAATATCAAAGGATGAAATAGAAGAAGCAATCAAAAGACTACCAACCAAGAAAAGCCCAGGAACGGATGGCTATACAGCGGAGTTTTACAAAACCTTTAAAGAAGAACTAATACCAATACTTTTCAAGTTATTTCAGGAAATAGAAAAAGAGGGAGCTCTGCCAAATTCATTTTATGAGGCCAACATCACCCTAATTCCAAAACCAGAAAAAGACACCTCAAAGAAAGAGAACTACAGATCAATATATCTGATTAACCTAGATGCAAAAATCCTCAATATAAATCTGCCTAATCGAATACAAAGGCACATCAAAAAAATTGTTCACCAGGATTAAGTAGGATTCATCCCTGGGATGCAACGATGGTTCAATATACGAAAATCAATAAATGTTATTCATCACATCAATAGACTTAAAGATAAGAACCATATGATCATCTCGATGGACGCAGAAAAAGGATTCGACAAAGTACAGGATCCCTTTATGTTCAAATCATTAGAAAAATAGGGATAACAGGAACTAACCTCGACATTGTAAAAGCTATCTATGCTAAGTCTCAGTCTAGTATCATTATGAATGGAGAAAAATTGAAGGCATCCCCTCTATAATCTGGAACAAGACAGGGATGCCCTCTGTCACCAATTCTATTCAATATAGTTCTCGAAACACTGCCCAGAGCAATTAGACAGACGAAAGAAATCAAACGCATAAAAATAGGAAAAAAAGAACGTAAATTATCACTATTTCCTGGTGACATGATTCTATACATAGAAGACCCAAAAGGGTCTACAAAAAAACTACTAGAACTAATAAATGAATTCAGCAAAGTGGCAGGATATACAATCAAAACGCATAAATCAAAGGCATTTCTGTATATCAGCGACAAAACTTCTGAAACAGAAATGAGGAAAAACACTCCATTCACAATATCCTCAAAAAAAATTAAATACTTGAAAATCAACCTAACAAAAAAGGTGAAAGACTTATACAATGAAAACTACAGAACCCTAAAAAGAGAAGTAGAAGAAGATCTTAGAAGATGGAATAATATACCCTGTTCCTGGATAGGCAGAACTAACATCATCAAAATGGCGAAATTTCCAAAAGTTTTCTATAGGTTTAATGCAATGCCAATCAAAATCCCAAAGGCATTTCTTGTAGAAATAGATAAAGCATTCATGGAATTCATATGGAAACATATAAGACCCAGAATAGCAAAAGCAATTCTAGCAGGAAGTGTGAATCAGGCGCTATAGCGATACCAGACTTAAAACTATACTACAGAGCAGTATACCAGTGCTATACTACAGCATGGCACTGGTACCAAAACAGGCGGGTTGACCAATGGTACATAATAGAGGACACAAAGACTAATTAACAAAGCTACAACTATGCTACATTTGATAAAGGAGCTAAAAGCATGCAATGGAGGAAATATAGCATCTTCAACAAATGGTGTTGTAAGAAATGGAAATCCATATGCAACAAAATGAAACTGAATCCCCTCCTCTTGCCATGCACAAAAGTTAACTCAAAGTGGATCAAGGACTAGATATCAAATAAAAGACTCTGCATCTGATAGAAGAAAAAGTTGGCTCCGATCTACATAATGTGGGGTCGGGCTCCAAATTCCTTAACAGGACACCCATAGCAGAAGAGTTAATCACAAGAATCATCAAATGGGACTTACTTAAACTGAAAAGTTTTTTCTCAGCAGGATAAAAAATGAGAGAGGTAAATAGGAAGCCTAAATCATGGGAACAAATTTTTACTCCTCACACTTCAGATAGAGCCCTAATATCCAGAGTATACCAAGAACTCAAAAAATTAGACAATAAGATGATAAATAACCCAATCAAAAAATGGGCCATGGACCTGAACCAACACTTCTCAGAGGAGGACATACAATCAATCAGTAAGTACATGAAAAAGTGCTCACCATCTCTAGCAGTCAGAGAAATGCAAATTAAAACCACCCTAAGATACCATCCTACTCTAGTAAGATTGGCAGCCATTATGAAGTCAAACAACAACAAGTGCTGGCGAGGATGTGGAGAATAGGGTACTCTTGTACATTGCTGGTGGGACTGCAAACTGTTGTGGCAAATTTGAAAAGCAGTATGGAGATTCCTGGGAAAGCTGGGAATGGAACCACCATTTGACCCAGCTATTGCCCTTCTCGGACTATTCCCTGAAGACCTCAAAAGAGCATATTACAGGGATACTGCCACATCGATATTCATAGCAGCACAATTCAAAATTGCTAGACTGTGGAACCAACCCAGATGCCCTTCAGTAGATGAATGGATAAAAAAAATGTGGCATTTATACACCATTGAGTATTATGCAGCATTAAAAAAATAACAAAATCATTGAATTTGCAGGGAAATGGATGGCACTAGAGCAGATTATGCTTAGTGAAGCTAGCCAAACCCTAAAAAACAAATATAAATGTCTTCTTTGATATAATGAGAGCAACTAACAACAGAGCAGGGAGGAAGAGCAGGAAGAAAAGATCAACATTAAACAGAGACATGAGGTGGGGGGCAGAAAGAGAGAGATAAAGGAAATTGCATGGTAATGGAGGGAGACCCTCATTGTTACACAAAATTACATATAAGAGGTTGTGAGGGGAATGGGAAAATAAACAAAGATATAAATGTATTACAGTAGATGGGGTAGAGATAGAAGATGAGAGGGGAGCGGGGACAGTAGAGGATAGAAAATGTAGCAGAATACAACAGTTACTAATAGGGCATTATAAAAATGCGGATGTGTAACAGATATGACTCTGCAATCCGTATTTGGGATAAAAATGGGAGTTCATAACCCACTTGAATCTAATGTATGAAATATAATATGTCAAGAGCTTTGTAATGTTTTGAACACCCAATTAAAAAAATAAAATAATAATATGAAATAAAATATTTGAAAAAAAAACACATGGAGAAATATTTCACTCTCATCCAGAACAATGCCTTGACATTACCCTCGCCCCAAGTAATACATCATTAGAGGAGAAGAGTTAGAAAATCTGGGAATACATAGCTGGAATTTAATATGCTCAAAAGTTCACAACCTTGGAGGTGGTAGAGTAGTTTACTAAAGTAAGGGACAGGGTAAACACTCCACAAATATGGAGCTCTGCTGGCCTAAAGACTTCTTCAGAAACTGCCTCTGAGGTTGGGCACTTGAAATATATGTTGTTGTCGGGAGGTTTTGATTCCTTTGTAATGAGAGCATCAAAGCTGGGTATGCATCTATGTGACCTGGAGGACATGGTTTCTTATGTTCCAATGAACATGAGTCAGCAGTGCTGAATTCAATCTTTGTAGGTAAACTGTGGTCACTGGGGGCTAAGTGTCTCCCCGTGTGGACTGTGAAGCCATTTGGTCATCCTCCACATTTTGTGGTGTTTCTTGCTGCTGCACTGGTAGTTTGGTATTTGCTTCACAAAATTCAAGGTGTCCAACTGGGACAAAGTGTTAGAGGGAGTTTCTCACGTGTGGTGGGTCAGTGTCTGCAGGAGAATGCACCCACCAAGGTTCTATTCCAAATAGCTTGCCTCTTGACCATAGCAACGTGATTCTGAACATTGCCCTGAAACCTCTCCAAATAAAAATACGCCTTTACATATAAGGGTCTGCTCGCAGCACCATGTCAGTCACAAGCAATTTGGAAGCCAATGGAAGATCCACATGGCCCCACCACAGATGATTTATCACACACCTGCCGACTGCAGCTCTATGCCCACTACTCAGCAGGCTCCAAATTACTGGCATCTCTGCTCTACATCATTTTCTTGAAACCCAGTCCATCAGGCACTGTCTGGTATACTCATAGTCAGCAACAGGATATCCAAAGGTTCTACAGTGCCACCTGGTCATGGAAATTTAAAAAAAAATCACGGTATTTATCTAGCCATTTTTCAAGGATGAAGTTGAAGGCACTGTGGGTTTCACTTAATTCAGGAACCATTAAATGGTGAGGATGCTCATTTCAATGAAAGCTCTGGAGAACTCTCATAAGCAAGGCTTCCCAAAGAGTGGCCAATGATCACATGAAGCTAGGCGCATTGAGGTCTACAATGTGAGGTCCATGTGTGTTTTGACTCTCAACTATGGCTGCCAAGCCTTTCCGAATAAAATTATGTGATACCCTGCCTGAGATTCCCAGTGCTCTGTGCAAAGCCAACCTGGGCCTAGATCTCAGTTTCCAAGGGAAAATCTCATGCGTGGCCTCCTAAAATCCCAAAACAATTCATGGCAATACATCTCTGAGGTCAGTACCACAACTCAGTATCTAAGGGGAATCACACCAGAGTTCAAGCCCAGGTGGACCCAGTCGTCACTTCCAACCGACACCCAAACGACCACAATTAAAACCAAAACACTCCCAAATGACCAACATCTTCTTCCATATAGACACTCATCATAACTTCTGGCTGGAGGTTTCCATAAGGGGCCCCGCCCAAGCCAGTGTCAAAAATAAGCTCCCTTCCCCTTAATTTGACTAAACTCAGGGTGGCCTGTACACCCTTCCTGTGAACCAGATGTGATCAAATAGGCCTGCCATTAATACTGCTCTGCTTCTTTAATTTGAGGACTACTGACTGTGGGTTTTAGATTCTTTATTTGAACTGGAGTCATGATAAAACCCAAGCATCTATGGGATAGAATCTGCAGGGCTTTGAGGAACTCATTTGACACAAAGGATCCCTATTCTCATTTGATGGAGGTCACGAACCTTATAGAAAAAGACGAGAGACTTCATCCACAATGACTGCTCTTTTTGCCACTTTGGTTTTGGATGTACACATTGAATCTTTCTTTAGATCCATCAGGTGATGAGAAACTAAGCAACAGCCTCACACAGGGCCAATGGTCTGAATGAGACACATCTTTTTCAAAGCAATTAAGCAAAGAGCCACAGGTGATGCCCATTCATTTCCATTTGAAAACTGTTTTCTTCAGGCTTCACAAAGGAGTGGCCTAAGGCAAAGACCTTCCTGACATTCAGGGCAACAGAACAATAGGTAACCAAAAGGCCCAAAGCAGGATTTCTCCACTGAGACTTTAATGGTCACAGTGATTTCTGAGTTTTCTGCGATGCTCGCCTTTCCCTTCAGCTATCCAGTACATGGCCATGTCACAGAGCTTGGAGGTGGTATATATCTTGCACAAAAAACCATGAGCCTATTCTGGAGAGTGGCCAGAATTCAGGAAGAAAAGTGGAACTTAGGAAGATAGCAGGTGTAGCCAATTGATAAGGCAAGCCACAGTCCATTCATAAATTGTGCAGGATGAATTCTGGGAAGTTTTCTACTAAAAAAGACACATCCATTGATCCAATATATTTTCTAATGTCTACAACCATGGATAACAGTGGGATACACAGACATGGAAACACTCGCCTTGCCAAACGAATTACTAGAAACAGTTCACTCCAAACCAAACAAACCGACTTCCCTGCCTATTCTCAGAACATGAGACAAAACCACAAACCCACAACCAAACCTACAAAGGCACCTCTTTCCGCCAAGTAGGTCTTTGACTATCTGGAGTGTCCGCTGACTTTTGGGCCATACTATGTTCCCCCGAAATGGCCACTCCTGTCTCAGATTTGGACTCCATGGCCAACTCAATGAAATTGTCAGGAGCCAGCTGTGAGCCACTACCTGCTTTCTCAGGAAAGGCCCCTCTTCAGAGATTTCCTGCCATTTGGCCATCCTCACATGAGTAGGTACCAAGAAAGACTGACTCTGTCCTTGGTAAATCCAAACAAATGAGACCACTCGGACTGGAACTGGCCCTGGCTTTTTTGCCTGAATCCCTGGTTCCCAAGATCAGAGAGTTCCATCACCAAGAAAGTGAGGTGAGGTCACTTCTTTCAGGAACTCAAAAATCTGTGGAAAGCAACCCTGGGCCTAGATCTCAGTTCCAAGTGTGACTCTTTTGCGTGGCCTCCTAAAATCCCAACAAAATTCAATGCAATACTTCTCTAAGGTAAGTTCCACAACTCAGTCTCTAAGGGGAATCACACCAGAGTTCAAGCCCAGGTGGACCCAGTCATTTCTTCCAACCACCACACAAATGACCAAAATTAAAACGAAAACACTCCCACATGGCCCTCATCTTCTTACATATTGTCATTCATCGTAATGTCTGGCTGAAGATTTTCATGAGGGGCGAAGCCCAAGAAAGTGTCCAAAATAAGCTCACTTGCCCCTCATTTGCCTAAAGTCAGGGTGGCCTGGACACCCTTCCTGTGAACCAGGAGTGATCAAATAAGCCTGTCATTAATAATGCTCTGTTTCTCCAATTTGAGGCCTACTGATTTTCAGGTATAGATTCTTTGTGATTTGGAGTCATGCGAAACCCCAAGCAACTCTGCAGGGCTTTGAGGAACTCATTTGACCCACAGAATCCATTTTCTCACTTGACAGAGGTCAGGAACCTTACAGAGGAAGGCAAGAGACTTCATTCACAATGACTGATCTTTTTGCCATTATGGTTTTTGATGCACACATGGGATCATTCTTTAGATCCATCAGGTGCTGAGAATGTAAGTCACAGCCACACACAAGGCCAAGAGGCTAATTCAGCCACATCCCTTTCCAAAGCAATTAAACAAAGAGACACAGGTGATGCCCATTTATTTCCATTTGAAAACTCTTTTCTTCAGGCTTCACAAAGGGGTGGCCTGAGACAAAGTCTTTCCTGACATTCAGTGCAACAGAACAATAGGTAAGCAAAAGGCCCAAATCAGGGTTTTTCCACTGAGACGTTCCTGTTCACACTGATATCTGAGTTGTCTGCAAGGCTGGCCATTCTCTTCAGCTATCCAGTACATGGCCATGTCACAGAGCTTGGAGTGGTACATATCTTGGACACAAAACCATGAGCCTATTCTGGAGAGTGGCCAGTATTCAGGAAGAAAACAGGAACTTAGGAAGATAGAAGGTGTTGCCTCTCGATAAGACAAGCTGCAGTCCATTCATAAATTGGGCAGGATGAATTATGGAAAGATTTATACTAGACTGGACGCATCCATTAATGCATTCTCTTTTCTAATGTCTACAACAATGGACACAGTGGGATACACAGACATAGAAACACTCGCCTGGTAAAACGACTTACTAAAAATAATCCACTCCAAACCAAACAAACCAACTTTCCTACCTATTCTCAGAACATGGCCTGACCTCTCTCAGATCTGGTTTCCTTGGCCAACTCTGTGAAGTTGTCAAGAAAAAGGGGTGAGCCACTACCTGCTTCTTCTGGAAAGGTCCCTCTTCAGAGCTCTCCTGGCATTTGGCCATCCTCACATCAGTAGGTACCAAGAAAGACTGACTCTTTCCTTGGTAAATCCAAACAAGTGAGCCCACTGGGACTGGGGCTGCCTCAGGGAGCCTGGATTCTTGGATACAAAGTTCATAGAGTTCCATCACCAAGGAAATGAGGTATGTCACTTTCTTTGGAACTGAATGAGGTCACTGCCTTGGCAACCACTTTGTCCTAACAGTTGCTTCCAAGTGTCCCATGAGATGGAGGCTGCCCCTACTTCCTGTGACACTTTCACAAGGTAGAATGGTATGTCAACCATAGGCACCCAGCAGCAGCTCTCCACAGAGGCCTGGTTTGGTCCATCTTCTCTACAATAAAAAGAGAGAGGCTGATTCAGACACATCCCTTCATTCTGACCAGGTTGTTTGCCATGGAAGATGACTTTTGCTCTCTCAGGTCCTTCATAGCTGCCTACATCTTCTCCAGGTATCATTTCTGAATGGACCTTTGAGGTTCTCAGCAGGTGGAATGTCCCCTACTTTCCTGTATTGTAAGAATGACTCTATCCCTGCTCTTCTGTAAAATGAGATTGAGGGAACAGTGTATGTTTAGGGATAATAACAGGTTCGATTTGGGTTAGCAATCATTCTGTGCGATAAATAATGGTATTGGGAACCTGCGATATTTACAAGAATATCGAGGTGAAATATAAGTATGAAAACAGAAATCTAGGTATGATTTGAAACCCAGAAGGGCATTGGGCCCTTAATTGGGATACTTAGTTTTGAATTATATTCTGCAAAGATGTCTCAGACAATTGGATATACAATGGCATAGGACCTTGTACCTTGGATGTTTGAATGTAGAAGAGAACACAGAATCCAAAGGGATAGTTGGTAGGATTAGGAAGATAGTCGGTAGGTTTAGGAAGAAGAATGAGTGTAGGATTGGGACTAAAAATTCTTTAGCTATAGGGTTTTGGTTAGAGAGTGAATGTAAATGTCAGCACATATGAAGAGTCAGTCACTATGATGAAATTGGGAAAATATGTAGAAAAGCAGATATCAATAGAGACATTATGAAATCAGGCAAAGTATTAAGTGAGTGATAGGAGTAGACATTTTCACCAGGGTTGAGTTTGAATATATAAACTTAGGAAGAAACAAATATGTAGTAACCAATAGGATTGACATTTGAGAGCATTAGGCAACCTGGACATGGATGTTTTTAGTAATCCATGATCTCTTTCCACTTAGTCTTTGGTACAATCATAAGTGTGACCTTTACATTTTTTGTTCAGAATATTACTGTGATAAAATGCATATGTACCTCAGGTGACATGAGTATTTCTACCACCATTTCTGGGAGCAATATATTGAAGACATAAAATTAGTATTGGGGGTACAAAGAGGTGTACCCTGTGTCCATGAATACAGAGATTAAGCATGAATACACCATACTGTGAATAAATAATATAACTGGTTCCAACTTTAAATAATGGTTTGAATTGATATCTGAAAATATACAATAAATCTTATATTGATATACATTCATTCATTCCAACCAGTTATACTTCTAATGGTAATATTAGTGTTTTGGTTTATCATGAAGAGTGTGTGAACTTTGCTTCAAAAGTGATTATGGAAATCAAAAATAATGTGTTCGGAAAGAATTCTCATGCAAAGACCAGTCAAGAAATATGGAGGAATACATGTGTTTTGAAGCAGGAAGTGATTGAAAGTGAAACAAATGCCTATAAATTTGCTAAATTGTTTATGAAATATATATCCTATGATGTGCATAAACTGATGAAATTGTAATGTACCAGTTTTGAATAAAAATTAACGTAAAAATACACATCATGTCCCATTGGAATCTACTTGCATTGATGTTAAACTTGGTAAGTTACTGTAGAAATATTAGGATTCGCGTGCCTCATTCACCGAAGTTAGTTTTCTTTTTTTTTAAATTTTTTTATGGTTGTTCTAAACATTACATATTTCTTGATATATCATATTTCACACTTTGATTTAAGTGGGTTATGAACTACCATTTTTACCCCGTATACAGATTGCAGAATCACATCAGTTACACATCAATTGATTTACACATTGCCATACTAGTGTCTATTGTATTCTGCTGCCTTTCCTATCCTCTACTATCCCTCCTCCCCTCCCCTCTCTTCCCCTCTTCTCTCTCTACCCCCTCTACTGTAATAAATTTCTCCCTTTTCGTATTATTTTTCCTTTTCCCCTCACATCCTCTTTTATGTAATTTTATATAACCCTGAGGGTCTCCTTCCATTTCCATGCAATTTCCCTTCTCTCTCCCTTTCTCTCCCACCTCTCATCCCTATTTAATATTAATCTTCTTCTCATGCTCTTCATCCCTACTCTGTTTGTAGTTACTCTCCTTTTATCAAAGAAGGCATTTGGCATTTGTTTTTTAGGGATTGGCTAGCTTCACTTAGCATAATCTGCTCTAATGACATCTATTTTCCTGCAAATTCTATGATTTTGTCATTTTTTAAAGCAGAGTAATACTCCATTGTGTATAAATGCCACATTTTTTTTATCCATTCTTCTATTGAACGGCATCTAGGTTGGTTCCACAGTCTTGCTATTGTGAATTGTGCTGCTATGAACATCAATGTAGCAGTGTCCCTGTAGCATGCTCTTTTAAGGTCTTTAGGGAATAGACCGAGAAGAGGAATAGCTGGGTCAAATGGTAGTTCCATTCCCAGCTTTCCAAGAAATCTCCATAATGCTTTAAAAATTGACTGCACCAATTAGCAGTGCCTCCAATAATGTACAAGTGTACCTGTTTCTCCACATCCTCACCAGCACTTGTTGTTGTTTGACTTCATAATGGCTGCCAATCTTACTGGAATGAGATGGTATGTTAGGGTGGTTTTGATTTGCATTTCTCTGACTGCTGGGGATGGTGAGCATTTTTTCATGTACTTGTTTTTTGATTGTATGTCCTTCTCTGAGAAGTGTCTGTTCTGGTTCTTGGCCCATTTGTTTATTGGGTTATTTGTTATCTTATTGTCTATTTTTTTGATTTCTTTGTATACTCTGAATATTAGGGCTCTTTCTGAAGTGTGAGGAGTAAAGATTTGTTCCCAGGATTTAGGCTCCCTATTTACCTCTCTTATTGTTCCTTTTGCTGAGAAAAAACTTTTTAGTTTGAGTAAGTCCCATTTGTTGATTCTAGTTATTAACTCTTGTGCTATGGGTGTCCTATTGAGGAATTTGGAGCCCGACCCCACAGTATGTAGATCGTAGCCAACTTTTTCTTCTATCAGACGCCATGTCTCTGATTTGATATCAAGCTCCTTGATCCATTTTGAGTTAACTTTTGTGCATGGCAAGAGAAAGGGATTCAGTTTCATTTTGTCACATATGGATTCCAAGTTTTCTCAGCACCATTTTTTGCAGATGCTATTTTCCTCCATTGCATCCTTTTAGCCCTTCCATCAAATATAAGATAGTTGTAGTTTCCTGGCTTTATTTCTGTGTCCTCTATTCTGAACCATTTGTCCACCCTCCTGTTTTGGTACCAGTACCATGCTATTTTTGTTACTATTGCTCTGTAGTATAGTTTGAAGTCTGGTATCGCTATGCCGCCTGATTCACACTTCCTGCTTATTATTGTTTTTGTTATTCTGTGTCTTTTATTTTTCCATATGAATTTCATGATTGCTTTCTCTATTTCTAGAAGAAATGCCGTTTGGATTTTGATTGGCATTGCATTAAACCTATTGAGAACTTTTGGTAATATCACCATTTTGATGATGTTAATTCTGCCTTTCCATGAACAGGATATATTTTTACATCTTCTAAGATCTTCTTCTATTTCTCTCTTTAGGGTTCTGTAGTTTTCATTGTATAAGACTTTCACATCTTTTGTTAGGTTGATTCCTAATTATTATTATTTTTTTTAGGATATTGTGGATGGAGTTGTTGTCCTCATTTCCATTTCAGAAGATTTGTCGCTGATATGCAGGAATGCCTTTGATTTATGCATGTTGATTTTATATCCTACCACTTTGCTTAATTCATTTATTAGCTCCATTAGTTTCTTTGTAGACCCTTTTGGGACTGCTAGATATAGAATCATGTGATCTGCAATAGTGATAATTTAAGTTCTTCTTTTCCAGTTTTTATGCCTTTTATTTCCTTCGTCTGTCTAATTGCTCTGGCCAGTGTTTCGAGAACTATGTTGAACAGAAGTGGTGAGAGAGGGCATCCCTGTCTTGTTCCAGATTTTAGAGAGAATGCCTTTAATTTTTCTCCATTCTGCCTTCAGTTTTTCTCGTTCAGAATGATGCTAGCCTGAGGCTTAGCATAGATTGCTTTTACAATATTGAGGTATGTCCCTCTTATCACTAGTTTTTCTAGAGTGTTGAACATAACAGAATGCTGTACTTTATTGAATGCTTTTTTTGCATCTATTGAGATGATCATATGGTTCTTATTTTTAAGTCTATTGATGTGGTGAATAACATTTATTGATTTCCGTATATTGAACCAGCCTTGCATCACATGGATGAATCCTACTTGATCAGGATTCACAATTTTTTTGATATGTTTTTGTATCCAATTCGCCAGAATTTTATTGAGGATTTTTTCATGTAGGTTCATTAGAGATATTGGTCTGTAGTTTTCTTTCTTTGAAGTGTCTTTGTCTGCTGTAATAATCAGGGTGATGTTGGCCTCCTAGAATGAATTTGGAAGATCTCCCTCTTTTTCACTTTCCTGAAATACCTTGAAAAATATTGGTATTCGTTCCTCTTTAAAGGTTTTGTTAAACTCTTCTGTATACCCATACGGTCCTGGGCTTTTCTAAGTTGGTAGTGTTTTGATGGTTTCTTCTATTTCCTCAATTGATATTGGTCTGTTTATGTTGTCTATATCCTCCTGACTCAATATGGGCAGATCATATTACTTAAGAAATTTATCGATGCCTTCACTGTCTTCTATTTGATTGGAGTATAAGGATTCAAAATAATTTCTGATTATCTTCTGTATTTCTGAAATATCTGTTGTGATATTTCCTATTTTAATCCCTTATGCTAGTAATTTGAGTTCTCTCTCTTCTTCTCTTTGTTATCATGGCTAAGGGTCTGTCAATTTTATTTATTTTTTCAAAGAACCAACTTCTACTTTTGTCAAGTTTTTTCAATTGTTTCTTTTGTTTCAATTTCATTAATTTCAGCTTTGATTTTAATTATTTCTTGCCTTCTACTTCATTTGCTGTTGCTTTCGTCTTCTTTTTATAGGATTTTGAGATGAAGTATGAGATCATTTATTTGTTGGTTGTTTCTTTTTTTAAGGAATGAACTCCAAGCAATGAATTTTCCTCTTAGAACTGCTTTCAATGTGTCCCATAGATTCTGATATGTTGTGTCTGCGTTTTCATTTATCTCTAAGAATTTTTAAATTTCCTCCTTGATGTCTTTTATAACCCATTGATCACTCAGTAACCTATTGTTCATTCTCCAAGTGATGCATGATTTTTCCTTCCTTCTTTTATCATTGATTTTTAGTTTCATTCCATTATGATCAGATAATATGCATGGTATTATCTGTACTCCTTTATATTGTCTAAGAGTTGCCCTGTGACATAATATATGATCTATTTTTTAGAAGGATACATGCGCTGCTGAGAAAAAAGGTAACTGCTTGATGTTGGGTGTTATATTCTACATATCTCAAATAAGTCTAGGTTATTAATTGTGTTATTGAGTTCTATAGTTTCCTTATTCAACTTTTGTTTGGAAGATCTGTCCATTGGTGAGAGAGGTGTGTTCATGTCTCCCATGATTACTGTATTGTGGTCTATTAGACTATTGAAATTGAGAAGAGTTTCTTTGATGAACATAGCTGCACCATTGTTTGGGGCATATATATTAATGATTGCTGTGTCTTGTTGGTGTATGGTTCCCTTGAGCAGTATGTAGTGTCCTTCTTTATCCGTTTTGATTAACTTTGGCTTAAAATCTATTATATTTGATATGAGTATGGACTCTCCTGCTTGTTTCCGAAGTCCATATGAGTGATATGATTTTTCCCAAACTTTCAATGTCAGTCTATGTATGCATTTTCCTATCAAATGCGTCCCCTGTAGGCAGCATATTGTAGGGTCTTATTTTTTGTTCAATTCTACTAGCCAGTGTGTCTTCATTGTTGAGTTTAAGCCATTAACATTTAGGGTTATAATTGAGATATGGGTTGTTCTTCCAACCATATTTGTTTATTTATGTTACTAAACATGGTTTGTTTTCCTCTTTGATTATTTTCCCCCCTTTAATGTCCTACCTCCCACTGTTGGCTTTCATTGTTATTTTCCATTTCCTCTTCCTGCAATGTTTTGCTGAGGATGTTTTGAAGAGATGGTTTTCTAGCTGCAAATTCTTTTCACTTTTGTTTATCGTGGAAGGTTTTAATTTCATCTTCCATCCTGAAGCTTAATTTCGCTGGATACACAATTCTTGGTTGGAACCCATTTTCTTTCAGTGTTTGAAATATGTTATTCCTGGATCTTCTAGCTTTCAGAGTCTGTTTTGAAAGATCAGCTGTTATCCTGATTGGTTTAGCCCTAAATGTAATCTGCTTCTTTTCTCTTGTAGCTTTTAAAATTCTCTCCTTTTTCTGTTTGTTGGGCATCTTCATTATAATGTGTCTAGTTGTGGCTCTCTTATGATTTTGCACATTCGGCGTTCTGTAGGCTTCTAGGACTTGAGATTATGTTTTATTTATCAAGTCTGGGAAGTTTTCTCGTATTATTTCATTGAATAGGTTGCTCATTCCTTCGGTTTGGGCCTCTATACCTTCCTGTATCCCAATGACTCTTAAGTTTGGCCTCTTTATGTTATCCCATATTTCTTGGTTGTTCTGCTCATGGTTTCTTAACAGTCTTGCTGAGCTGTCTATGTTCTTTTCAAGTTGAAATACTTTGTCTTCATTGTCTGATGTTCTATGTTCTAAGTGTTCTACTCTGCTGGTAGTATTCTCAATTGAGTTTTTAAGTTGGTTTATTGCTTCCTGCAATTCTAGGATTTCTGTTTGTTTGTTTTTACAACCTCTATCTCCCTATATAGTTGATCTTTTGCTTCTTGGATTTGTTTATATAATTCATTGTCGAAGTGATCTTTAATTGTCTGATTTTGTTGTCTAATGTCTTCCTTGAGACTCCAGATCATCTAAAGCATGAGTATCCTGAATTCTTTATCTGACATTCCATCTGATGCAGCTATTACCTCTTCTAAAGTTGTGTTGACCTGCATTGCTTGTGGTCCTTTCTTTCCTTGTCTTTTCATACTGCTCGCGTTTATCTCTGCTTGTTGAAACTGTTGTGTTTTTGACATTTTCCCCCTATATTTTTATATTGCTCTTGTATAGTTGAAAAGTCTCCCTTGAAGGAGCGGGGGGCGGCTGTTCTGCTCCTCCAATTGGGGTGATCTATCTACCACGCTGACAGGCTGCTGGGCCTGTTCTGCTGTTTGGTCGCAGGTCTGTCTACAATGCGGGCGCGGGCGGTGGCTCTGCTCTGCCCCTCCTCCATTTGGTGTGACGTGTCTACAACGCCCGTGGACCCCTCGGCCTGTTCTGCTGATCCATTGCAGGTCTGCCTACCTTGCAGGCGCGGGCGGCAGCTCTACTCTGCCCTTACTCCAATTGGAATGACGTGTCTACCATGAGGGCAGGACGCTGGGCCTGTTCGCTGGTCGGTCGCAGGTCTGTCTATTTTGTGGGCACGGGCAGTGGATCTGCTCTGTCCCTACTCCAAATGGGGTTATGTGTCTGCCGTGCCGGCAGGCCACTAGGCCTGTTTCGCTGTTCGGTTGCCTACGTTGTGGGCAAGGTTGGTCGCTCTGCTCTGCACCTACTCCAATTGGGGTGTCGTGACTAGCATGTCGGCAGGTCGCTGGGCCGGTTTCGGGCATGGTCGAAGGCTCTGCTCTGCCCCTACTCCAAATGGGGTGATGTGACTACCAAGCCGGCGGGTCACTGGGCCTGTTCTGGGCATGGGCGGTGGCTCTGCTCTGCCCCTATTCCTATTGGGGTGACCTAACAACCACGCTGGTGCACTGTTGGGCTTGTGCTGGGCGTGGGAGAAGGCTCTGCTCTGCCACTACTCCAATAGGGGTGCCGTGTCTACCATACCGGCGGGTCGGTGGGCCTGTTATGGGCTTAGGCGGTGGCTCTGCTCTGCCCCTACTCCAATTGGGGTGTCGTGACTACCATGCCTGCTGGTCGATGGGCCTGTTCCGGGCACGGGCGCCGGCTCTGCTCTGTCCCTACTCCAATTGGGATGACGTGACTACCACGCCTGCGGGTCGCTGGGCTAGTGCCGGGCGTGGGCGGCAGCTCTGCTCTGCCCCTCTGGCTTGAAGACAAAGTGAGAGAGACTCGGGTGTTTGTGACTCACTTTTTTTACCAGGAGACCAACTGTTTCTCTCACCGCTGGTATCGATGAGGTTATCTCCTCTGCCACTTTGTGATGACTTCAGATCTCTAACATGTTGGTATCCCATGTGAATGGCAGCATTTTGTTCCCTTTGCCGGATGACCAAAGCAATGGGTGAGTCCTGACCGGCCCTCACAAGCCCCATCTCAATCCTGTTGCCACTGCCTATGAAGGCTAGGTAGGTATTTACCTCCACAGTATTCATCAAGACCTAGACCGAGAAGCAGTTTCCGTGGGTTCTTTAGCCCTGGGCCTGATCAGTTCCAGGAGCCAGAATTCGGCCGCTCTGGGCATGGTGTATGTTCTGATAGGAGCAGGCCTGAGTAATTTGTCTCCCAGACACAGGCGAATGGCAGCCTGAGATCACCTGTTCTATAGCTGAATGAGCAGCTATCAGTTGAAAACAGGAATGGTGACGTCAGCTCTCCAAGATGGTGGCCCCTGGCTTCCTCTGTGGTCTGACTGGTGTGGAAAACCGAATTGGACCACGTATTTTCCCGGTCTCAAACCCAGAATTCAGCAATGAGCACAGTGATTGTACAGCTGGCAGGAGCCCACAGAATCCGCACGACTGAATATTTGTGTTGCTATCTCATTGCTTCCCAGCATTCGCCACAGACTCTAGCCGCAGTGCGATTTGCTGAATAAGCAGCATGACGCTCCATGCGGACAAATCACTCACGTTTGAGCCCTGTAGCTGATCCTCGTGAGATGGAAATACTTCCACTAGGTTTTGGAGCACCCAAATTTTGCTGGAAATTCGTCATTCTCCTGCACAGTGACGCTGTACATGGGGTTGATGCACTCCTTTAGCTGTCATCATATGATCCCCTGAAGTTAGTTTTCAGTACTAGGAAACGAATATGTATTTCAGGTGGATGAATATTTCTGAGAATAAACTTGTGAAAAGTTGATTATAAATCCACATACATAAATATGAATGAATTTAGGGAGTGTATAAAAAGACAAATACATTTCATATTTTGAAAAATCTGGAGAGTGAATACATACATATATATATATACAAACACACAGACATTAAAAAGTAGCATTATGTATGCCAATTGAAATTCACCATGAAATATATATCATCCACAGATCCAAAAATATTCATTTTCCTGAACATCAGTTTATGTTGTTCAACTAGAAAGCTGACCCATATGTTGAATTTTCAGTTCCAACAGCATTTAGTAGGAGTGATCTTTTCTTACAATTTGTATCTGCCAAGTCAGCCACCTCACAAAATGTACGTGTGATACCAGGTAGAATTCAATATGTGTATAAAAAATACATGTGCTGAATAGGCTACAGAGAAAGGGAGACAGTTATTCACATATTTGTTAACTTTTAAAACACATGGAGAACTATTTCAATTAAAATTGGCTAGATTTATAACAACTACCATTTATCATACGAAAGGCAAGTCCAACTATACACCATGCCTCCTGTGAACCTCTTGAATTTCTATTTTGTTTGGGTTATTTTTCTGCATCATATTAAGATTATAAGTAAAAGTCTAGAAGGGAATTTGTTAGTGTCAGGGATTCAGTATTTCAAATGGAAAATTGGAAAATGTATGCAATGTGTATGCAAATATGTGCTACAAAAAATCTTCCCACTCTCATTGAGAACAATGCCTTGGCATTACCTTCGCCCCATGTAAGACACAATTAGAGGAGAAGAGTTAGAAAATCTGTGAATACATATCTGGAATAGAAAATGCTCAGGAGTTCACAAATTTGGAGGTGGTAGAGGAGTTTCCAAAAGTAAGGGACAGGGTAAACACTCCACAAACATGAAGCTCTGCCGGCCTAACATCTGGAGAAACTTCCTCTGAGGTTGGGCACTTGAAATATATTTTGTTGTCAGGAGCATTAGCTTCCTTTGCAGTGAGACCATCAAAGCTGGGTCTGCATCTATGTGACATGGATGACATGGTTTCTTATTTTCCAATGAACATGAGGCAGCAGTGCTGAATTTTATCTTTGTAGGTAAACTGTGGCCACTGAGGGCAAGTGTCTCCTCATGTGGACTGTGAAGCCATTTGATCATCCTCCACTCTTCGTGGTGTTTCTTGCTGTTGCACTAGGAGTGTGGTATTTGCTTCATGAAATAAAAAGCGTTCAACTGGGACACAGTGCTGTAGGGAGTTCTGTCAGTTGTGGTGGGTCGGGTTCTGTTGGAGAATGCACCAACCAGGCTTCTATCCCACATAGCTTGCTCCATTGACCATAGCAACCTGATTTTGAACATTGCTCTGATACCTCTCCATATAACAAGATGCTTTTACATATAAGGGTCTACTGGCTGCAAAATGTCAGTCACAAGCTATTTGGACACCAATGGCAGATAAACATGGCCACACCAGAGATATTTTATCACACACCTGCCCACCACGGCTCTAGGAACACTACTCAGCAGGCTCCAACTTACTGGCATCTCTGTTATACACCATTTTCATGAAACCCAGTCAATAAAGGCAATGTCTTGTATTCTCATGATCAGCTAGAGGACATCCAAAGGTTCTCCTGTGACACCTAGTCATGGGAATTTCAAAAATTTCATGGTTTTTATCTGGCCAATTTTCAAGGATGAAGTTGGAGGCACTGTGGGTTTCAATTCATTCATTAACCATTAAATGTTGAGTAAGCTCATTTCAATGAAAGCTCTGGAGAACTCTCAGATTCAAGGCTTCCCAAATGGTGGCCAAAAGGTCACATGAAGCCAGGCCCATTGAGGTCTACAATGTGAGGTCCATGTGCCTTTGACTCTCAACTATGGCTGCCAAGTCTTTCAGAATAAAATCATGTGATATCCTGGCGGAGATTCCCTTTGCTCTGTGGAAAGCCACCTTGGGCCTAGATCTCACTTTCCACGGGCGACTCTCATGCATTGCCTTCTAAAATCCCAACACAATTCATGACAATACTTCTCTGAGGTCAATTCCAGAACTCAGTCTCTATGTTGAATCACACAAGAGTTCAAGCCCAGGTGGACCCAGTCTTCTCTTCCTACCGCCATACAAATGTTCACAGTTAAAACCAAAACACCCCAACATGGCCCTCATCTTCTTCCATGTAGACACTCATCATAACCCCCGGTTGGATGTTTCCATGAGGTACACAGCCCACGTCCGTGTCCAAAATAAGTTCCCTTGCCCCTCATTTGCCTAAAATCAGGGTAGTCTGGACTCCCTTCCTGTGAAACAGAAGTGAAAAAATAGGACTGCCATTAATACTGCTCTGCTTCTCCAACTTGAGGCCTACTGAGTGTGGGGTTTAGATTATTTATGTGAATTCATTTTTTTGTTGTTGTTGTACTTTAACGTTTTAAAAAGCTTTCATTTTTTAAATATTTTTATTTTATTATTATTATTATTATTATTATTATTATTTTAAATTTTAATTTTCATTTTTAAATGATCATTTTTTTAATTTTTTTCTTTCTTTCTTTCTTTCTTTTCTATTTTTTTCTTTTGTCTTATAGTTTCTTTTCAAATTTCTTATTTCCCCTTTCTTGAATTCTACCTGCCTACTCTCACTCTCTTTAGTGACTTCTTCCCTTTCCTTCTAATATCTTTCCTCCCAAGATTCAAATAAATTTATAAGAGTAAACAGTAACTCAGCAGTCAAACAGAGCAAGAAGTAACATGAGCAGCACAAAAAATCAAGGAAGAAAATAAGTACAAACAATGAAGGACAGCCTAAATATTCAGGAGGACCTATAGTCATCAGAAAAATGGTTATATAAAGAACTCAAGGAATACCTTAGACAGATGGAATGGAAACTTAAAGAGGATACGAGACAGCAAATCCAAACAGTGAAAAAACACATTGAAAATGAATTACATAAACAGATAAAAGAAGAAGTTATGCATCTTTATCAGGAGATAGAGATTATAAAAAAATCAAACAATAATTCTAGAAATGAAGGAAACGATAAACCAAATTAAAAAGTCAATTGAGAGTATCACTAACACTGTGGAGCAAGTAGAAGACAGAATGTCAGATAATGAAGACAGAATATATCATCTTGAAATGAATCTAGCCAACACAGAAAGGCTGGTAAAAAATCATGAGTAAAACATCCAAGAGATATGGGATAACATAAAAAAACAAATTTATGAGTCATCTGGATAGGTACACAGATTCAAACCAAGGAAATGAGTAATCTATTGAATGAAATAATTACAGAAATATTTCCAGAAATACAAAGTTAACGGATATACAAATTGGACATGCTTACAGGACACCGAGCACACAAAATCACAGTAGACCAACACCAAGACACATTGTTATGAAGATATCCAATATACAAAACAAAGAGAAAATATAAAAAGCTCTAAGAGAAAGGAGGCAGATTACATTAAGGGGTAAATCAATAAGGTTGAGAACGGATTTTTCATCACAGTCACTGAAAGCGAGAAGATCCTGGAACAACGTATTTCAAACACTGAAAGACAATGAATGCCAACCAAGAATTCTGTATCCAGCAAAATTAAGCTGCAGGTACGACAATGAAATAAAAATATTTCATGATAAACAAAAGCTAAAAGAATTTGTAGCCAGAAAACCAGCATTGCAAAGCATTTTGAACAAAACAATACACGAAGAAGAAATGAAAATCAACAACCAAAACCATCAGTGGGAAGTTCCTCAGTAATGACAGAGGGTGGGGGAAAAGCTAATCATGGAGTACAAACTAAATTAAAAAAAAAGATGAATCATCAATCATGGGTGGCAGTACAAACCATATATCAATAGTGACTCTAAATGTAAATGACTTAAACTCTCCAATAATGCGACATAGGCTGGTAATTTGGATTCACAACGAATCCAACAATATGTTGCCTCCAGGAGACACATCTGAATGGAAAAGACATACACAGGCTGAAGGTGCAAGTTTTGGAAAAAATATACCATGCAATGGTCCTCGTAAGCAAGCAGGGGTGGCCATCCTCATATCGAATAAAATCGACTTCAAGACTAATTTAATCAAAAGGGATAAGAAAGGACATTATATACTGTTAAAAGGAACCATTAACCAACAAGACATAAAAATTATCAATATTTATGCATCAAATAATGGTGCTGCAACGTTCAAAAAACAAATTCTCCTCAAGTTCCAGAATGAAATAGACCACAACACAATAATTATGGGTGACTTCAACACACCTCTCTCACCATTGGACAGATCCTCCAAACAAAAGTTGAATAAAGAAAGTATAGAACTCAATATCACAATCAATAACCTACATGTAACTGACATATATAAAATATATCAACCATCATCAAGTGGATATACTTTTTTCTCAGTAGCACGTGGATCCTTCTCAAAAATAGACCATATATTATGCCATAGGGCAACCCTCAGTAAATATAAAGCTGTGGAGATAGTTCCATAAATTTTTTCTGATGATAATGGAATGAAAGTGGAAACCAATGATAAAAAAAGGAAGGAAAAAATCCTACATCACATGGAAAATGAACAATATGTTACTGAATGATTAGTGGGTTACAGAAGATATACAGGAGGAAATCAAAAAATTCTTAGAGATACATGAAAATACAGACGCAACATATCGGAATCTATGGGACACAATGAAAGCAGTTTTAAGAGGGAAATTCATCGCCTGGAGGTCAATCCTGAAAAAAAGTAAAAACGAACAAATAAATGAGCTCACCCTTCAACTCAAAGCCCTAGAAAAGGAAGAGCAAAACAACAGAAAATGTAGCAGAAGGCAAGAAATAATTAAAATCAGAGTAGAAATCAACGAAATTGAAACAAAAGAAACTATTGAAAAAATTAACAAAAATAAAGTTGGTTCTTCGAAAAAATAAATAAGATCAACAGACCCTTAGCAATGCTAAAGACGAAAAGAAGAGAAAGAACTGAAATTACTAACATATGGGATGAAGAAGGCAATATTACAAAGGATGCTTCTGAAATACAGAAGAAAATTAGAAATTATTTGGAAAACCTATATTCCAATAAAATAGAATATTAGTGAAGACATCGATAAATTTCTTAAGTAATATGATTTGCCCAAACTGAGTCAGGAGGATACACACAATTTAAACAGACCGATGTCAATGGATGAAACAGAAGAAGCAATCAAAAGACTACAAACCAAGAAAAACCCAGGAACGGATGGCTATACAGCGGAGTTTTACAAAACATTTAAAGAAGATTTAATACCAATACTTTTCAAGTTATTTCAGGATAGAGAAAAAGAGGGAGCTCTGCCAAATTCATTCTATGAGGCCAACATCACGCTGATTCCGAAATCAGAAAAAGACACCTCAAAGAAAGAAAACTACAGACCAATATATCTGATGAACCTACATGCAAAAATCCTCAATAAAATTCTGGCGATTCGAATACAAAGGCACATCAAAAAAATTATGCACCATGATGAAGTAGGATTGATCAGAGTAGAACACTTAGAAGATAGAACATCAGACAATGAAGACAAAGTATTTCAACTGGAGAAGAACATAGACAGCTCAGCAAAACTGTTAAGAAACCATGAGCAGAACATTCAAGGAATATGGGATAAAATAAACAGACCAAACTTAAGAGTCATTGGGATACAGGAAGGTATAGAGGTCCAAACAAAAGGAATGAGCAATCTATTCAATGAAATAATACGAGAAAACTTCCCAGACTTGAAGAATGAGACAGAATCCCAAATCCTAGAACCCTACAGGATGCCGAATGTGCAAAATCATAAGAAATCCACACCTAGACACATTATAATGAAGATGCCCAACATACAGAATAAGGAGAGAATTTTAAAAGCTACAAGAGAAAGGAAGCAGATTACATTTAGGGGTAAACCAATCAGGATAACAGCTGATCTTTCAACACAGACTCTGAAAGCTAGAAGATCCTGGAATAATATATTTCAAACACTGAAAGAAAATGGATTCCAACCAAGAATTTTGTATCCAGCAAAATTAAGCTTCAGTATGGAAGATGAAATTAAAACCTTCCATGATAAACAAAAGTGAAAAGAATTTGCAGCTAGAAAACCATCTCTTCAAAACATCCTCAGCAAAATATTACAGGAAGAGGAAATGGAAAATATAAATGAAAACCAACAGCGGGAGGGAGTACAGTAAAGGGGGGGGTGATAATCAAAGAGGAAAACAAACCATGTTTAGTAACATTAGTAAACAAATATGGCTGGAAGAACAACCCATATCTCAATAATAACCCTAAATGTTAATGGCTTAAACTCACCAATTAAGAGACACAGGCTAGTAGAATGGATCACAAAACAAGACCCAACAATATGCTGCCTTCAGGAGACGCATTTGATAGGAAAATACATACATAGACTGAAGGTGAAAGGTTGGGAAAAATCATATCACTCATATGGACTTTGGAAACAAGCAGGAGTGTCCATACTCATATCAAATAAAATAGATTTCAAGACAAAGTTAATCAAAAGGGATGAAGAGGGACACTACATACAGCTCAAGGAAACCATACACCAACAAGACATCACAATCATAAAAATATATGCCCCAAACAATGGTGCAGCTATGTTCATCAAACAAACTCTTCTCAAGTTCAAGAGTCTAATAGACCACCATACAATAATTATGGGAGATTTCAACACACCTCTCTCACCACTGGATAGATCTTCCAAAGAAAAGTTGAATAAGGAAACTATAGAACTCAATAACATAATTAATAACCTGGACTAAATTGACATATATAGAATATACCACCCAAGATCAAGCAGTTACACTTTTTTTCTCAGCAGCACATGGATCCTTCTCAAAAATAGATCATATATTATGTCACAGGGCAACTCTTAGAAAATATAAAGGAGTAGAGATAATACCATGCATCTTATCTGAACATAATGGAATGAAATTGAAAATCAACGATAAAAGAAGTAAGGAAAAATTATGCATCACTTGGAGAATGAAAAATAGGTTACTGAATGATCAATGGATTATAGAAGACATCAAGGAGGAAATTAAAAAATTCTTAGAGATAAATGAAAACACAGACACAACATATCGGAATCTATGGGACACATTGAAAGCAGTTCTAATAGGAAAACTAATTGCTTGGAGTTCATTCCTTAAAAAAAGAAAAAAACCAACAAATAAATGATCTAATACTTCAGCTCAAAGTCCTAGAAAAAGAAAAGCAAAACAACAGCAAAAAAGTAGAAGACAAAAAATAATTAAAATCAGAGCTGAAATTAATGAAATCGAAACAAAAGAAACAATTGAAAAAATTGACAAAACTAAAAGTTGGTTCTTTGAAAAAATAAAAAAATTGACAGACCCTTAGCCACGCTAACGAAGAGAAGAAGAGAGAGAACTGAAATTACTAGCATAAGGGATGAAAAAGGCAATATCACAACAGACACTTCAGAAATACAGAAGATTATCAGAAATTATTTTGAATCCTTATACTCCAATAAAATAGAAGATAGTGAAGGCATCGATAAATTTCTTAAGTCATATGATTTGCCCAGATTGAGTCAGGAGGATATTGGCAACCTAAACAGACCAATATCAATTGAGGAAATAGAAGAAACCATCAAAAGACTACCAACTAAGAAAAGCCCAGGACCGGATTGGTATACAGCAGAGTTTTACAAAACCTTTAAAGAGGAACTAATACCAATACTTTTCAAGCTATTTCAGGAAAATGAAAAAGAGGGAGAACTTCCAAATTCATTGTAAGAGGCCAACATCACCCTGATTCCTAAACCACACAAAGATACTCCAAAGAAAGAAAACTACAGAACAATATCTTTAATGAACCTAGATGCAAAAATCCTCAATAAACTTCTGGCGAACCGGATACAAAAACATATCAAAAAAACTGTGCACCATGATCAGGTAGGATTTATCCCTGGGATGCAAGGTTGGTTCAATATACGGAAATCAATAAATGTTATTCACCACATCAATAGGCTTAAAAATAAGAACCATATGATCATCTCGATAGATGCGGAAAAAGCATTCGACGAAGTACAGCATCCCTTTATGTTCAAAACTCTAGAAAAACTAGGGATAACAGGAACATACCTCAATATTGTAAAAGCAATCTATGCTAAGCCTCAGGCAAGCATCATTCTGAACGAGAAAAACTGAAGGCATTCCCTCTAAAATCTGGAATAAGACAGGGATGCCCTCACCACTTCTGTTCAACATAGTTCTCAAATCACTGGCCAGAGCAATTAGACAGACGAAAGAAATTAAAGGCATAAAAATAGGAAAAGAAGAACTCAAATTATCAATATTTGCAGATGACATGATTCTATACCTAGCAGAGCCAAAAGGGTCTACAAAGAAACTATTAGAGCTAATAAATGAATTCAGCAAAGTGGCAGGATATAAAATCAACATGCATAAATCAAAGGCATTCCTGTATATCAGGGACAAATCCTCTGAAATGGAAATGAGGACAACCACCCCATTCACAATATCCTCAGAAAAAATAAAATACTTGGGAATCAACCTAACAAAAGAGGTGTAAGACTTATACAATGAAAACTACAATACCCTAAAGAGAGAATTGAAGAAGATCTTAGAAGATGGAAAAATATACCCTGTTCATGGATAGGTAGAACTAACATCATCAAAATGGCGATATTACCAAAAGTTCTCAATAGGTTTAATGCAATGCCAATCAAAATCCCAATGGCATTTCTTGTAGAAATAGAGAAAGCAATCATGAAATTCATATGGAAAAATAAAAGACCCAGAATAGCAAAAACATTGCTAAGCAGGAAGTGTGAATCAGGCGGTATAGCGATACCAGACTTCAAACTATACTATAGAGCAATAGTAATAAAAACAGCATGGTACTGGTACCAAAACAGGCGGGTGGACCAATGGTACAGAATAGAGGACACAGAAACAAATCCACAAAACTACAACTATCTTATATTCTATAAAGGGGCTAAAAGCATGCAATGGAAGAAGGCTAGCATCTTCAACAAATGGTGTTGGGAAAACTGGAAATCCATATGCAACAAAATGAAACTGAATCCCTTTTTCTCGCCATGCACAAGAGTTAACTCAATGTGGATCAAGGAACTTGATATCAAATCAGAGACACACTGTCTGATAGAAGAAAAAGTTGGCTATGATCTACATACTGTGGGGTCGGGCTCCAAATTCCTCAATAGGACAGCCATAGCACAAGAGTTAATAACTAGAATCAACAAATGGGACTTACTCAAACTAAAAAGTTTTTTTTCTCAGCAAAAGAAACAATAAGAGAGGTAAATATTGAGCCTACGTCCTGGAACAACTCTTTACTCCTCACACTTCAGACAGAGAACTAATGTCCAGAATATACAAAGAACTAAAAAAATTAGACAATGAGATAACAAATTACTCAATCAACAAATGGGTCAAGGACCTGAACAGAAATTTCTCAGAGGAGGACATACAATCAATCAACAAGTATATGAAAAAATGCTCACCATCTCTAGTAGTCAGAGAAATGCAAATCAAAACCACCCTAAGATACCATCTCACTCCAGTAAGATTGGAAGCCATTAGGAAGTGAAACAACAACAAGTGCTGGCGAGGATATCGGGAAAAGGGTACTCTTGTACATTACTGGTGGGACTTCAAATTGGTGCGCCCAATTTGGAAAGCAGTATGGAGATTTCTTGGAAAGCTCGGAATGGAACCACCATTTGATCCAGCTATTCCCCTACTCGGTCTATTCCCTAAAGTCCTAAAAAGAGCACACTATAGGGACACTGCTACATCCATGTTCATAGCAGCACAATTCACAATAGCAAGACTGTGGAACCAACCTAGATGCCCTTCAATAGAAGAATGGATAAAAAAAAATGTGGTATTTATACACAATGGAGTATTACTCTGCATTAAGAAATGACAAAATCATAGAATTTGGAGGGAAATGGATGGCATAAGAGCAGGTTATGCTAAGTGAAGCTAGCCAATCCCTTAAAAACAAATGCAAAATGTCTTCTTTGATATAAGGAGAGTAACTAAGAACAGAGTAGGGACGAAGAGCATGAGAAGAAGATTAACATTAAACAGGGATGAGAGGTGGGAGGGAAAGGGAGAGAGAAGGGAAATTGCATGTAAATGGAAGGAGACCCTCAGGGGTATAGAAAATTACATACAAGAGGAAGTGATGGGAAAGGAGGAAAAATAAAAGGGGGAGAAATGAATTACAGTAGAGGGGGTAGAGAGAGAAGAGGGGAGGGGAGGGGTAGGGGGGATAGTAGAGGATAGGAAAGGCAGCAGAATTCAACAGTCACCAGAATGGCAATATGTAAATCAATGGTTGTGCAATTGATGTGATTCTGCAATCTGTATATGGGGTAAAAATGCAAGCTCATATCCCACTTGAATCAAAGTGTGAAATATGATATATCAAGAACTATGTAATGTTTTGAACAACCTACAATAAAATTAATTTAAAAAAAAAACAGCATATTTCTGGTACCAAAACAGGTGGGTGGACCAATGGTACAGAATGGAGGACACAGAGACTAATCCAAAAAGCTACAACTATCTTATATTTGATAAAGGAGCTAAAAGTATGCAATGGAGGAAATATAGTATCTTCAACAAATGGTGTTGGGAAAAATGGAAATCCATATGCAACAAAATGATACTGAATTCCTTTCTGTCGCCATGCACAAAAGTTAACTCAAAGTGGATCAAGGTGCTAGATATCAAATCAGAGACTCTGTGTCTGATAGAAGAAAATGTTGGCTCTGATCTAAATATTATGGGGTTGGGCTCCAAATTCCTTTATAGGACACCCATAGCACAAGAGTTAATAACAAGAATCAACAAATGGGACTATTTAAACTGAAAAGTTTTTTTCTCAGCAAGAGAAAGAATAAGAGAGGTAAATAAGGAGCATACATCATGGGAACAAATTTTTACTCCTCACACTTCAGATAGAGCCCTAATATCCAGAATGTACAAAGAATACAAAAAACTAGACAATAAGATAACAAATAACCCAATAAACAAATAGGTCAAGGACTTGAACAGACACTTCTCAGAGGAGGACATACAATCAATCAACAAGTACATAAAAAATGCTCACCATTTCTAGCAGTCAGAGAAATTCAAATCAATATCACCCTAAGTTACCATCTCACTCCAGTAAATTGGCAGCCATTATGAAGTCAAACAACAACAAGTGCTGGCAAGGATGTGGGGTAAAAGATACTCTTGTACATTGCTGGTGGGACTGTAAACTGGTGTGGCCAATTTGGAAAGCAGTATGAAGATTCCTGGGAAAGCTGTGAATGGAACCACAATTTGACTCAGCTATTGCCCTTCTCGGACTATTCCCTGAAGACCTTAAAAGAGAGTAATACAGGGATACTACCACATCGATTTTCATAGCAGTCCAACTCACAATTGATACACTGTGGATCCAACCCAGATGCCCTTCAATAGATGAATGGATAAAAAAAAATGTGGCATTTATACACTATGGAGTATTACGCATCACTAACAAATGACAGAATCATAAAATTTGCAGAAAAATGGATGGCACTGGAGCAGATTATGCTTAATGAAGATAGCCAATCCCTAAAAAATAAATACCAAATGTCTTCTTTGATATAATGAGAGCAACTAAGAACAGAGCAGGGAGCAATAGCAGGAAGAAAACATTAACTTTAAACAGTGACATGAGGTGGGAGGGTAAGTGAGAGAAAAGGGAAATTGCATGGTAATGGAGGGAGACCCTCATTGTTACACAAAATTACATATTGTTGTGAGTGGAATGGGAAAATAAACATGGAGTGAAATGAATTACAGTAGATGGGGGAAAAAGAGAAGATAGGAAGGGAGGGGAGCGGAGATAGTAGAGTATAGGAAAGGTAGCAGAATACAACAGTAACTGATAGGGCATTATGTAAAAATGTGGATCTGTAACCGATGTGATTCTGTAATCTCTATTTGGGCTAAAAATGGGAGTTCATAAGCCACTTGAATCTAATGAAAGAAATATTATATGTCAAGAGATTTGTAATGTTTTGAGCAACCAATAAAAGAAAAAAAAGTAGCAATATATATGCCAATGGAAATTCATCATGAAATATATATAATCCACAGATCGAAAAATATTCATTTTACTGAACATGGATTAATGTATAATGATATTCAACTAGGAAGCTCACCCATAGGTTGAATTTTCAGTTCCAATAGCATTTAGGAGGAGTGATCCTTTAGCACAATTTGCATCTGCCAATTCAGTTACCTCACAAGTATGTACGTGTGGTACCAGGTAGAATTCTATATGTGCATATAAAAATACATGTGCTGAATAGGCTACAGAGAAAGGGAGACAGGAATTCACATATTTTTTAATTTTAAAAACACATGTAGAACTATTTCAACAAAAAATTGACTAGATTTATAACTCCTACACTGTATAATGCAAAAGGCAATTGTAACAATACACCATGCCTCCTCTGAACTGCTTGTATTTCCATTCTGTTTGGGTTATTTTTCACCATCATATTAGAATTATTAGTGAGAGTATAGTAGGGTATGTGTTAGTTATAGGGCTTCTGTATTTCAAATAGAAAATTGAAAAATGGATCAAATGTGTATGTAAATATGTGCTACACAAAAATCTTCCCACTCACATTCAGAACAATGCCTTGATATTAGCTTCGCCCCAAGTAAGACACAATTAGAGTAGAAAAGTGTGAAAATCTGTGAATACATATCTGGAATGGAATACGCTCGGGTGTTCACAACCTTGGAGGTGGTAGAGGAGTTTACAAAAGTAAAGAACAGGGTAAACACTCCACAAACATGGAGCTCTGCTGGCCTAAGACTTCTTGGAAAACTGCCTCTGAGGTTGGGCACTTGAAATATATGTTGTTGTCATGAGCTTTAACTTCCTTTGTAGTGAGACTATCAAAGATGGGTCTGCATCTATGTGACCTGGAAGACATGGTTTCTTATATTCCAATGACCATGAGGCAGCAGTGCTGAATTCTCTCTTTGTAGGTAAACTGTGGCCACTGGAGGCTAAGTGTCTTTTCGTGTGGACTCTGAAGACATTTGGTCATCCTCCACTTTTCATGGTGTTTCTTGCTGCTGCACTGGGAATTTCGTATTTGCTTCACCAAATACAAGGAGTTCTACTAGGATACAGTGCTGGAGTTAGTTCTGTCATGTGTGGTGGTTCAGGGTCTGCAGGAGAATGCACCAACCAGGCTTCTATCCCACATAGCTTGCCCCAATAACCATAGTAAACTGATTCTGAACATTGCCCTGAAACCTCTCCATATAAAAAATGCCTTTACATATAAGTGTCTGATTTCTGCACTATGTCAGTCATAATCCATTTGGATGCCAATGGCCGATCCACATGG
The DNA here is from genome assembly GCF_048772815.1 of Callospermophilus lateralis. Classification (NCBI taxonomy): domain Eukaryota; kingdom Metazoa; phylum Chordata; class Mammalia; order Rodentia; family Sciuridae; genus Callospermophilus; species Callospermophilus lateralis. Next base: position 52,350 of record NW_027517429.1, read on the forward strand.
CCCCACCATGGTGTTTTATCACACACCTGCCAATCACTGCTCTAGGCCCACTACTCAGCAGGATACTAATTACTGGCATCTCTGTTCTACACCGTTTACATAAAACCCAGTAAAAGAAGGCATTCTCTGGTATACACATGATCAACCACAGGACTTCCAAAGTTTCTCCAGCGCCACCTGATCATGGGAATTTCAAAAATTTCATGGTATTTATCTAGCCATTTTTCAAAGATTAAGTTGGAGGCACTGTGGGTTTCAAATCATTAGGAACCATTAAGTGTTGAGAAAGCTCATTTCAATGAAAGCTCTGGAGAACACTCACAGGCAAGGCTTCTCAAAGAGTTCCCAAAAGGTCACATGAAGCCAGGCAAATTGAGGTCTACAATGTGAGGTCCATGTGTGTTTTGACTCTCAACTATACCTGCCAATCTTTCAGAATAAAATCATGTGATATCCTGCCTGAGATTCTCATTGTTTTGTGGAAAGACACCCTGGGCCTAGATCTCAGTTGCCATGGGTGAGTCACATGCATGGCCTTCTAAAATCCCAACACAATTTATGGCAATACTTCTCTGAGTTCAGTTCCAGAACTCAGTCTCTAAGGGGAATCACACCAGAGTTCAAGCCCAGGTGGACCCAGTCATTGCTTCCAACCACCACAAAAATGACCACAATTAAAATCAAAACACTCCCACAGGGCCCTCATCTTCTTCCATAAAGACACTCATCATAACCTCTGGCTGGAGATTTCTATGAGGGGCACAGCCTAAGAAAGTGTCCAAAATAAGCTCACTTGCCCCTCATTTGCCTAAAATCATGGTGGCCTGGACACTCCTCCTATGAACCAGGAGTGATCAAATATTCCTGCTGTTAATGTGTTCCGCTTCTCCAATTTGAGGCCTACTGGCTGTGAGGTATGGATTCTTTATGTGATTTGGAGTCATGAGAAAACCCAAGCTCATATGGGCTAGCCTCTGCAGGGATTTGAAGAACTCATTTAATCCAAAGGATCCCTATTCTCACTTGATGGAGGTCAGGAACCTAAAACAAGAAGGCAAAAAAATTCATCCACAATGACTTCTCTTTTGGCCATTTCGGTTTGGGAAGCACATGGGATTTTTCTTTAGATCCATTGGGTGCTGAGAATCTAAGTCACAGCCTCACACAAGGACCAGAGACTGATTCAGACACATCCCATTCCAAAGCAATTAAGCAAAGAGCCACAGGTGAAGCCCATTCATTTCCATATGAAAACAGTTTTCTTCAGGCTTCACAAAGGGTTGGCATGAGGCAAAGACCTTCCTGACATTCAGGGTAATTGAAACAGAAGTAAGCAAATAGCCCAAGAAGTGTTTCTTCACTGAGACTTTACTGGTCACACTGATATCTGAGTTTTCTGAGATGATCTCATTCTCTTCAGCTATCCAGTACATGGCCAAGTCACAGAGCTTTGTGGTGTTACATTTCTGGGACACAAAACCATGAGCGTATTCTGTAGAGTGGCCAGAATTCATGAAGAAAAAAGTAACATAAGAAGACAGTAGGTGTTGCCCATCCATAAGGCAAAGTGAAGTCCATTAATCAATTGGGCAGTATTAATGTGGGGAAGCTTTCTACTAGAGAAAACAAATCCATTGATGCATTCTCTTTTCTAATGTCTACAACCACGGATACAGTGGGATACACAGACATAGAAATCCTCACAATGTCAAAGGACTTACTAGAAAGAGTCCACTCCACACCAAAAAAACCCGCCTTTCCTACCTATTCTCAGAACATGAGAATAAAACCACAAACTCACACCCACAACGGCAAAGCCACCTCCTTCCCCCAAGTAGGTCTGTGACTATCCAGAGTGTCTTCTGACTGGTGGGCCATATTTTGTTCCCCCGAAATGGCCTGTCCTGTCTCAGATCTGGTCTCCTTGGCCAACGCTGTGAAGTTGTCAGGAGACAGCGGTGAGCCACTACCTGCTTTCTCAGGGAAGGTGCCTCTTCAGAGCTCTGCTGGCATTTGGCCATCCTCACATCAGTAGGTACTAAGAAAGACTGATTCTGTCCTTGGGAAAAGCAAACAAGTTAGCCCAATGGGACTAGGACAGACTCTGGCTCTGGCTGCCTGGCTTCCTGGATCCCAAGTTCAGAGAATTCCATCACCAAGGAAGTGAGGTAGGTCACTTCCTTCAGGAACTGAATGAGGTCACTGCCTTGAAAACCACTTTGTCCTAACAGTTGCTTCCAAGGTTCCCATGAGATGGAGGCTGCCCCAACATCCTGTGAGACATTCAGAAGTTAGAATGGAATATCAACCTTAGGCACCCGGGAACAGCTCTCCACACAGGCCTGGTTTGTTCTAACTTCTCTACAATAAGAAGAGAGAGGCTGATTTAGACTCATCAATTCATCCTGACCAGGTTGTTTGCCATGGAAGATTTCTATTGCTCTCTCAGGTCCTATATAGCTGCATAAATCTTCTCCAAGGATAATTTCTCCATGGATCTTTAAGGTTCTCAGAAGGTGGAAGATCACCTACATTCCTATATTGTAAGACCAACTATGTCCCTGCTATTCTGTAAGTTATATTGAGGGAACAGTGTATGTTTAGGGTTAATAACATGTTTGATTTGGCTTACGAATCATTTTGCGAGATGAATAATGGTATTGGCAACCTTCGATATTTACAAGAGTATATAGGTGAAATATAAGTATGAAAGCAGAAAATTAGGAAAGATTTGAAGCCCAGAAAGGAATTGGACCCTTAAGTGGTATAGTTAGCTTTGAGTTATGTGCTGCACAGTTGTCTCAGATAAATCAATATACAATGGCATAGGACCTTGTGTCTTGGATGATTGAATGTTGAAGAGAACATCTAGTCAAAAAGCGATATTCAGTACGATGAGGAAGGTAGTCGTTAGGTTTAGAATGAAGAGTGAGTATAGGATTTGGACAAAAAGTTCTTTAGCAATAGGGTTTCGGTTAGAGAGTGAGTGTAAATGTCAGCACATGTGAAGAGTCAGTCATAATGATGAACTGGGGAAAATATGAGGGAAAGCAGATATCAATAAAGACATTAGGAAATCAAGCAAAGTACAAAGTGAGTGATAGGATTAGACATTTTCAACAGGCTTGAGGTTGAATATATAATCTTAGGAAGAAACAAATATGTAGTCACCAATAGGATTGACATTTGAGAGCATTAGGCAACCTGGACATGGATGTTTTTAGTAATCCATGCTCACTTTCCATTTAAGCTTTGGTACAATTGAAATTGTGACCTTTGCTTTTTGTGTCCAGAATATTTCTGTGATAAAATGTATATGTATATCACGTGACATGAGTATTTCTTCCACCATTTCCAGGAGCAATATTTTGAAGACATATAAATTTGTATTGGGGTACAAATAGGTATACCCTCTGTCTATGAATATAGCAATAATGCATGAATAGACCATACTGGGAATAAATAATATAACTGGAAACACTTTAAATAATGGATTGAATGGATATCTGAAAATATATAAGAAATGTTATAATGATACACAATCAATCATTCCAACCAGTTATATATCTAATGGTCATCTTAGGGTTATGTTTTATCATGAAGGGTGTGTGAGTTTTGCTTAAAAATTGATCATGGAAATCGAAAATAATATATTTGAAAACAAGTCTCATGAAAAGACCAGTCAAGAAACATAGGGAAATACATGTGTTCTGGAGCAAGAAGTGATTGAAAGTGAAACAAATGCCTATAAATTTGCTAAGTAGTGGATGAAATATATATCCTATGATGTGCATAAACTGAAGAAATAGTAATGTACCAGTGTTGAATAATAATTAATGTCAAAATACACATCATTTCCCATAGGAATCTACTTGCATTGATGTTAAACTAGGTCAGTTAATGTAGAAATACTACGATTTGTTTGCACCTTTCACTGAAGTTAGTTTTCAGTACTAGAAAACAAATATGTATTTCAGGTGGATGAATATTTCTGAGAATAATCTTGTGAAAAGTTGAATATTAATCCACATTCATGAACATGAATGAATTTAGGGAGTGTATATAAGACACATATATTTCATATTTTGAAAAATCTGGAGATTTATTTTGTGTGTGTGTGTGTGTATATATATATATATATATATATATATATATATATATATATATACAGACAAACACACACACAAACAAAGACATTCAAAAGTATAATTATATATGCCAATCGAATTTCACCATGGAATATATATCATCCACAGATTCAAAAATATTCATTTTACTGAACATGGATTTATGTGTAATGTTATTCAACTAGGAAGCTCACCATTAGCTTGAATTTTCAGTTCCAACAGCGTTTAGGTGGAGTGATCTCTTCTCACAATTTGTATCTGCAATGTCAGGCACCTCACAAAAATGTACGTGTGATATCAGGTAGGATTCTATATGTGCATATAAAATTAATGTGCTGAATAGGTTACAGCGAAAGGGAGATAGGAATTCACATATTTGTTAACTTTAATACACATATAAAACAATTTCAATTAAAAAATGACTAGATTTATAACACCTACCGTTTATCTTGCAAAAGGCAAGTCCAATATACACCATGCCTCCTCTGAACTGCTTGTATTTCAATTCCGTTTGGGTTATTTTTCTCCATCATATTAGTATTTGTTGTTAGCGTCTAGAAGGGTATGGATTATTGTCAGGAATTCAGTATTTCAATTGGAAAATTGGAAAGTGAATCCAATGTGTAAGCAATTATGTGCTGCACAATATTCTTCCCACTCTCATCCAGAACAATGGCTTGACATTACCTTCGCCTGAAGTAAGACACAATTAGAGAAGAAGAGTTAGAAATTCTGAGAATACATATCTGGAATGGAAAATGCTCAGGAGTTCACAACCTTGGAGGTGGTAGAAGATTTTCCAAAAGTAAGGAACAGGGTTGATCACCCAACATGATCTTTCATTAAAATTGTGAGCCATCTTGCCACAAAGCCATGAAAAGATAATTTTTGCTTTACTATAAATTACTGCAAATTCTGAACCTGCTTAGAATGCCTGACCATGATTTGAACTCACCCATGCCTGGCTCTCTGACCAGATAATAGCCCTCTCTGAAACTTTAATGACACCTCATAAATATTCACCTTCCCTGGCCAGACAACGACCCTCTCTGAGGCTCTAATGGTCCTCATAATTTCTGATGCTGGGGCCAGAAAAAAAATGTAAACTACAATTAGTGTGATGCTTGTCAAAGTTCTGTTTTCTGTAACCCCCCTTTTGTGTAACTTTCTAGGCTATAAAGCTGGGCTGTAGGAAAGGTGGGTTTGCTGTCTTGTTCCCGCCATTTTGAGAAGGAGAGGCAGCCCCGCTGGTTGAAATATTAAGCTTGCCTTAATTTGATTTTAATTGGAGTCAGTGGTCTTTTCTTGTGTCCTGGACTAACATTTTGGAGTTCCCCAGCAACATGACCCGACCAGATCACAAAGCCAGACTGCTGGAAATTCTGAAGCTGGCCTATCCTCCAGGACTCCGGGCTGGAGAGCCAAGTTCCAAGGCCTTGGAATGAGCCTTCAGTCCGTGGATCACTGCAGTGAACCATCGCACTAAAACTATTATCAAGCACCTGGTGGAGGAGGCCTTCATAGGTAAGAGGCGCCTTTATAACATCTGATATCCGGTTAAGGGAGTACTCTTCTGATGACAGAGAGGTGGCCGGGGAAGGCTCACATATACTCCTGTCTGGGACAGTAATAGGAATCCTTCTTTACTCTGTTCTGTTCTGTAGGGAATACCTCTGAAAGTGTAGAGAGGTGCTGACTGGCACGCAGGAGCTCCTACCCCAGAGCTTTAGCAAGACCCTGCATTGCTCCTCTGGTTTTCTGTTTATTCGCCGAGTTTCTGTTTTTTTTGTGTGTTTGTGTTTTGTTCTGTGTTCTAAATGTTTTATATTTGTTTGTTTTTGTGCGTTTTCTTGTGTGATTTCTGTGGTAAAAACTTAAGGATATTGGATGTGAAAATGGGTAATAAAGCATGTAAGCCTGACACCCCTTTGGACTGTGTTTTAAAGAAATATGATGCACTATACCCCCCTTTGTTAAGCAGGATGAGAGAAGCCCCTAGCTGGCTGTCTGGAGCACACCCACTGCAGAGGGCAATGCCTGCTGGGGACCTAATAACTGAGTATCTCCCAGGTTAACAAGTGAAACTCCTTTAAAACCCCTTGTCCCTCCAGATCAAGAGAGTCACAACTTTGGACAGAGTCCCCTGTTTTTCTCCTTTGTTAGCAAAGCAGTAAACCTCCCTTTTACTTTTTCTCAAACCCTGTCCTTATATTAAATTGGTATTAATTGGCTTCAAGGTCCGGAACCGAAATTTAAGTTACGAATTTTGATACCCCCCCGACCCCGGAATTTTTGAGAGCTGACTACTCTGAAATGTTAGGAGATTCAGCGTGCTTGGGGTGGAACCGAACCAGAGGAGCTAATCCTGTAAGTAAAAGACGGGACTGAGGGACTCCCAGCAGCTGCCGAAGTCCTGTTGATTCAGTGAATTCCCTCCTTTCTTCCCTGCACTGTATTATGCCACCTCTGTCTTCTTAAAAAATAGAAAAAGGAAAAGGAGACACTAAATGCAGTAAAGTCACCATGGAGACCTTTGATATTACATTTCAGGTTGCCCCTCTGTAAAAATATCTGATGCCCTCGTGGGGACATCTATCGTGCCACTGGTATAGGAGATTTTTCTCTTATCTGCTGTTTTAAAGGATTCTGTCCTGTCAGCCATAGTCTGGAGCTCCTTTCTGTCTGTCTTTTGTCTTTGTTTCTGGCCAGTAAAGACATGTGCAATAATGTGTTGATATTATAAATTGTTTCTTGGGAATGATCTTAGCTGAATGTGTGTCTAAATGATGATGTTTTATTGTAACAATATGGTATCTGAATGGGTTTTTGAAGCATTGCACAATCTTGCAGTTAAAAGTCGGGTTTAGGTAATTTTTTAGTTTATGATTTCAGATAATTCATGCCAGAGAACTTAAATACTTAAAATGGAAAACTAAAGAATTCTACTTCGAAGTTGGCAAGTAACTTAACAATCATTCAGTCTTTTTTTTCACCAATTTTTAATTCGGTGCCTGGGAAAATGTCACAGTGTGTATCAGTGCATTAATTTGGACAAGGATAGTAAATCATAGTATTGTATCTGTTGACAAAACAAGATGTTAAGGTATAAAATTTTGTGAATTGTATCTTAAAATTGTATCATAATTTTCAACATCCTCACCTGAAAATTATGGTTAAGTGCCTTAGGCCTGAGGTGTCTGCTCAGAATAGCAGTTTTGTTCAGCTCCTTCCAGAACTCAGCCAGAACTTATGTTGAAATGTAAATGAAAGAAGCCTGCAAGCTCAGTAGGAGACTGATCTGATGTCTAAGTGGGAAAAAAAAAGGTAAATCGTATGGTATTTACTAATTACTGGCCAGTCATTTTTTCTAGGACTCTCATTTTTTCCCTTAGATTCTGTATTTTTTTTGAGCTCATTAATTTGATCCTACAGAACTAGGTTAATATTTTTCTGATCAGTTCTATCTTTGACCAACAGTGGAGTTTTGAAACATTGCAATGGAGATTTCACCTGCGAAAAGCTACAAGGCCTTACTATTATTATTTGTGCACACTTTTGTTATGTGTTGTATGTCTATATATGCATATGTTCGTATATCATATATATGATATACAAATTCACATATATAAGGAGCGATCATTAAAAAAAGCACTCATAAAAACAAATATTAAAAAGTGGATTCAAAGATCTTTAATTCACGTGATTTAAATGGTTCACTTTAAATTTGGATAAACAAATAACAATAAATGTCTTTAAATTTAAGCTTACAAGTTTTTATAGCTGCTCAAAAATCTAATAAAATATTAATGTCTATAAAATGTCTAATATGCCTTGGTTCTAGGACTTTTCCTTTAACAAAAAATGGTTTACACTGTTCAATACATTTCTCTAATATTTTGATAAATAAGTGAAGTAAATTTGATATGGGATTACTCATTCATGAGTACTTTTGTTAAATATCTGATTGATTTAGTAAGGTCTGTATAAGTTTGTTCTAAAGTCTGTATAAGATTGTAAAAATCAGTCATGTGATAAAGCGACACAAATTTCTTAAAACAAAAGTTTACCCATAACATTGTGTTTATTAAGTTTTATTTATCTAGAGCAAGCAAACATAAAAATTAAACAACTGATTAAATAAGAACTGTTATTTTAGAGCACTGTACTGCCATTTCTTTAAAAGCTAAACTTGGTTAATATAAAATCATCAATGTCATTGTGATTCCATTAATGTGCTCATATCTTCCAGGTATACAAGTCTGTAAGGTAGAAACTTTAAAAGAGCATTACATCAAGCTGGTGTTCTGAAGTTGTATGGTAAAAAATATATATATATATATTGGGGATTTATTTACTTGTTATCAATAAGATATGTAAAGTTTTATGTTACTTTTTACATTGGGGAAAAATTTAAACATATTTTTAAGTTAATGAGCGCCTAATCTATGTAAAGGTTAAAAACTTTCAGCATTTCTTTAATTCATGTTTTAAATGTGATATCATATGGTGTTAGCTAATGTTCATGTGACCTCAAACAATTTATGTAAACTGTGTAAATGATATTTAAAAAACAAAGATCAGCTTTAGAACTAAAACACTTAAGATTTATATAGAGCCCTGCCTTACCTGAGATAAGGCTCTGTGTCTCATCTTACAACATGTGAGAATAACTATGAAAGCAGTAGGTCAGATGTTATTTAATTTAAAGTTATGTTCAGAAGTTTTTTTTTTTTTTCTGTCAAGATTACTAGGATCTCAAAAAGGGGATATAATGTATAACTCAGCCAAAAATTCAGGGTAGCTATTACACGAACTAAGTATTTTTACTCTTGTTAATTTTATTTTGTAATTTCCTTATAAGTTAACTAAAGATTCCCTGTTAGTGTTTTACAAACGAGTTGCTTTTAGAACACAACATTGGTTAATTTAAGATAATAAGTCATCACCTACAAGACAGACAGAAAAATACAGATCCCAAATAATAAAAAGATAAATAATTTTAAATTATAGACATTAAAGCACAGTACTCTTAATATAAGGCTGTTAAAATTTATTTGCTGGATGTTTAAGATTAGGATTTAAAATTTAATTTAAATTAAAAGGGACAATAAAACAAATATTTGGCTCTTTCCCTCTGAGTAAGTCTGTATCCAGGGAACAGGAGACTTCTCTAAAGAACTTTGCAACTCTGAGCCACATAACCTCCTGATCAGGAAGATTAATGAGACCACTGGAGAACAGAAAGCCAATCAGTGCATTTTCTACGAAGAAGAGAGTCATCATAGAAGGGAGATATTGCTGATGCTTCCGAGAGAAGCCACATGGTCAAGCAAGACCTGGACTCACCTAGCGCAAATGGCACTAGCAGAACTGAGAAGCTGCTCTCAAGTTTCCCCAGGAATTACTCCCATAAAATCTCAGCTGACTGTTAACAATAGATAGAAACAAAAGTCAGTTTTACTGATTCATCTTAAACTCTTAGCAAAGACAGATAAACCCAAAATACAGCCATTCCTGGGCATTTTAAATAATAATAGTTATAATAATATTTTAACATATACACTTTATGGTAGCCATCCAAAATAAGTAAGACTGGAGGCTACAAAGAAGGATTCTCAGACAGAAATGCCTGATGAGTATAAAAAGAGACTATCAAGAGGAGCTACAAGAGGCAGAAGTTTTTTGTTTAAGGCCTACAGATATTCCTAACCTACACAGGTAGGCTTGGTGTTTGCTAGTACGATTATCCAGACTAACAGAATTAAAGGTTTCTCTATTACACACAGAGGTCATACTAGTAAAAGGAATTTGCAAGATCAGATGACATTAAATTATTAAACTGTATCTTATGGGGTGGGAAAACTGTGACACTAAAAGTTAAATATTAAGTTGAAAGTCCTGATAACTGGGGATATTGAAGACAGATGAGGGGACATCTATACAGTGACATGTTTCAGCTGCTGCAACATTAATTCAGTACTCATGGTTTTTGTTTCTCTCATAGAAGAACCCGACCCCAGATGACTTTACAAACTGTTCTACCACAACCAGACTTCAAACCGAACTGACTTCTAAAAGTCAACTCATGTCCCTCATGCTGTGCCCCCTCATGTCACCCTCTCTCAGCTCAGAAGAAGCCAAAATGAGTGACGCCTCTCTTCTTACAACAATGGAGACAAAAATAAATAGACTTTCATTTTAAGTAATTAATTAAGTAAGGTAAAATCAGGGAGACTGGTTTTGTATGAGGTAAAAAAATATGGAGACTGTTACCTGAGGTATTAAAATTCCCTCAGTGCTCTTCCCCTACCCTATCAAAGATTTGAAAGGGACACATTAGAAAATGGGGGAATGATAGACCCAACCTGATCTTTTATTAAAATTTGGATCCATCTTGCCACAAAGCCATGAAAAGAAAATTTTGCCTTAACTATAAATTACACCAAATTCTGAACCTGCTTGGAATGCCTGCCCGTGGCCTTGAACTCACCCATGCCTGGCTCTTTGACCAGGAACAGCCCTCTATGAAACTTTATTGACACCTCATAAATATTGGCCTTCCCTGGCCAGACAATGACCCTCTCTGAGGCTCTAATGGTCCTCATAAATTCTGAAGTTGGGGCCAGCAAAAAAAAAAAAAAAAAAAAAATATATATATATATATATATATATATATATATATATATATATATATATATATATATATAAACTACAACTAGTGTGATGCTTGTCAGAGTTCTGATATTTGTAACCCCCCTGTAGTGTAAAATTCTGGGTTATAAACCTGGGCTGTAGGAAATTGGGGTGGCTGTCTTCTTCCCACTGTTTTGGGAGGGAGAGGCCACCTGGGCAGTGGAAATTATAAGCTTGCTTTAACTTGATTTTAATTGGAGTCAGTGGTATTTTCTTGCATCCTGGTCTAATAGGTAAACGCTATCAAACATGGAGCTCTGCCGGCCTAAAGACTTCCTTAGAAACTGCCTCTGAGGATGGGCAATTGACATATATGTTGTTGTCAGGAGCTTTTGCTTTTTTCTAATGAGATCATCAAAGCTGGATCTGCATCTATGTGACTTGGAGGACATGGTTTCTTATTTTCCAAAGGACATGAGGCAGCAGTGCTGAATTCACTCTTTGTAGGTAAACTGTGGCCACTGAAGGCTAAGTGACTCCCCGTGTGGACTGTGAAGCCATTTGGTCATCCTCCACTTTTCGTGGTGTTTCTTGCTGCTGCACTGGGAGTTTGTTATTTGCTTCACAAAATACAAGGAATTCAGCTGGGACACAGTGCTGGAGGGAGTTCTGTCACATGAGATAGGTCAGGGTCTGCAGGAGAATGCATCAACCAGGCTTCTATCCCACATAGCTTGTCCCCTTGACCATAGAACCTGATTCTGAACATTGTCCTGAAACATCTCCATATAACAAGATGCCTTATATGGAGAGTTATCAGACATATAAGTGATTCCTGGCTGCACAATGTCAGCCACAAGCCATTTGGAAGTCAATGGCAGATTCACATGGCCCGACCACAGATGTTTTATCACACACCTGCAAACCACAGCTCTGGGCCCACTACTCAGCAGGCTCTAACATACTGGCATTTCTGTTCTACATCATTTTCATGAAACCCAGTCAATCAATGCACTGTCTGGTACACACTTCCTCAGCAAGAGGACATTGAAAGGTTCTCCAGTGCCACCTGGTCATGAAAATTTCAAAAATTTCATGGTACTTATCTAGCCATTTTTCAAGGATGTAGTTGAAGACATTGTGGGTTTCAATTCATTCAGAAACCATTAATGTTTGAGGAAGCACATTTCAAGGAAACTCTGGAGAACTCTCAGAGGCAAGGCTTCCCAAAGAGTGGCCAAAAGGACACATGAAGCCAGGCCCATTGAGGTCTACAATGTGAGGCCCATGTGTGTTTTGACTGTCAACAATGGCTTCCAAGTCTTTCAGAATAAAATAATGTGATGCCCTGGCAGAGATTGACAATGCTCTGTTGAAAGCCACCCTGGGCATAGATCTCAGTTTCCAAAGGCAACTCTCATGCGTGGTCTCCTAAAATCCCAACACAATTCATGGCAATACTTCTCTGAGGTCAGTTCCTGAACTCAGTCTGTAAGGGGAATGACACCAGAGTTCAAGCCCAGGTGGACCTAGGCATCTCTTCCAACCACCACACAAATGACCACAATTAAAACCAAAACACTCCCAAATGGCCCTCATCTTCTTCCATATAGACACTCTTCATAACCTCTGGCTGGAGGTTTCCATGAGGGGCACAGCCCAAGAGTTTTCCAAATAAACTCCCTTGCCCCTCATTTGCCTAAAGTCAGGGTGGCCTGGACTCCCTTCCTGTGAACCAATAGTGATCAAATAGTCCTGCTCTTAATACTGCTCTGCTTCTCTAATTTGAGGCCTACTGACTGTCTGGTATAGATTCTTTATGTGAATTGGTGTCATGAGAAAACCCAAGCCCTTATGTGCTAGCCTCTGTAGGGCTTTGAAGAACTGATTTGACACAAAGGATCCCTATTCTCACTTGATTTAGGTCAAGAAGCTTACAGAGGAAAGCGATAGACTTCATCCACAATGACTGCTCTTTTGGCATTTTTGTTTTGCATGCACATTTGGAAACTTTCTTTAGATCCATCAGGTGCTGAGAATCTAAGCCACTGCCTCACACAGGGCAAAGAGGCTTATTCAGCCACATCTCTTTCCAAAGCAATTAAGCAAAGAGCCACAGGTGATGCCCATTCATTTCCATTTGAAAACTCTTTTCTTCTGGCTTCACAAAGGGGTGGCCTGAGGCAAAGATCTTCCTGACATTCAGGACAACAGAACAATAGGTAAGCTAAAGGCCCAATGAGGTGTTTTTCCACTGAGACTTTAATGGTCACACTGATATGTGAGTTTTCTGAGATGCTTCTATTCTCTTCAGCTATCCAGTACATGGCCATGTCACAGAGCTTGGAGGTGGTACATATCTTGGAAACCAAACCATGAGGCTATTCTGGAGAGTGGCCAGTATTCAGGAAGAAAACAAGAACTTGGGAAGATAGTAGGTGTTGCCCATCCATAAGGCAAGCCTCTCTCCATTCTTAAATTGTGCAGGATGAATGCTGGGAAGCTTTCTACTAGAAAGGACACAACCATTGATGCATTCGCTTTTCAAATGTCTACAACCACAGATACAGTGGAATGCACAGACATAGATACACTCGCGTTGTCAAACGACTTTCTAGAAACATTCCAGTCCAAACAAACAAACAGTTTTTCCTACCTATTCTCAGAAAAGAGACAAAACCACAAACTCACACCAACACCCACAACGGCACCTCCTTCCCCCAAGTATATTGGTGAATAACTTGAGTGTCCTCTGACTGGTGGTCCATACTATGTTCTTCCAAAATGGCCTGTTCTGTCTCAGAACTGGTCTCCTTCGCCAACTCTGTGAAGTTGTCAGGAGCCATGGTTGAGCCACTACCTGCTTTCTCAGAAAAGGCTCCTCTTCAGAGGTCTCCTGGCATTTGGCCATTCTCACTTCAGTAGGTACCAACAAAGACTGACTCTGTCCTTGGTAAATCCAAACAATTGAGACCACTGGGACTGGGACTGGGACTGACTCTGGGTGCCTGGCTGCCTGGATCCCAAGTTCAGAGTGTTCCATCACCAAGGAAGTGTGTACTGATATTTGCTTCTAAGGGTCCCAGGAGATGGAGACTGCCCCTACTTCCTGTGACAGTTTCACAAGTTAGAATGGTATATTAACAATAGGCACACGGGATCAGCTCTTCTCACAGGCCTGGTTTGGTCCATCTTCTCTACATTAAGAAGAGAAAGGCTGATTCAGATACATCTCTTCATCCTGACCCGGTTGTTTAACATTGAAAATGACTTTTGCTCTCTCAGGTCCTTCATAGCTGCCTTCTTCTTCTCCACGTATCATTTCTGCATGGACCTTTGAGGTTCTCATCAGGTGGAAGATACCTTACAATCCAGTATTGGAAGACCAACTCTCTCCCTGCTCTTCTGTAAAGTTAGATTGAGGGAACAGTGTATGGTTAGGGTTAACAACATGTTCGATTGGGTTAGGAATAATTCTGCAGGATGAATAATGGTTATGGGAACATGCGATATTTACAAAATATACAGTTGAAATATAAGTATGAAAACAGAAATCTAGGTAAGATTTGATGCCCAGAAGGGCATTGGGCCCTTGATTGGGATACTTAGCTTTGAATTAATTTCTACACAGATGTCTCAGATAAATAAATATACAATGGTATAGGACATTGTACCTTGGATGATTGAATGTCAAAGAGAACATGCAGTCAAAAGGGATAGTCAGTAGGATTAGAAAGATAGTCGGTAGTTTTAGAAAGATGAGTGAGTATAGGATTTGGACAAAATGGTCTTTAGCAATAGGGTTTCATGTAGAGAGTGAATGTAAATGTCAGCACATGTTAAGAGGCAGTCACAATGATGAACTGGGGAAAATATATATCAATAGAGACATTAGGAAATCAGGCAAAGCATAAGGTGAGTAATAGGATTAGACATTTTCAACAGGTTTGAGGTTGAATATATAATCTTAGAAAGAAACAAATATGTAGTCACCAATAGGATCGACATTTGAGAGCAATAGGCAACCTGGACATGGATGATTTTAGTAATCCATGTTCAATTTCCATTTAGGCTTTAGTACAATCATAAGTGTGACATTTGCTTTTTGTTTCCAGAATATTACTGTGATAAAATGTATATGTAGATCAGGTGACATGAGTATTTCTTTCACCATTTCTAGGAACAGTATTTTGAAGACGTGTAAATTAGTATTTTGAATACAAATAGGTGTACACTGTGTCTATGAATATAGAAATAATGCATGAATAGACCATACTGTAAATAAATAATATAACTGGTTCCAACTTAAATAATGGTTCGAAATGATATCTGAAAATATACAGGAAACCTTATATTGATATATCTCCATTCATTCAAACCAGTTATACAACTAATGGTAATATTAGGGTTATGGTTTATCATGAAGAATGTGTGAGTTTTGCTTCCAAACTAATTGTGGAAATCGAAAATAATGTGTTTGGAAAGAAGTCTCATGAAAAACCAGTCATGTAACCTGGAGAAATACATGGGTTCTGAAGCAGGAAGTGATTGAAAGTGAAACAAAAGCCTTTAAATTTGTGAACTTGTGGATGAAATATATATCTTATGATGTGCATAAACTGAGGAAATAGTAATGTACAAGTGTTGAAAAAAAATGAACGTCAAAATACACATCATGTCCCACAGGAATCTACTTGCATTTATATTAACCTGGGTCAATTAGTGTAAAAATATTAGGATATGTATGCACAATTCACTGAACTTAGTTTTCAGTACTAGGAAACAAATACGTATTTCAGGAGGATGAATATGTCTTAGAATAATATTATGAAAAGTTGATTATAAATATGCACTTAAATATTAATGAATTTAGGGAGTACATAATAAGATACATTTATTTCATATTTGAAAACTCTGGAGAGTGTGTATATATATATATATAGACATTAAAATACACACACAGAAATTAAAAAGTATTAATATACAAGCCAAATGAAATTCACCATGAAATATATATCATCCACATATCTAAAAATATTCATTTTACTTAACATGAATTTATGTATAATGCTGTTCAGCTAGGATACTCACTCATAGGTTGTTTTCAGTTCCAACAGTGTTTAACAGAAGTGATCTCTTCTTACAATTTGTATCTGCCAAGTCAGCCACCTCACAAGAATGTACGTGTGGTACCAGGTAGGATTCTATATGTGCATATAAAAATATATGTGCTGAATAGGCTACAGAGAAATGGAAACATGAATTCACATATTTGTTAACTTTAAAAACACATGGAGAAGTGTTTCAACAAAAAATTGACTAGATTTAAAACTCCTACCATATATAATGCAAAAGGAACATCCAAATGTACACCTTGCATCCTCTGAACTGCTTGTATTTCATTTTGGTTTGGTCTATTTTTATCCATCATATTAGGATTTGTAGTCAGAGTCTAGTAGGGAGTGGGTTACTATGAGGGATTCAGTATTTTGAATGAATAATTGGAAAATGAATCCAATGTGTATGCAAATATGTGCTACAAAAAAATCTTCCCACTCTCATCCAGAACAATGCCTTGACATTACCTTCGCCCCAAGTAAGATACAATTAGAGGAGAAGAGTTAGAAAATCTATGAATACATATCTGGAATGGAAAATGCTCTGGAGTTCACAACACTGGAGGTGGTAGAGGAGTTTCCAAAAGTAATGGAGACTGTAAACACTCCACAAACATGGAAGTGTGCAGGCCTCAAGACATCTGGGAAACTGTCTTTGAGATTGTACACTTGAAATATATGTTGTTTTCAGGAGCTTTAGCTTCCTTTGTAGTGAGACCATCAAAGCTGTGTATGCATCTATGTTACATGGAGGACATGGTTTCTTATTTTCCAATGAACATGAGGCAGCAGTGCTGAATTCTCTCTTTGTGGGTAAACTGTGGCCACTGGGGTCTAAGAATCTTTCTGTGTAGACTGTGAAGCCATTTGGTCATTCACCAATTTTGTTGTGTTTCTTGTTGCTGCACTGGGAGTTTGGTATTTGCTTCACAAAATACAAGGAGTTCAACTGGGACACAGTGCTGGAGGGAGTTCTGTCACGTGTGGTGGGTAAGGGTCTGCAGGAGAATGCACCAACCAGGCTTCTACACCTAATTGCTTGCCCCCTTGACCATAGCAACTTGATTCTGAACATTGCCCTGAAAACTCTCCATCTAACAAGATGGCTTAATATACAAAAGTCTGCTGGCTGCACCATGTCAGTCACAAGCATTTGGAAGCCAAAGTAAGATCCACATGACCCCACCACAGATGTTTTATCACACAAGTGCACACCACAGCTCTGGGCCCACTACTCAGCAGGCTCCACCATACTGGCAGCTCTGTTCTACACCATTTTCATGAAACCCAGTCAAGGAAGGCACTGTCTGGTACACTCTTGATCAGCAACAGGACATCCAAAGGTTCTCCAGTGCCACCTGGTCATGGAAATTTCAAAAATTTCATGGTATTTATCTAGACATTTTTCAATGATGAAGTTGGAGAAACTGTGGGTTTCAATTCATTCAGGAACCATTAAATTTTTAGGAAGCACATTTCAAGGAAACCTCTGGAGAATTCTCAGAGGCAAGGCTTCCCAAAGCGTGGCCAAAAGGCCACATGAAGCCAGGCCCATTGACGTCTACAATGTGAGGTCCATGTGTGTTTTGACTGTCAACAATGGCTGCCAAGTCTTTCATAATAAAATCATGTGATATCCTGGCTGAGATTGACAGTGATTGGTGAAAAGCCACCCCAGGCTTAGATCTCAGTTTCCAATGGCGACTCTCATGCATGGCCGCCTAAAATCCCAACACAATTAATGGCAATACTTTTCTGAGGTCAGTTCCAGAACTCAGTCTTTAAGGGGGATCACACCAGAATTCCAGCCCAGGTGGACCCAGGATTCTCTTCCAACCACCAACAAATGACCACAATTAAAACCAAAACACTCTCAAATGGCACTCTTCTTCAACATAGACACTCTGAATAACCTCTAGCTAGAGGTTTCCATGAGGGGCGCAGCCCAAGACAATGTCCAAAATAAGCTCCCTTGCCCCTCATTTGCCTAAAGTCAGGGTGGCCTGGACACCCTTCCTGTGAACCAAGAGTGATCAAATAGCCCTTCTTTAATACTGCTCTGCTTCTCCAGTTTGAGGCCAACTGACTGTCTGGTATAGATTCTTTATGTGAATTGGTGTCCTGAGAAAACCCAAGCACCTATTGGCTAGCCTCTGCAGAGCTTTGAAGAACTGGTTTGACCCAACGGATCCCTATTCTCACTTGATGGAGGTCAGGAAGCTTACAGAGGAAGGCGAGAGACTTCATCCACAATGACTGCTCTTTGGCCATTTTGGTTTTGGATGCACAATTGGAAACTTTCTTTAGATCCATCAGGTGCTGAGAATCTAAGCCACTGCCTCACACAGGGCAAAGAGGCTGATTCAGCCACATCCATTTCCAAAGCAATTAAGCAAAGAGCCACAGGTGACGCCCATCCTTTTCAATTTGAAAACTGATTTCTTCAGGTTTCACACAGGGGTGGCCTCAGGCAAACGCGTTCCTGACATTCAGGACAACACAACAATAGGTAAGCATAAGTCCAAAGAAGTCTTTCTCCACTGAGACTTTACTGGTTGCACTGATATCTGAGTTTTCTGAGATGCTCTCATTCCCTTCAGCTATCCAGTACAAGATCATGACACAGAGCTTGGAGGTGGTACATATCTTGGAAATAATATCATGAGGCTATTCTGGAGAGTGGCCAGTATTCAGGAAGAAAAGAGGATATTAGGAAGATAATAGGTGTTGCCCATCCATAAGGCAAGCAGCTCTTTATTCTTTAATTTGGCAAGATGAATGCTGGGAAGCTTTCTACTAGACAGGACACAACCATTGATGAATTCGCTTTTCAAATGTCTACAAAATCGGATTCAGTGGGATACACAGACATAGAAACACTCGCGTTGTCAAACGACTTTCTAGAAACATTCCAGTCCAAACAAACAAACCGCCTTTCCTACCTATTCTCAGAACATGAGACAAAACCACAAACTCACACCGACACCCACAATGGAACCTCCTTCCCCCAAGTATGTCTGTGAGTATCCTGAGTGTCCTCTGATTGGTGGGCCATACTATGTTCCACCAAAATGGCCTGTCCTATCACAGACCTGGTCTTCTTTGCCAACTCTGTGAAGTTGTCAGGAGCCATGGTTGAGCCACTACCTGCTTTTTCAGAAAAGGCCCCTCTTCAGAGCTCTCCTGGCATTTGGCCATTCTCACTTGAGTAGGTACTAAGAAAGACTGACTCTGTCCTTGGTAAATCCAAACCAGTGAAACCACTGGGACTGGGACTGGGACTGTCTCTGGGTGCCTGGCTTCCTGGATCCCAAGTTCAGAGAGTTCCATCACCAAGGAAGTGTGATAGGTCACTTCCTTCACGAACTGAATGAGGTCACTGTGTTGGCAACCACTTTGTCCTAACAGTTGCTTCCAAGGGTCCCATGAGATGGAGGCTGCCCATACTTCCTGTCACACTTTCACAAGATAGAATGGTATATCAACCATAGGCACCCGGGAACAGCTCTCCACACAGGCCTGGTTTGGTCGATTTAATCTACATTAAGAAGAGAGAGGCTTTCAGACACATCCCTTCATTTTGACCAGGTTGTTTTACATGGAAGTTGACTTTTGCTCTCTCAGGTCTTTCATAGGTGTCTACATCTTCTTCAGGGATCATTTCTGCATGGAACTTTGAGGTTCTCAGCAGGTGGAAGATCCCCTACATTCCTGTATTGGAAGACCAACAATATCCTTGTTCTTCTGTTAAGTTAGATTGAGGAAATATTGCATGGTTAAGGGTAATAACAGGTTCGATTTGGTTTAGGAATCATTCTGCCAGATGAATTATGGTATTAGGAACCTGCGATATTTACAAGAATACACTGGTGAAATATAAGTATGAAAACAGAAATCTAGGTAATATTTGAAGTCCAGAGGGCATTGGGTGGCCTGAACACCCTTCCTTTGAATCAGGAGTGATCAAATAGCCCTGCCGCTAATACTGCACTGCTTCTCCAATTTGAGGCTTACTGACTGTCAGGTATAGATTCTTTATGTGATTCGGAGACATGAGAAAACCCAAGCACCTATTGTCTCATGCCACAGCAAATGGTTTATTGGGGGTCCAGGATGCTGGGGCTCAAAGCTCACTTCAGAGGAGCAAAGAACAAAGAGCCCCGAGAACAACTTGAGAAGAGATTATATACAATCTTTAGAGAGTGCAGGGACTTTATATACATCATTGCCTCCTTTAGCAAATCATCATATACTCTGGGAAAATCAAATAACAACTCTAAAACATGATTAGCACATTCATGTGCGGGAACAGTTCGGGCAGGGGGTGGTTGGTCAGCCCTGAGAAGGGGTATACATTTAAATTGATTGGTTGAAGCCCTGAGATGTATACGTGCTGAGATGCACGGTTTCTGGGAAGGGGTTGTTAAGTAACTAGGTGGTCAGGGAAGATTTCAACACATCTAGTGGGCAGTTCCGGGAATTGTCTTCACTGACACAGGAATTTCAGGTTCTGAGCACAGCTTGTAAACTTTACAAAACCTGTTTCTTTACGTTTCAATTTCAATTTCATTAATTCTTTCATTTCTCACTCCTTTTTCTGCCTAATTTTAATCTTAAAAGTAATGAATCATAATTATTGTGGGGTCTCACATTCTATTTCTGCCAGTGAAGTGTATTTCTGTCTGATTACCATGAGTTTTACCTGCCCAATCTCAGCCTGGAGAAGGGAAACTATGCGGTTAAGCAAACGAGGTCCCACAGTTATCAACACCATAAGCATGATCAGGGGTCCAGCTAAGGCTGATAGGAGTGTAGTTAACCAGGGGGACTGGGTATACCGTGACTCAAACCACACTTTTTGAATCTCCCTTTCTCTCTGGTGCTCTTCAAGGCATTTTCTCAATTTACTTATGGATTATTTTACAACTCCAGTATGGTCAGCATAAAAACAGCATTTTTCTCTCAGTACAGCACAGAGGCCCCCCTCCCTCATGAAATGGAGGTCTAATCCTCGCCTGTTCTGTAAAACAACTTTAGAGAGAGTGGTTAAGGATTCCTGCAAAACTGTGATGGAGGTCTCTAATGTCTTCAAGTCTTGATTTATTGCTGTTTCTAATCAGGCCATTTGTTGTGACCCATGGATCATATCAGCTGTTCCTGTACCCACTCCTGCAGCAGCTCCTAGCCCCAATAGGATGGCTAGAGTAAGGGACACTGGCTCCCGGCAAAATCGGGTTGTTTGTCCCCCTAGTAGACCTTCAAAGGATTCTGCATCATGATAGACCACCCTGGGGAGTATCTGCACCATTACACAATAATTTACAGAGCTGTCAAATACCTGGGCTGAAATGCAAGGAGTTCTGACTGTGTGGAGTTCAGTACCATAAAGGTTCCTTTAATTAGTTCCCAGGGGGAGGAGTCAGCTGTACTCTGGACTGGGGAAGTAGGCAAAGACGGAAACTGCGAAGTATGAGATGGTAGAGGGGTTTTGGTAGATCTAGGCATGGGAGGTTTAGGAGGCTTAATTCCTGACTTGAGGGGATTGGGCCCTATTGCTGTGGGATTTTCTTCCTTTTTAAGCCGGATGGTGAACCAGAGACCAAAGTCATAACCAAGGCCTTTAATATAGAATCGCATTCCCCAAGTATTTCCCATAGGCCATGTTGTTCTGAGGTAGCCCCTTCCTTTGGAAGTGAAAGTTACATTGAGGGGGTAACATACACTATTTTTTCCACAGCAAGTTTTTGACACCACTTGGATAGTAGTACATTTATTGGGATCAATTCAGATGTCATTTCATCCTACCCGAATCATACTGTCTGGGGAGTTTGGGTTTCACAATGTAGCTCCCGTGTGTTCACAACCCCAAGATCTACAATAAAAGTCACTGGGTCCTCCACAGGTTTGGGCCTGTTTGCGACTTCAGAAATCAGCTGGGCACACTTAATAAACAAGAATGGCTAGTTTACACCTGAGCTGGGGAAGATGACATCAATAATTCATGGGGTAAGTTGGTCTATGTTGCCCTGGTTTGGGTTTGAGTGGGATCTGTGTGGGGTCCACTATGTCAGGGAGATCCCAGTCAGAGAGGCCTTTGGAAGCTGACAAATGTCCGGGTGAAGAGATGGCCACCAAGTCCATAAGGGGGCTGTATGTGAAATAGACCACAGTACTTGCCCAGTATGATTTATAACTTGCCATTGTTGCTGAACAGGCTGATGGGGATTAGGACTGCTGGTGGTCAGGGGAAGAATCCATAGCCCTACCCACACCACGTACATGCAACTTGAGAGGGTTACCAGTCTGTTCCAGTTTCCAGCCAGAGTCTGGACAGGGCGCAGGATTGAGATGGGAGGCATGGATCCAGGAAGTGATCCCATCCACTTTCACCACTGTAGGTGTTATAAGCAGCACCAGGTATGGTCCTTTCCAGCAGGGTTTCAGGGATGACACCTGACACTGTCTCATGTAGACGAAGTCTCCCACTTGATATCGATGTGGAGTTCCCTCATCTCCAGGATGATAAGCAGTGGCCAACTGTTTTCACAGGTATCGCTGGGTGCTGGGT
Organism: Callospermophilus lateralis; assembly: GCF_048772815.1. Lineage (NCBI taxonomy): Eukaryota > Metazoa > Chordata > Mammalia > Rodentia > Sciuridae > Callospermophilus > Callospermophilus lateralis. The sequence goes on from NW_027517429.1 coordinate 74,795, forward strand.
TTGTTCAAGGGCTTTAAGTCTGTCTAGCAAGGGGGTGTGAAAGGAATCATTAATCTCAGAGTTGGGGTTAGGTCCCTTAATGGAGGAGGGGCACCGTAGAGAATTTCATAAGGGGTGAGGTTACACAAAGAGGCGGAGGGGTATTTCTTGCATGAAAAAGTGCATGAGGTAGAAGCATAGTCCAATTTTTTATGCCGGTCTCCCAAATTAATTTCGTTAAGTCTCTTTGATGGTTCTATTCATCGTTTCTACCTGTCCTGAGCTCTGGGGTCTATAAGCACAATATAACTTCCAATTAATCCCCAGGGTCCTGGAAAATCCCTGACTTACCTGGGCCACGGATGCCGGTACGTTATCAGACCCTATTACCTTAGGCAGGCCGAACCTTGGAAAACTGTCTTCTAGGATCTTTTTGACCACCATCTGAGCTGTTTCTTTCTTCATGGGAAAGGCTTCGACCCATCCTGAAAAAGTATCTACAAAGACTAGGAGATATTTAAGTCCATACCTTGCTGGCTTAATTTCAGTAAAGTCCACTTCCCAGAATTGTCCTGGTCTGGTTCCTCGTATGCGCTTCCCTGCAGGAATCATTGATGGGAAAGTATTAACTAATTGGAAGACTTGAAAAGCTCTAGTCACCTGCTCAGCTATTTTTTTCCTCTGTGAGTCAGTCAATAATAAGTCCTTTCTTTGGTCCTTTAAGAGTGCCTATAACTTCTTTGAGCCTAAGTGGTTGAGCTGGTGTACATCTTTGACATAAAGGTGGGCTTTTTGAAATTGTAAACTTGGCTCTGTAGGGTCCCAGAGTTCTGTATCTGTCTCCTCAGATGATAAGTTGCCTGAATGTTCCGGGGCGGCCAAGTCTCCTGATTTTTTTTTCCCCCCGGTGTGGAAAAAGTTAACAGAGTCACTCCGTTTAGGGCTGCCAATTAAGCTTCCTCATCTGCCTTTCTGTTTCCAACTGCCACGGGGTTGTTTCTCTTCTGGTGCCCTGGACAGTGCACTATAGCTAGTTCCTTATGGCCCTGCACTGCTGAGCGAAGGTGGAGGATCTCATCTTTATTCTTTATTTCTTTCCCGGCAGAGGTTAATAGCCCCCATTGTTGGTAAATAGTCCCGTGCATATGAACAGTGGCAAATGCATAGTGGCTATCAGTTTATATGGTGGCCCTTTTGCCTGTTACTAGTTCCAATGCTTTCATAAGGGCAATCAGTTCTGCTTTTTGGACTGATGTCCCTTCTGGGAGACCAGAGTATCAGATGAAATTAGTTTTGCTAACTGCTGCTGCTTTAGCTCCCTTCTTTCCATCTTGGAGGAAGCTGCTGCCATCCGTAAACCATACGACTTCAGGGTGAGGCAGTGGCTGATCCTTCAAGTCTTGTTGTATACTGGTTTCCTTGCCAGTATGTGTTGACACTCATGAGTGACAGGTCCTGATGATTCTTCTGGCAGCAGTGTAGCTGGGTTGAGTGGAGCAGGGGGTCCCAGTGTTATTCTGTCTTTGTCAAGCAAGAGGCTCTGGTAGTGGTTTATTCTGGAGTTTGATAGCCACCTCTCTGGAGGCTAACCGATGTTGCTCTCCAGGGCATGGGGGGCTATAATGGTTAGCTTCTGTCCCAACATTAATTAATGAGCATCTTTTATTAGAAGGGCTGCCGCTGCTATAGCACTTAAGCAATGGGGCCACCCGCTAGCCACTGGGTCCAGTTTTTTGGATAAATATCCTCCCGGCTTTTCCCAAGGTCCCAAAGACTGAGTGAGCACTCCCCGTGCTATTCCTTTCTTTTCCTCGAGGTAGAGAGTGAATGGTTTTCTACATCTGGGAATGCTAAGGCCAGAGCAGATAGCAGCACCTTTTTTTGACATTATCAAAAGCTTGTTGGTGCTCAGGGGTCCATTGGAAGTGGGAATCCCCCTTTATCAGCGGGTATAAAGGGGCAGCCAGAGATGCGAACCCAGGAATCCATAACCTGCAAAAGCTGGCAGTCCCAAGAAACTCTCTGAGTTTTCTCTTATTAGATGGGGGCAGTATCTGCACAACGTTTTTTTTTTTTTTTTTTTTTTTCTGGGCTCAGGGAGCCATCGTTTGCCACCCCTAAGAAAATAACCCAGGAAGATTACTTCTTGCTGACAAATTTTGGCCTTTTGGCAGAAGCCCTATATCCAAGCCGAGCAAGCTCGAATAATAGTGCTTGGGTCCCAGACTCATAGGTCTCCTTGGTGTCGGCTGCCAGTAGAAGATCATCCACTATTGGAGTAGGGTGACTTTGGGGTGCGCAGTTTTGAAGTCATTGATGTCTCTGTGGAGGGCTTCATCAAAGAGAGTGGGGGATTTTTTGAACCCCTGTGGGAGTCTAGTCCAGGTTAGTTGGCCAGATGTTCCAGGTTCTGGGTCTATCCACTCTAAAGCTAACAGCAACTGACAGTCCTTATGTAGAGGCGAGCAGAAGTAAGCATCTTTTAAGTCCAGCACAGTGTACCATTTCCGCTCCAGATTCAGAGTGCTAAGCAAATTATATGGATTGGGTACTGTGGGGTGAATGTCCTGCACGCACTCTGTTGTTGATCTCTCTTAGGTCTTGAACAGGACGGTAGTCCCCAGTTCCTGGCTTTCTTACTGGTACTGGGGGGTGTTCCAGGCTGATTGACAGGGTCTTAGGACCCCAAGAGCCAGGTATTTATGAATATGGCACGTTATCCCATCCTTAGCTTCTTTGCTTAGAGGATATTGTTTAACACTAATTGGAGACGCAGAGGCTTTTAATTCTACTACTATTGGAGGTTGTTGATGGCTAGACCTAACCCAGCAGTTTCTGCCCAGGCATTAGGATAATCTTTTATCCATTTATGGGGTAGTTTGCCTGTTTGATCAGTCCTACGGGGCGCGAAGAGTTGATGTTCATCTTCTATGGACATAGTCAAAGATGTGACTATGGGAGTTTATACTGAAGGCTTTAGAACCTCCACTTGGGGACCATTAGGGTTAAAGGTTATTCTAGTCCGGAGTTTGGTAAGCAGATTCCTGCCCATCAATGGGGCCGGACATTCTGGGATTTCTAGGAAAGAGTGGTGGACTTTTCCCTTTCCAAGGTCCATATTCATCTTAGTTTTCCAAGCCCGATATCTACTGCCATTAGCCCCTTGAACTAGGGACCATTTAATTGATAGGGGGGCCAGTGAAGTCTTAAGCGCTGAGTATACTGCTCCTGTAATCACTTCAAAGTTCACTGTGTTCCCCTCAACTTCAAATGTGACTCTGAGCTGGGGGAGGGGATCTGAGCCCCGAATTTCCTAGTTTTCTTCTAGAGTCAGCACGGCGGGCTGGCAAGGCTGCTTCTTTTGGGGGCACTCTTTGGCCCAGTGTTCTTTTTTATTACAGTGGGCACATTGATTTGAGGCCAGGGGCAGCCTTTGGCGTGGGCCCAGGTATGTATGTATGTATGTATCCCTTTATGTATCCCTGCTTTTTAACTTCTGGCCTATTTGCTGCTGTGACCAGAACCTTAAGCAATGCTTTACTCTGCCATTTGCTTCTTTCTTCCTTCTTTTGTTCCCTTTCCTTCTCTCTCCTCTATTCCCTTTCCTCCTCAGTTTCTCTCTTATAATATACTTTCTCAGCTTCTCTGACTAAATCTCTTAAGGTCATATCTTATAATACATCTAGACGTTGTAACTTTCTCTTAATATCTAGGGCAGTCTGCTCGATAAAGGCCATTGCAACAGATGCCTTTTGGTCTTCTGCCTGAGGATCAAAAGGAGTATATTTCCCATAGGCTTCCATAATTCTCTCCAGAAACATAGAAGGAGACTCATTAGGCCCTTGGATAATCTCTCTTACCTTGGCCAAATTAGTCGGCCCTCTGGCGGCCGCTCAGAGACCCACTATTAGAGAACTGCGATAAGTAGACAGATGCTACCTACATTTAAAGGTGTTGGGGTCCCAGTTGGGTCGGTTCATGGGCCCGTAGGGACAGAGAGGGAGCATCACAGGGGCTTCCGAGTTTTCTATTATCCATCTCCTGCGGGTTCCTTTAGGTGGCCCAGCTTCCTTCAGGGGAGCAGGGGCTGCTGCTGCTGCGGGGTAGTCCCCTGGAGGTCTTGGGTCTGGCCCAATTGCTTCTAGCGGCGGAGAGGCTGAGTCAGCGGTGGGAGGATCATCTGGAAAATGTTGTGGGTTGGGGAGCGAGGGTAGAGGATAAGGAGAGAGAGGAGTGGCCAGTCTTGTGACTCAGAATGGAGGGAAGAGGGGGAGGAGCAGAATGTTGGAATGATAGGATCGTGGGGGAAGGGGTATATGGCTGTTGATCTGGGTGGCCACGTGGCCCCGGTGAAAGACAATATCTCTGACTTTTCAGATTAGAGGGAAGTGGAAGGATTCTTCTGGGGGCCATCTGACTCCTAGGATGGGCCATGCTGAAGCACAGAGAGTCTGACAGGTTCGGAATTTTACTGAAAAAGAAAGATTCTTGGTACTTGAACGGACATCAGTCCAATGATCAAGGTTAAGGGACAGAGGCATGGAAGTGCTTTGTCCCATAATGTCCCATAATGGGAGTTACTCAAACAGGGACATTGAATACACAAACGTGACACAGACAAAGACAAACAGTAAACGTTTAACATGAGTCCAAGACAAAGATTAGAACTGAGTAACTGGCAAAACCTGATGGGTTAGACAATAAAGACAGACAGTAAACTCAACATGAGTTCCTGACAATGAACAAAACTGAGTAGCCAGCAAAACCTGATGGGCTGGAAAACCACATCCTGAAGCAAAAAATAACCGAGTTGAGGAAACTACTAAGCCTCAATTTTCCGAGTCCTCTGGAGTGTCACCCAGGGACGTGGCCTGTGGCTCTGTGACACATCTGTCAGCCACCGTCGCAGAGAGCTAATGTTCTCCACCGACAGCCATTTTGCCAAGCCCTAACCTGAAACCCGAAACCAAAAAGAGGCACCTTACTAACTCTGAAAGGAGTCCGTTGGGGTCTTTTGTTTGTCACTGCTGAATTTCTCAGCTAGGGCCTCCAGATGAAAAGGTGGGACGAACATCGGAGGAAAACACCACCAAGAGAATTTCTCATTAAACAGCAAAGGGTTTATTGGGGGTCCAGCATGCTGGGGCTCAGAGCTCACTTCAGAGGAGCAAAGAACAAAGAGCCCCGAGAACAACATGAGCAGATTTTATATACATTCTTTAGAGAGGGCAGGGACTTAACATACATCATAGCTTCCTTTAGCAAATCACCGTATACCATGGGAAAATCAAATAACAATGCTAAAACCTGATTTGCACATTCATTGGTGGGAATAGTTCATGCAGGGTGTGATTGGTCAGCCCTGAGAAGGGGTATACATTTAAACTGATTGGTTGAAGCCCTGAGATGTATATGTGCTGAGCTGCACGGTTTTGGGGAAGAGGTTGTTAAGTAACTAGGTGGTCAGGGAAGATTTCAACACACATCTAAAGGGCAGTTCCAGGAATTGTCTTAACTGCCACAGGAATTTCAGGCTCTGAGTTCAGCCTGGAAACTTTACAGAACCTGGTTCTTTACGTTTCAATTTCAATTTCTTTTATTCTTTCAGAACCTTACAAAGGAAGGCGAGAGACTTCATCAACAATGACTGCAATTTTGGCAATTTTGGTTTTGGAAGCAGACATGGGATCTATTTTTAGATCCATACGGTGCTGGTAATCAAAGCCAAAGCCTCACACAGGGCCAAGAGGCTGTTTAAGACACATCCTATTCCAAAGCAATTACTTCTCTGAGGTCAGTTACAGAACTCAGTCTATGAGGGGAATCACACCAGAGTTCAAGCCCAGGTGGACCCAGTCATCTCTTCCAAACTCCACACAAATGACCACAATTAAAACCAAAACACTCCCCCAAGGCCCTCATCTTCTTCCATATATACATTCATCATAACCTCTGGCTGGATGTTTCCATGAATGGCACAGCCTAAGAGAGTTGCCAAAATAAGGTCTCTTTCCCTTCATTTGCCTAACCTCAGGGTAGCCTAGACACCCTTTCTGTGAACCAGGATTGATCACATAGGTCTGCCATTAGTACTGCTCTGCTTCTCCAATTTGAGGCCTACTGACTGTCAGGTATTGTTTCTTCATGTGATTTGGAGTCATGAGAAAACCCAATCATCTCTGCAGGGCTTGAAAGAACTCATTTGTCCCAAAGGATCCCTATTCTCACTTGATGGAGGTCAGGAACCTAAAAGAGGAAGGTGAGAGACTTCATACACCATGACTGATCTTTTTTGCATTTTGGTTTTGGATGCACACATTGGATTTTTCTTTAGATCCAACTGGTGCTGAGAATCTAAGCCACTACCTCACACAGGGCAAAGAGGCAGATTCAGACACATCCCTTTCCAAAGCATTTAAGCAAAGAGCCACAGGTGATGCCCATTCATTACCATCTGAAAACAGTTTTCTTCAGGATTCACAAAGGGTTGGCCTGAGGCAAAGACCTTCCTGACATTCATGTCAACAGGCAAATAGGTTAGCAAAAGGCCCAAAGCAGAGTTTCTCCACTGAGACTTTCCTGGTCACACTGATATCTGAGTTTTCTGAGATCCTCGCATTCCCTTCAGCTATCCAGTACATGGCCATGTCACAGAGCTTGGAGGTCGTACATATCTTGGACACAAAACCATGAGCCTATTCTGGAGAGTGGCCAGAATTCAGGAAGAAAACAGGAACTTGGGAAGATAGTAGGTGGTGCCCATCAATAATGAAACCTGCAATCCATTCCTAAAATGGGCAGGATGAATGCTGGGAAGCTTTCTACTAGACAGGACACATGCATTGATGCATTCTTATTTCTAATGTTTTCAACCACGGACACAGTGAGATACACAGACATAGAAACACTCACCTTGTCCAGCGACTATCTAGAAACAGTCCACTCCAAACCAAACATACTGACTTTCCTATCTATTCTGAGAACATGAGACAAATCCACAAACTCACACCCACATTCACAAAGGCCCCTCCTTCCCCCAAGTAAGTCTGTGACTTTCCAGAGTGTCCTCTGACTGGTGGACCATACTATGTTCCCCCGAAATGGACTGTCCTGTCTCAGATCTGGTCTCCTTGTCCAACTCTGTGAAGTTGTCAGGAGCCTGGGCTGACCACTACCTGCTTTCTCCGGAAAGGCCCGTCTTCAGAGCTCTACTTGCATTTGGCCATCCTCAAATCATTAGGTATCAAGAAAGACAGACTCTGTCCTTGGTAAATCCAAACAAGTGAGCAAACTGGGACTGGGACTGGGACTGGCTCTGTGTGCCTGGCTTCCTGGATAACAAGTTCAGAGAGTTCCATCACCAAAGATGTGACATAGGTCAATTCCTTCAGGAACGGAATGAGGTCACTGCCTTGGCAACCACTTTGTCCTAACAGTGGCTTCCAAGGGTTCCTTGAGATGGTGGCTGCCCCTACTTCCTGTGACACTTTCACAAGTTAGAATGGTATATCAACCATAGGGACCGAGGAGAAGCTCTCCACACAGGGCTGGTTTGGTCCATCTTCTTTATATTAAGAGGAGAGAGGCTGATTCAGACACATCGTTTCATCCTGACCAGGTTGTTTGCCATGGAAGATGACTTTTGCTCTCTCAGGTCCTTTATATCTGCCTACATCTTCTCCTGGGATCATTTCTGCATCAACCTTTGAGGTTCTCAGCAATTGGAAGATCACCTACATGCCTGTATTGTAAGACCAAATCTGTCTATGCTCTTCTGTAAAGTTAGATTGAGAGAACAGTGTATGGTTAGGGTTAATAACATATTCTATTTGGGTTAGGCATCATTCTGTGGAATGAATAATGGTATTGTGAACCTGCAATATTCACAAGAATATATCCGTGAAATATAAGTATGAAACCAGAAAATCTAGGTACGATTTGAAGCCCTGAAGGGCATTGGGCCCTTTAGTGGGATACTTAGCTTTGAATTATGTTCTGCACAGATGTCTCAGATAAATCGATATGCCATGGCATAGGACCTTGTACCTTGGATGATTGAATGTAGAAGAGAACATCCAGTCAAAAATGAATAGTCTGTAGGATTAGAAATATAGTCGGTAGGTTTAGTAAAAAGAGTGAGTATAGGATTAGGACCAAAAGTTCATTAGCAATATTGTTTTGTTTAGAGAGTGAACGTAAATATTAGCACATGTGAAAAGTCATTCACAATGATGAACTGGAGATAATATGTAGGAAAGCAGATATCAATCGAGACACTAGGAAATCAGGCAAAGTATAAGGTGAGTGATAGGATTAGACATTTTCAACATGGTTGAAGTTAAATGTATAATCTTAGGAAGAAACAAATATGTAGACAACAAAAGGATTGACATTTCAGAGCATTAGGCAATCTGGACATGGTTGATTTTAGTATTCCATGCTCACTTTGCATTTTGTTTGGTGAACGGTTACTAAAATAGGTACTTGTCACTTCCTGTTTTTCTGTATGCTTAACAAAACACTGTTGAAATCTTGAGAACTGTTTGCTAATTTTGTTCCCAGAATGTGCTGTCCCCAACTGCCAAACTGCAGAATGTACTCCCTCACCTGGTTGCACGCAAACCGCCCACTTGCCCTGACCCATCAAAAATTTCCTTCCATGCCCTCTTCAAGGAAAGTATATAAGCTCTCTTTAAGCTGTTCTCAGGGCTCTCTACTCTATTCATGTGAGCTCTTGGCCCCAGCATGCTGGACCCCCAATAAACCGTTTGCTGTAGCTGAGTGAAAATGGTATACTCTTCTGGAATTAAAAGATGCTTTATTTTGCTTGACTCTGCATAAAGATAGTCAGTTTCTGTTTGCTTTCGACTGGGTAGACCCAGAAACTGGAACGTCTGGTCAACTAACTTGGACTAGACACCCACAGGGGTTCAAAAATTCCCCCACTCTCTTTGATGCAGCCCTCCACAGAAATCTCAACAACTTCAAAACTACGCACCCCGAAGTCACTCTGCTTCAATATGTGGATGTCCTGCTACTGGCTGCCAACACCAAGTAAAACTGTGAGTCTGGGACCCAAGCACAATTTTCTGAAATTGCTGAACTTGGGTATTGAGCTTCGGCCAAAAAGGCCCAAATTTGCCAGCAAGAAGTAATCTTCCTGGGGTATTCCATTAGGGGGGGTAAATGATGGCTCACTGAGCCCAGAAAACAAACTGTTGTGCAGATACCACCCACATCTAACAGGGGACAACACAGAGAGTTTCTTGGGACTGCTGGCTTTTGCAGGTTATGGATACCTGGGTTTGTGTTCTTTGCTGCTCCTTTATACCCTCTGTTAAATGAGGATGCCCAATTCCAATGGACCCTTGAGCACCAGCAAGCTTTTTATAACATTTAAAACACTGACACTGAACTCCTCAACTTCACTGAGCCCAGCCTGCAATTTCAGAAAGCCCTACACTACGTTAAAAATGTACATCAACTTACTCACCTTGGTTCAAAGAAACTGCAGGCATTCCTGAAGTATCAGGAACAGAGATTTCGACTAACTCACTCACAGTGAAAGGAAATAACTCACAAAACCTGTTGGTCCTGTCAATTGGTTAATGCTTACACTTCCAAGCTGCCTGCAGGAAAGCACCTACGAGGAACCAGACCAGGACAATTCTGGAAAGTGGACTTCACTGAAATTAAGCCAGCAAGGTATGGACTTAAATATCTCTTAGTCTTTGTAAATACAATTTCAGGATGGATTGAATCCTTTCTCACAAAAAAAAGAAAAAAAAAAAAAAAAACAACGGCTGAAACGGTGGTCAAGTAGATCCTGAAAGATATTTTTCTAAGACACGGCCTGCCTAAGGTAATAGGGTCTGTTAATTGAATGGTGTTCATGGCCCAGGTGAGTCACAGCTTAGCCAGGACCCTGGGGATTAATTGGAAGTTACATTGTGCATATAGACCTCAGAGCTCAGGACAGGAAAAAAAAATAAATAGAACCATTAAAGAGACCTAAACGAAATTAAGCTTAGAGACCGGCATAAAAGATTAGAGTATGTTCCTGCCTTATGCACTGTTTCATGCAAGAAATACTTGCTTGACAGACTAAAAGCTCTTGAAAGAACTCAGCGATACCTGTGGAAACAGCTGGCCACTGCCTACCACCTTGGGGACGAGGGGACTCCGCATGGATATCAAGTAAGAAACTTCGTCTACATAAGACGACATCAGGTGTCATCCCTGGAACCCGGCTGAAAAGGACCATACCAGGAGCTACTTATAACACCTACAGTGGTATATGTAGACGGAATCACTTCCTGGATCCATGCCTCTCATCTCAAGCCTGCGCCCTCTCCAGACTCTGGCTGGATACTGGAAAAGAGTGGTAACCCTTTCAAATGGTGTATTCACCAGGTGGATAAGGCTATAGATTCTCCCCTTGGCCACGAGTAGTCCTAATGCACATCAGCCCGTACAGCAGCGATGGCTAATCACAAATCCTACTAGACAAGAAGTATGATCTATCTCGCATACAGCCCCCTTAGGGACCTGGTGGCCATCTCTCCACCCAGATATTTGTCAGCTGGCTATAGGTCGTTGCTATTGGGATATCCCTGAAGAAGAGGATCCCACTAAAATTTCGTTAAATGCCTTCTGTACCATATATAATGGAAACAAACATTATGGATGTAAGGACACACGAGCCAGATGCAGGTTGGCTAGCCTAGATTACTATGTTTTCCCAGCGGACTATCAAAACCACAAACAGCCATGGATGTGTGGGGCAAAAGCCGACTTCTTCTGTAAGTCATGGGGATGTGAGCATACAGGGGCTGCCTGGTGGAATCCAAAGTCCTCATCAAATTCAGTACACAGCATTGACCATATTACCAATTAGACAATCAAAACTGATGGCCCCCAGATGGGTCTCTAGATCCTCAAATTCTGTGTGACCTTTTTAACTTCTGCAAGTGCTCAAAAGGGTGAAAGGAGATTCCCCTATGGGCAGGCCAATTCCCTCCTTCTCTCACATCCTGAACTATGCTTCTCCCATAGATCCTCACCCTATGCCTTCTGCTCCAGAATCTCTGCTGTCACTCCCACCTCAGCAACCTGATTTCTCCTCTCCAATTTCTAGATCAAAACCCAAACCTCGGTTCTCAGACAATTGCCCCCTTGCTGAGGTAGCAGGTAGTGAGGCACCCCTCCACCAACTCACTCCTCTCTTCTTCTGTCAGTGCCCGCACCGGGTCCCACCAGGTCCTCTTACCAGCTATACCAAAGCTCAAACCAGCTGAGGAGAGCCCTCAGAACCCTATCCAAGATGTAATAAAAATGGCTTTTAAAGTTGCTTTGTCATCACTGAAAACAGGTTACTAAGAATTTAAAGTCCCTCAGAGACTTTTTGGGATACTCACTCCCGTCTTCCCCTCTGCTCTACCTGTTCTACTGCTCACGATTTTGTTGCTAGGAAAATCCCAAACCCCTTTCTCATTATTCTTTTACATCTCTCCTTTCTCATACACAGATCCACGTAGCTGCTCTCCCCTCCGCCTTCCCCATCTTTCCCCTCTGTAAAAGGCCCACAAAAAAGTCTTAACTGACCTTCTCCAAAATTCTTCACCAAGGCTGACTTTAGGACTTTCAGCAAAAGAGTCCCTATAAAAGAGTTCAATGTAGACAAACTTCCTCTTTTCGTGTTGCCTGTTCTACTTGGCAACTGGCTGGAAAAATCAGCACTCCTAAGCTAGACACCCCCTTACTAATTTTTCACAAAATATGTGAAAAAGGCCTCTGGCCTTGAGCTGGGGCTTCACAGGGATGGCTACATTTGTAAGATAAAGAAGTTACCAACTGGACCCCATGGTAACAGCTGGCAGGGAGAAAACAAAAAAGAGAAGAAAAAAGCTCTCCCTCTCCTGGGTGTCCTTAAAAAGTTAACTTGCCCAGAACAGAGGGAAAAAAAAAAAAAACAGAAACAAAAACTGCTTTTTGTGGACTTCTGCAGACTGTGAACTTGTGAGCCCCTTCCATTACATATTGGGTACAAAATTCTAAAACTACCTAAACTTGGGGTTCAAGAGATTAATTGATTACAACAGAAGCAATGCCCTCTATATCCGGTTGCAACCAAATAGGACTGTTTCTCTGTTTTCGGTGCTATCTTATGTGCCTTGCCCTGTCCATACCAACAAGAGTATTATTCTATATACTTAAACATTGTTTATGTTTTCATAAAATTGTCAACTGGTGCAATTAATTATGTAATGGTGCAGATGTTTCCCAGAGTGCTCTATCATGATGCAGGTTCATTAAGATCAAATAGCAGGGGGCATACAACCCGGTTCTACCGGGAATCTGTATTCCTCACTTTAGCCATCCTATTAGGAATAGAAGTTGCTGCAGGGCTGGGCACAGGAACCACTGCCGTAGTCCATGGAACACAACAAATGACCCAATTAGAAGCAGCAGTAGAACAAAGCTTAAAGATATTAAACCTCCATCACAGCCTTACAGGAATCTGTAAAATCTCTCTCTGAAGTTGTTTTACAGAAAAGGCGAGGGTTGGACCTCCTCTTCATGAGAAAAGGGGGCCATTGTGCTGTATTGAGGGAAGAATGTTGTTTTTATTCCGATCATACTGGTTGTAAAATTATCTATGAGTAAATTGAGAAGACGCCTTAAAGCACATCAACGAGAGAGAGAGGCCCCAAAAGGGTGGTTACAGTCTTCGTTCACACAGTCCCCCTGGTAAACTACGCTTTTATCAGCTCTGCCCGGTCCATTAATAATCATCATATTATTGCTAACTGTAGACCCTGTTTGCTCCACCGAGTAGTTTCATTTCTTCAAGCTCAAATTGGACAAGTTAAATTTTGGTAATCAGACAACAATATACCCCACTAGCAGACATAAAATGTGACACCCCTCAATGATCAATTTTATGATTAAACGTAACCAGAAGAAGAAGTGGGGAATGAAAGATTAATAAAATAGGTATTTGTCACTTCCTGTTTTTCTGTATTCTTAACAAAACACTATTGAAATCTTGAGAACTGTTTGGTAATCTTGTTCCCAGAATGTGCTGTCCCCAAATGCCAAACTGCAGAATGTAATCCCTCACTCAGTTGCACACAAACCGTCCATTCGCCCTGAACCACCAATAAACTTTCTTCCCTTCCCTCTCCAAGTTAAGTATGTAAGCTCTGCTTAAGATGTTCTAAGGGCTCTAGGCTCTATTCAAATTAGGTCTGAGCCCCAGCATGCTGGACCCCCAATAAACCCTTTGCTGTTGCATGAGACAGTCTCTTGGTTGTCTCTTCCTCCAATGCTAGAACGACTTTTACATTGGTACAATCATAAGTGTGACCTTTGCTTTTTGTGTCCAAAATATTACTTTGATAAAATGAATATATAGATCAGGAGACATGAGTATTTCTTCCACCATTTCTTGCAGCAATATTTTGAAGACATAAAATTAGTATTGGGTGTACAAATAGGTGTACTCTGTGTCTATGAATATAGAGATAATGCATGAGTAGACCATACTGTGAATAAATAATATAACTAGTTCCAACTTTAAATAATGGATCGAATTGATATCTGAAAAAATACAGGAAATCTTATATTGATATACATACATTCATTCCAACGAGTTATACATCTAATAGTAATATTAGGGTTATGGTTTATCATGAAGAGTGTGTAAGTTTTGCTTCAAAAGTGATTATGGAAATCAAAAATAATGTGTTTGGGAAGAAGTCTCATGAAAAGACCAGTCAAGAAACATGGAGGAATACATGTGTTCTGAAGCAGGAAGTGATTGAAAGCGAAACAAATGTGTATAAATTTACTAACTTCTGGATGAAATATATATACTATGATGTGCATAAATTGAAGAAATAGTAATGAACCAGTGTTGAATAAAAACTAACATCAAAATATACATCATGTCCCATAGGAATCTACTTGCATTAATGTTAAACTGGGTCAGTTACTGGAGAAATATTAGGATTTGTATGCAACATTCACTGAAGTTAGTTTTCAGAACTTGGAAAAAAAATATGTATTTCAGGTGAATGAATACTTCTGAGAATAATCTTGTGAAAAGTTTACTATAAATCCACATACATGAACATGAATGAATGTAGGGAGTGAATAATAAGATGCATATATTTCATATTTTAAAAAATCTGGAGAGTATATATATATATATATATATATATATATATATATATATATATATATACAAAACACAAACAATGACATTAAAAAGTAGCAATATATATGCCAATCAAAATTCATCGTGAAATATATATCATCTACAGATCCAAAAATATTAATTTTACTGAACATGGATTTATGTATAATGTTGTTCAACTAGGAAGCTCACTCACAGTTCGAATTTTCAGTTCCAAAAGCGTTTAGGAGGAGTGATCTCTTCTCACACTTTGTATCTGCCAAGTTAGCCACCTCACAGGAATGTACGTGTGATACCAGGTAAGATTCTATATGTGCATATGAAAATACATGTGCTGAATAGCCTACAGAGAAAGGGAAACAGAAATTCACATATTTGTTAACTTTCAAAACACATGGAGAACTATTTCAACAAAAAATTGACAAGATTTATAACTCCTACCCTATATCATGCAAAAGGCAAGACCAAATATACACCGTGCCTCCTGTGAACTGCTTGTATTTCTATTCTATTTGGGTTATTTTTCTCCATCATATTAGGATTTGTAGTCAGAGTCTAGTACAGTATGGGTTAGTATCAGGGGTTCAGTATTTCGAATGGAAAATTTGAAAATGAATCCAATGTGTATGTAAATATGTGCTACACAAAAATCTTCCCACTCTCATCCAGAACAATGCCTTGAGAATACCTTTGCCCTAAGTAAGACACAATTAGAAGAGAAGAGTTAGAAAATCTGTGAATACATATCTGGAATGAAATATGCTCAGGAGTTAAAAACCTTGGAAGTGGTAGAGGAGTTTCCAAAAGTAAAGGACAGGGTAAACACTCCACAAACATGGAGGTCTACTGGCCTAGAGAATTCTTGAGAATCTGCCTGTGAGGTTGGGCACTTGAAACATATGTTGTTGTCAGGAGCTTTAGCTTCCTTTCTAGTGAGACCATCAAAGCTGTGACTGAATCTATGAGACCTGGAGGACATGGTTTCTTCTTTTTCAATGAACATGAGTCAGCAGTGCTGAATTCTCTCTTTTTAGGTAAACTGTGGCCACTGGGGGCTAAATGTCTACCATGTGGACTGTGAAACCATATGGTCATCCTCCATTTTCGTGGTGTTTCTTGCTGTTGCACTGGGAGTTTTGTATTTGCTTCACGATATGCAAGGTTTTCAACTGGGACACAGTGCAGGAGGGAGTTCTGTAACGTGTGGTGGCTCAGGGTCTGCAGGAGAATAAAGAAACAAGACTTCTATCCCACATAGCTTGCCTCCTTGACTATAGCAACCTGATTCTGAACAATGTCCTGAAACTTCTCCATATATCAAGATGCCTTTACATATGGGTCTGCTGGCTTCACCATGTCAGTCACAAGCCATTTGGAAGCCAATGGCAGATCCACATGGCCACCCCACAGATGTTTTATCACACACCTGCCCACCATTGCTCTAGGCCCACTACTCAGCAGGATGCAACTTTCTGGTATCTCTGTTAAAAACCATTTTAATGAAAACCAGTCAATCTTCTGGTATACTCATTGTTGGGAAAAGTATAAACGGCAGACATAACCCAGAGAAAATTCCCAACATGGCGCCTAAGGACTTTTTCTTCCTACCTTCTTCTTTTCTGCAGTGGCGTGAAAAGTTCCCGCCCGTGTGAACTCTCCCGCCTCCTCCAATTTCAAATCTCGCTGGCGGAGAACCTTAGCCCCAATGAGAACAAATTCCTGGGCTCCGGAGGTGATATCTGAAAGAACTTGCCAATAAATGGGTTGCCTGCCATTTATCTAAGCCCTTCCATCTCCCCCTTAGTTATATATAAGCACACAGCTTTTTGCAATAAAATTGGAATTTTCTGGTGAAGTGTCTTTGCGTGGGGAGTTCTTTCATTCTGGTGCCCCATGAGAGGATATGGGTGAGCTCTTTCCAACAAGAGCCCTGTCCCCCACTCCGCCGAAACACTCTGCCCTAGTCCGCTCTTTTCAGACGCCAGCTTTCTGCACTCACCACTGATCTGATGTAAGTAATCCTCCCCTGACCCCAGCTCGCCAACTCCCTTCAGGCTGCCACTAGTTTTGTGACCGTGATCGTCAGGCACACTCCAGACGCCTGGTAGGGGAGAGGGAATTCCTCCCACTAAGACCTTTACTAGTTGCAGTGGACCCTCTGGTGTTCCATTTCTTTTTGGGGAATGAGGCTTCTGAGTTTACACGAGAGGCTTTATGGATTTTCCTGCTCCACTGCCGCTGCTGCTGCCGGCTAGAGTTGCTGTATCCTGTGGGGCTGCTGTGTCTGGCTGAAGCTGCCTCTCTGCTCTGGGAAAACTGAACTCCTGGCCTGGAACTGCATTCTGTCAGAGCCAGAGTTTTGTTTTCATTACTGACTTCTTCTGCTGCAGTTGAAAACTTTCCTGACGTCAGGTTGCCCTTGGCTCCAATTCCTTTTGGTTTCACAGATCGCACTTCACTGGTGATGACCAGGTAGTGCCCTCTGTATTTCCTCGTGATGGCTGGTCATTTTGGGGACGCCCACCTGACCCCCGTTTGCCCTGAGCTTCCTGGAAGCCGTTCCAGGCCGGGTTTTCTCTTTGTCTTTCTTGCTTACTCCTATTCATTCTCTCTCTCTCTCTCTCTCTCTCTCTCTCTCTCTCTCTCTCTCTCTCTCTTCCATCTCACCCTGTGACTATGGGCACCTCTTAGTCTGCACCTGAAGACTCACCGCTCAAATGTTTAATAAAAAATCTGGCCACACTCTCCCTCACACCAGACATCAAGCCCAAACTTTTAATCAAATTCTGTACCCATGATTGGCCTACATATCCACTGGATAATGGTAATCATTGGCCACCAGAAGGCTCCTTAGATCCAAACCTCTTCCGGGACCTTTTTAACTACTGCCAGCATCTGAAAAAGTGGAGGGAGATTCCCTGCATTGAAGGTTTTAGCCTTCACACACAGCACCCTGCTCTCTGCTCCTTTTGCCCTCCCTCTCAGGTCCTCTTTGCTTGCAAACCCCTCTCTTCCCCTACTTCTATTCCTGACTTCACAGATTCTTCCTCATTCGACTAAGCAGATGAAACCCCACCTTATCCCCCCGCCCCATCTTCCCCTTCTCTCCCGCTATACCTTCCTCTTCCTCTGCCTAATTCCATGGATCCTCCGCCTTCCGTTTCATCCCTCTCCCCTCCGCCCTCTTCTGCCTGCTCCACCTCCTCCTCCTCCACAGAGACACTCCCTTCCTCTCCCTCTCCTTCCTGTCCACCGCCTGCCTCTTTCAGTCCTCCTGTTACCAGGTCTAAGGGACTCCTTCCCACCCCCAAGACAATTGCACCCCTTCGTGAGGTAGCTGGTCCCGAGGGTGTCATCAGAGTCCACGTTCTTTTTTCCATGTCGGACATTACTCAGCTATAGAGGAAGTTAGGCTCTTTCACCACTGACCCCACCACTTACATTCGGAAGTTTCAATGGGTCCTGCAAGTATGTAGCCTCACTCATCATGACATCTACATGCTCTTGGCCAATACACTTCTCCCCAAGGAAAGGCAATGAGTCTGGGAGCTAGCCCAAGCCCATGCTGATGAAAATCATAGGACCAATCCTACCAACCCCACAGGCCCTCATGCTGTCCCAGAGCAGGATCCCCTATGGGATTACAACACCCCTGAAGGCTTACAGTTTCGTGACCTTTTTACATCCTGCCTCTTGGCGGGCCTGAAAAAGGCCACCCACAAGGCTGCTAACTTTCAAAACGTGCAGGAGGTCATTCAAAGGAAGAAAGAAACACCTTCAGAATTGCTGGATAGACTAACCAAGGCCCTTCAACAGTACACAATCTCGACCCAGAAACCCCAGATGGCCGTCATGTCTTAATGACATACTCTCACTATTAAAAGTCACCATTCACATATCACCCCACATTATCCTACCTCTCATTTCCTCATGATGTTTCTAGGGGCAGATAAACCTCCTTCATGCAGTCTTCCACGACTATCTAAACCGGTTAACCCTGAGGTTTGGGACACAACTACACCCTCTATGGCTAAATGAAATCCTATTCATATTGTCTTACACGACCCTTCAAGATATATTAGTCAACCACAATATCTACTCACAACCACAGCCCTCCTCGGATTAGAACCCATCATCCAGGATTTATTATGAAAGGGGTATATTAGGACTACACAATCTCCTTTCAACACCCCCCATTCTGGCAGTTAAGAAACCTAACGGGTCCTATAGGCTGGTTCAAGACCTTCACCTTGTCAACTCCTCTGTGGTCCCCATCCACCCGCTAGTGCCCAACCCTTACACCTGCCTCTCTCAGATCCATGCCACTACTACACACTTCTTGATCCTAGATTTAAAAGATGCATTCTTTTCTATTCCCTTGTCATCAGAATCTCAGGATATCTTTGCTTTTACGTGGACTGACCCTCACACCCGCCATTCTCGTCAGCTTCCCTGGACTGTCCTCCCACAGGGATTCAGGGATAGGCCCCATCTCTTTGGCCAAGTTCTTGCCCAGGACCTCACATCCTTTCACCCGACCTGTCCTGACTCTACTCTCCTTCAATATGTCGATGACCTTCTTCTATGTAGTCCCTCTTGGGAACACTCTCAATCCCACACTGCTCAGCTTCTTAATTTCCTAGCATACAAGGGATATAGGGTGTCTCCCCACAAGGCCCATGTTTTCTAGTTTTCTCTCATCTATCTTGTTTTTTGCCCTACACCTAGGAAAAAGGAAATAACACTGGATAGGAGGCAACTCCTTTCTGATTTTCCAGTGCCCCATACGAAAGCCGAAATACTATCATTCCTAGGACTAGCATTTATTTTAGGGCCTGGATCCCAAATTATTCTCTTCTAGCCAAAAACCTGTATGACCTAGCAAAGGGACCCCCTAGTGAATATCTTGCCTCCTGCCCTAACTACCACTTCTGCAGGCTTCAGCAACTCCTCTTAAAGGCACCTGCCTTTCACCTTCCTGATCTTTCAAGACCATTTCATCTATATGTCCATGAAAAAGGGGAGCAAGCATTTGGGGTCTTAGGTCAAAACTAAGGGCCTACATTTGCACCTCTGGCATATATGTCCAATAAAGTAGACCCTACAATCTGTGGGTGGGCCCCTTGCTTAAAAGCTCTGGCTGCTGAACAAATTTTACACAAAGAAGCCTCTACGCTGACTTTTGGAGCCCCTTGAACTATTCACTCCCTCATCACTTGAAGGATCTATTAGCTTATAAGGGCCTTCAAACCCTTCCTCCGTCCAGAGTTCTGTCGCTCCTCACTTCATTTCTGGAAAACCCTAATATTACTTTCTTCCCCTGCTCTGCACTGAACCCTGCCTCACTGCTCCCAATGACTCCCACGTCTAACACAACAATTCATAATTGCTTGGAAACCTTAGATGATTTCCTCCCCTGTCATTCTTCCATTTCTGAGGGACCACTCACCAAGCCTGACCTTATCTGGTTCACTGACGGCAGTTTCTTTAGGCAGAATGGCACTCATTACTCTAGATACACTGTAGTTTCAGCCACTGAGATTATAGAGGCCAAAGCTCTACCTTCAGGAACTACCAACCAGCAGACTGAACTTATAGCAGCCACTCGTGCCTGCCTTCTAGCACAAGGAAAATCCCTCACCCTTTATACTGACTCAAAATATGTCTTCCATATCTTATTTTCCCATGCTGCAATATGAAAGGAGCGAGGACTACTTACCACCAAAGGTAATGCGATCACTAATTCGGCTCTTATAACCAATCTGATAGAGGCCTCCCACTTACCAACCCAGTTGAGAGTTGTCCATTGTAGGTCCCATCAGAAGGATGGCTCTCTTATCACTGAGAGCAATGCCAAAGCTAACCAGGCGGCACGAATGGCTGCCACCACTTCCAGTTATTGCCCCCCCTTGGGGACATATAATGGTCACCTTAGACATGTCATCTGAACCCACTACTTCTTCCAGTAAGAACAAGGATCTTTTCAAGTTCCTTTATACTCTATTCCATTCCAATTCTCAGTCTTTGACCCTCTTTTTACAGAGCTTCTTCTCCCTCACCCCCTCTGACAAAGCCATGCTACAGAATATAGCCTCTAATTGTCAGATCTGTCAGCGGACCAACCCTCATACTTTTTTAAGGTCCAAACTTTCCCTTCCCACCAAGCCCGGGGACACATTCCCACTGCTGACCGGCAGGTACACTTCACCAACATGCCCAAAGTATGGCACACTAAATACCTCCTTGTCTTTGTGGACACTTTCTCTGGTTGGGTTCGGGCATTTCCCATTTCCAATAAAAAGGCTTCCACTGTAGCTTCAATCTTTCTGACAGTTATCATCCCCAGGTTTGGAATGCCCACTTTCCTACAATCTGACAATGGCCCTGAGTTTATTTCTAGGATCACATAATAGGTCTCTCAAGCCCTCTCCTTCAAGTGGCATTTTCAGTGTCCATATCACCTTCAGGCTTCAGGGAAAGTGGAAAGGGTAAATCGTACTCTAAAGGAAGTCCTTACCAAATTGACAATGGAATTAAACTTAGACTGGGTCAAACTCCTTCCCTTGGATTTGTTTCAAATCAGAGCTCTCCCTAAAAACCATCTTTACTGTCTCCCTTTGAGATAATGTATGGAAGACCTCTTATACCCCCTGGGTTGGTCATTTCACAAGGACCTCTCACCCGAGATTTGTCTTTGCCTCTCTTGTTTTATCTTCGCTCGGAACTCTGGAAATATCAGGACTGGCTTCTTCTGGACCCAGTCTCCGCTCCAAACACTCCTCCCTTAACAGCTGGGAGTCTAGTCAATTACAATACCGCAGAGGAGAACGGGCCTCTTGCCCCAAAATGGGAAGGCCCCTATCCTGTCATTCTCTGTACCCCCAACTCCACCTAACTCTCCTTATCAGACAACTGTCTCACCCCTTGGATTCACATATCTATGTTGAAGCCATCACCAAGAGGCCCCACCTGATGACGACAGAACCACCCCAGAGGAACTCCAAGAATCACCTCCTGAACCTCCCCTTTACTCCTGCTCTCCACTCCCAACTCACCCATTTAAGTTGTGGCTAACACGGTGTACCCCGCAGAACAATTCCTCTTAAAGAAGGCACAATGAGCTCTCCCAACACCCTAGTCTTGTCTAACTGCTTGTTTTTTGTGCTCTGCTTATTTTCTGTGCTCTGCCGGGACTGGTATTTACCCTCCTCTGCTACCATGTATTTTTTCACTTTTCGGGAATGATACTCAGGACATGGCATGCAGAATGTCCACGCAGTGGATGCAACTGCTTGCTTCATCCACAACTGCACATCTATTTCCCTAAAATTGTCACCTTCAAGGACCTTCGTCCCTGGTAGCTGGAACTGGCCTTTCATTTGCTTCCTTTTTCATCAAACCAAAGACTATTGTCATTGGTAGCCTGAGATATATAATGGGTGCCCCTATAAGTCATGCAGGTTCCATGATGAACGTGGTAGCTATTCTTACCACTCACTTGGTTACCATGAAGGGTGGACTTCTAGTTACCTAAAGTGGCATAAAGGCTCTTCATCCGATAACAATGGATGGTATACTTTAGATATACCTGACCCCAAGTCCAAACGTTGGGACTATGTTGAGTTTGCTGTCTATGCTCGGACAACCTCAGCCAGACCCACAATGTGGATGACTGTTGGCCGCACCCTGATTACGCCACCTAAGGCAACCATCCAGGTAGTCGAACACAGTAAGGAGTCAGAATCAAAACTTCGAGATCTTATCCATAGCTCATTCAAAGAGGATTCAGAGCCTTCAACCCCCTCAGGTCCCCCTCCAACATGGCTCAATTTACTACACCAAACTCTTTCATTATTAAACTCCACCCCTCTTTCTGTGCCTACTTCTCAGTTCTTTCTCTGTGCTTCACTTATTCGTCCACTTCTAGCAGCGGTCCCATTAGCGGCAGGAAATATTTCAGCAAAAACCTACAATTTCTCTAAGAAAGGAAAACCCCTACATGTGACACGTATCCCACTATGGGAAAGTTATTCCACCAATACTTTATTTCCTTTCATCTGTTTCCACCTGACAATAATGAATTCTTTACCCATTTTTTCCTTGAGCTTTAGCACCCCATCGAGCCCTGATTTATGAAACCTGGACATTTTCTCTGGTGTAACGAGTCTATATGTACCTCAACGATCAATGTCTCTGGCACCTGTTTCTTGGTTACGGTAGTTCCTCAGCTGTCTTTGTATACTCCCATCGAATTCCGACAGGTGGCCCTACCTTCCTGCACCCTTAGGGCAGTCTTTCTGCCGGTTCTGGTAGGCCTCACATTAACAACCTCAGTGGCGAGTCTCGAACTCTCTGGTGAAGCTATAGGTCATGCTCTATGGGCATCCAATGACCTGCAACAAAAACTGCAGGAAGCACTTGATACCACTGCTCAGTTTCTGGGCTCCTTGCAGTGACGGTTACTTCATTGGCACAACTGGCTTTACAGAACCGAAGGGCAATTGATCTTCTCATTGCAGAAAAAGGAGGAACATGCCTGTTCCTCAGAGAGGAATGTTGCAATTATGTTAATGAATCTTGGCTAATAGAAAAAATGTTGTTAAATTGCAGGAATTATCGACCCAATTGCTCAAACCTACCTCCTCCAATCCCATAACGGGGTTCTTCCAATCCTTTCTTGCCATGTACTTACTACCAATCTTGGGGCCCCTTATTGGGATGCTCCTTTTTTGTGCTCTCTTGCCCTGCATAATGAAGTGCCTTCAAACACAACTGCAAAAAATTTTCTAATCAAACATTCAACCAGCTTTTGCTTAGGCACTAGCTGCCTCTGATGACCGATGAACCCCCAACATCTCTAAGAGAACAGTTCACTCAGTGCTGAAGCTCACTACCAGGCACGATGGAATGCAACGGACATCAGATGGCAAGAGACAACGAGCTCGGAGAAACTTTTAATCTGCCATCCTGGATTAATGAGTCTTTATGTCCTTCTAAGTTTCCTCATGGCCCTTGGCCTCTTCTCTGTCAGTCCCCCAACATGGTACTTCTGCCAAAAATTGACCTTTGCTTTAATTTTTATCTTAATTCTGTTTTTATTCGCTCTGATCTTCTTCAGGTGCTGGTGACGCCATGTCCAGGCAACGCTTCCAGTATTTCCCAGAGTCTCTGAAACAGGACCAGTGACTGATACCCACAAACTCCTCCATCCAGGACTGGTTCCATGCCATCGACAACTTGTGGCTTCAGGGAACTTTCATAGACTTCACCCCTATGGAAGTAGATGTCTGTAGCCACTGGGTTTTCTTTCTGGCTGCCATGATATCCCCAGACCTGCCCCCGAGAATTCCTCCACTTCCCATTCTAGGCCCCACAGCGCCCCCAAACAGCAAGAAGCAGCCGGATCTGACCAACGACGCCATACTTCCTAAGAAAACAAAAAGGGAGGAATGTTGGGAAAAGTATAAACGGCAGCCATTCCCCAGAGTAAAAACCCCAACATGGTGCCTAAGGACTTCTTCTTCCTACCTTCCTCTTTTCTGCAGTGATGCAAAAAGTTCCCGCCCGTGTGAACTCTCCCGTCGGCGCCAATTTCAAATCTCTCTGGCGGGGAACCTTAGCCCCAATGAGAACTAATTCCTTGGCTCCGAAGCTGATATCTGAAAGAACTTGCCAATAAACGGGTGGCCTGCCATTTATCTAAGCCCTACCATCATACCTTTAGTTCTATATAAGCACACTGCTTTTTGCAATAAAATTGGAATTCTCCTAGCGAAGTGTCTTTGTGTGGGGAATTCTTTCACTCATGATCAGCAACAGGATATCCAAAGTTCTCCAGTGCCACCTGGTCTGGGAATTTCAGAAATTTGATGGTATTTATTTAGCCATTTTTGAAGGATGAAGTTGGAGTTGCTGTGGGTTTCAATTCATGCAGGAAACATTATATGGTGAGGAAGCTCATTTCAATGAAATCTCTGGAGAACACTCACAGGCAAGCTTCCCAAAGAGTGGCCAAAAGTTCACATGAAGCCAGGATCACTGAGGTCTACAATGTGAGGTCCATGTGTGTTTAGACTCTCAACTTTGGCTGCCAAGTCTTTAAGAATGAAATCATGTGATATCCTGGCTGAGATTCCCAGTGCCCTGTGGAAAGCCTCCCTGGACCTCGATCTCAGTTTCCAAGGGCGATTCTGATGCGTGGCCTTCTAAAATCCCAACACATTTCATGGCAGTACTTCTCTGAGGTCAGTTCCAGAACTCAGTCTCTAAGAGGAATCACACCAGAGTTCAAGCCCAGGTAGGCCCAGTCATCTCTTCCAACCACCACAAAAATGACCACAATGAAAACCAAAACACACCACAGGGCCCTCATCTTTTTACATATAGACACTCATCATAACTTCTGGCTGGAGTTTTCCATGAGGGGTGCAGCCCAAGACGGTGTGAAAAATAAGCTCCCTTGCCCTTCATTTGCCTAAAGTCCGGGTGGCCTGGAAACCCTTCTTGTGAACCAGGAGTGATCAAATAGGCCTGCTGTTAATACTGCTCTGCATCTCCAATTTGAGGCCTACTGAATGTCAGGTATAGATTCTTTATATGATTGGGAGTCATGAGACAAACCAAAAACCTCTGGGCTAGCCTCCGCAGGGCTTTAAAGAACTCATTTTACCCAAAGGATGCCTATTCTCACTTGATGTCCCTCAGGAACCTTAGAAATGAAGTCAAGAGACTTCATTCACAATAACTGCTCTTTTGGCAATTTTGGTTTTGGATGCACACATGGGATCTGTCTTTGGATTAATCAGGTGCTGAGAATCTAAGCCACAGGCTCACACAGGGCCAAGACACTGATTCAGACACATCCTTTTACAAGCAATTAAGCAAAGAGCCACAGGTGATGTTCATTCATTTCCATTTGAAAACTGTTTTCTTCAGGGTTCACAAAGGGGTGGCCTGAGGCAAAGACCTTCCTGACATTCAGGGCAACAGAACAATAGGTAAGAAAAAGTCCAAAGCAGGGTTTCTCCACTGAGACTTTCCTGGTCACACTGATATCTGAGTTTTCAAAGATGTTCGCTATTCCCTTCAGCTATCCAGTACATGGACATGTCACAGATCTTGGAGGTGGTACATATTTTGGACAAAAACCATGAGTCTATTCTGGAGAGTGGCGAGAATTCAGGAAGAAAACAGGAACTTAGGAAGTTAGCATTTGTTGCCCATTTATAAGGCAAGCGGCAGTCCATTCATAAATTGGGCAGGATGAATGCTGGGAAGCTTTCTACTATACAGGACACATCAATTGTTGCATTCTCTTTTCTAATGTCTACAACCACGGACACAGTAGCATACACAGACATAGAAACACTCGCCTTGTCAAACGTCTTACTAGAAGCAGTCCACTACAAATCAAAGAAAAAAACGCCTTTCCTACCTATTCTCAGATCATGAGACAAAACCACAAAATCACACCCACACCCACGAAGGCACATCCTTCCCCCATTAAACTCTGTGACTATCCAGAGTGTCCTCTGACTGGTGGGCCACAGTATGTTCCCCCGAAATGGCCTGTCTTGTCTCAGATCTGCTCTTCTTTCCCAACTCTGTGAAGTTTTCAGGAGCCAGTGGTCAACCACTACTTGCTTTCTCAGGAAAGGCCCCTATTCAGAACTCTCCTGGTATTTGGCCATCCTCATATCTTAAGGTACCAAGAAAGACTAACACTCTCCTTTGTAAATCCAAACAAGTTAAACCCCTGGGACTGAGACTTGACAGGCTCCAGGTGCCTGGCATCCTGGATCCCAAGTTCAGAGAGTTCCATCACCAAGGAAGTGAGGTAGGTCAATGCTTCAGGAACTGAATGAGGTCACTGCCTTGGCAACCACTTTGTCCTAACAGTTGCTTTCAAGAGTCCCATTATATGTAGGCTGCCCCTACTTCCTGTGACATTTTCAAAAGTTAGAATGGTATATAAACCATGGGCACCCGGGAACAGCTCTCCACCTAGGACTGGTTTGGACCATCTTCTCTACATTAAGGAGAGAGAGGCTGATGCATACACATCCCTTCATGCTGACCAGGTTGTTTGCCCTAGAAGATGACTTTTCTCTCTCAAGTTTTCATAGCTGCCTACATCTTCTCAAGGCATCCTTTCTGCATGGACCTTTGACGTTCTCAACAGGTGGAAGATCGCCTACATTCATGTATTGTAAGACCAACTCTGTCCCTGCTATTCTGTAAAGTTAGATTGAGGGAACAGTGTATGGTTAGGGTTAATAACATGTTCAATTTGGGTTAGGAATCTTTCTGCACGATGAATAATGGTATTGGGAAACTATAATATTTACAAGAATATATAGATGAAATATAAGTATAAAAACAGAAATCCAGGGAAGATATGAAGCCCAGAAGGGCATTGCACCCTTAATTGGTATGCTTAGTTTTGAATTATGTTCTGCACAAATGTCTCAGATAAATCAATGTACAATGGCATAGGACCTTGAACCTTTGATGATTGAATGTCAAAGAGAACATCCACTCAAAATGGGATAGTAGGTAGAATTAGGAAGATGGTCGGTAGGTTTAGAAAGAAGAGTGAGTATAGGATTTAGACCAAAACTTCTTAAGCAATAGGGTTTCAGTTAGAGAGTGAATGTAAATGTCAGCACACATGAAGTGTCAGTCACAATGATGAACAGGGGCAATATGTAGGATAGCAGACATAAATAGAGACATTACTAAATCAGGTAATGTATAAAATGAGTGATAGGATTAGACATTTTCAACAGGCATGAGGTTGAATATATAATCTTAGGAAGAAACAAATATGTAGTCACCAATAGGATTGATATTTGAGAGCATTAGGCAACCTGGACATGGAAGTTTTTAGTAATCCATGCTCACTTTCCATTTAGGCTTTGGTACAATCTTAAGGGTGACTTTTTTTTTTGTCTAGAATATTACTGTGATAAAATGTATATGTAGATCTGGTGACATGAGTATTTCTTCCACCATTTCTTTTAGGAATATTTTGAAGATGTATAAATTAGTATCTAAGGTAAAATAGGTGTACCCCTTGTCTATGAATAGAGAGATAATGCATTAATAAACCATACAGTTAATAAATAATATAACTGCTTCCACTTTAAATAATGGATTGAATTGATAACTGAAAATATATAAGAAATCATATTTTGATATAGAATCATTCATAACAACTAGTTATACGTCTAATTGTAATATTAGGGTTATGGCTTTTCATGAAGAATGTGTGAGTTTTGCTTCAAAATGATTATGAAAATCAAAAATAATGTGTTTGGAAAGAAGTCTCATGAAAAGACCAGTCAAGAAACATGGAGGAATACATGTTTTCTGAAGCAGGAAGTGATTGAAAGTGAAATAAATGCCTATAAATTTGTGAACTTGTGAATGAAATATATATACTGTAATGTGCATAAACTTAAGAAATAGTAATGTACCAGTGTTGAATTAAAACGAACTCCAAAACACATATCATGTCCCATAAGAATCTACTTGCATTGATGTTAAACTGGGTCAGTTACTGTAGAAATATTAGGAGTTATATGCACCATTCACTGAAGTTAGTTTTCAGTACTAGGAAACAAATATGTATTTCAGGTGAATGAATATTTCTGAGTATATTCTTGTTAAAAGTTGATTATAAATCCACATACATGAACAGAAGTTATTCACTCCAAACCCAGCAAACCGCCATTCCTACCTATTCTCAGAACATGAGACAAAACCGCAAACTCACACCCACAACCTCAAAGTCACCTACTTCCTGCAACTAGGTCTATGACAATCTGGAGTGTCCTCTGACTGGTGGGCCACACTATGTTACCCTGAAATGACCTGTTCTGTCTCAGAACTGATCTCCTTGTCCAACTCTGTGAAGTTGTCAAGAGTCAGCGGTGAGCCACTACCTGCTTTCTCAGGAAAGACCCCTCTTCAGAGCTTTTCTCACATTTGGCCATCCTCACATCAGTAGGTACCAAGAAAGAGTGAATCTGTCCATGGTAAATCCAAACAAGTGAGACCACTGGGACTGGGACTGGGATTGGGACTGGCTCTGGGTGCCTGGCTTCCTGGATCCCATGTTCAGAGAGTTCCATCAACAAGGAAGTGTGGTGAGGTCACTTCCTTCAGAAACTGAATGAGGCCACTACCTTCGCAACCACTTTGTCCTAATAGTTGCTTCCAATGGTCCCATGAGATGGAGGCTGCCCCTACTTCCTGTGACACTTTCACAAGTTAGAATGCAATATCAACCATAGGCACCCGGGAACAGCTCTCCCCACAGGCCTGGTTTTGTCCATCTTCTCTACATTAAGAAAAGAGGGGCTTATTCAGACACTACCCTTTATCCTGACCAGGTTTTTGCCATGAAAGATGACTTTTGCTCACTCAGGTCCTTCATGTCTGCCTACATCTTCTTTGGGGATCATTTATTCATGGACCTTTGAGGTTCTCAGCTGGAGGAAGACCACCTACATTCCTGTATTTTAAGACCAACTCTGTCCCTGCTCTTCTGTAAAGTTAGATTGAGGGAACTGTGTATGGTTAGGGTTAATAACATTTTTGATTTGGGGAAAGAGTCATTCTGCTGGATGAATTATAATATTGGTAACCTTTAAGATTTATAAGAATATAGAGGTGAAATATATGTATGAAAACAGAAATCTAAGTAAGATTTGAAGCCCAGAAGGGCATTGGGCCCTTGATTGGGATACTTTACTTTGAATTACATTCTACTAAGATATCTCAGATAAATCGATATACAATGGCATAGGACCTTGTACCTTCGACGATTGAATGTTGAAGAGAACATCTAGTCAAAAAGGGATAGTAGTTAGGAATAGGAAGATATTTGGAAGTTTTAGGAAGAAGAGTGTGTATAGGATTTGGAATAAAAGTTCTTTAACAATAGGGTTTTGTTTAGAGAGTGAATGTCAATGTCAGCACATGTGAAGTGTCAGTAACAATGGTGAACTTGAAAAAATATGTAGGAAGCAGATATCATTAGAGAGATTAGGAAATCAGGTAAGGTATAAAGTCAATCATAGGACTAGACATTTTCAACAGGGTTGAGTTTGAATATATAATCTTAGGAAGCAACAAATATGTAGTCACCAATATAATTGACATTTGAGAGCATTAGGGAACCTGGACATGGATGTTTTTAGTAATCCATGTTCACTTTCCATTTAGGCTTTGGTACCATCATATTGTGTCTTTTGCATTTTTTGTCCAGAATATTTCTGTGATAAAATGTATATGTAGATCATATATTTCATCTTTTGTATAGTTTGGAGAGTGTATATATATATATATATATATATATATATATATATATATATATATATATATATATATATAACCACAGAGACATTAACAATTAGCAATATATATTCCAATCGAAATTCATCATGAAATATATATCACCAACTGATGAAAAAATATTTATTTTACTGAACATGGATTTATGTATAATCTTGATCTCTTAGGAAGCTCACACATAGGGTGAATTTTCACTTCCAACAGTGTTTCTGGGGAGTGATCTCTTCTCACAACTTGTATTTGCCAAGTCAGCCACCTCACAAATATGTACGTGTTATACCAGGTAGGATTCTATATGTGCATATAAAAATACATGTGCTGAAGAGGCTACAGAGAAAGGGAGACAGAAATTCAAATATTTGTTAACTTTAAAACACATGGAGAACTATTTCAATTAAAAATTTACTAGATTTTTTACAGATGCCTTTTATCCTGCAAAAGGCAAGTCCAACTATACACCATGCCTCTTCTGAAATTTTGAATTTCTATTCTGTTTTGTTGTTTTCCTTATCATATTAGGATTAGTAGTCAGAGTCTAGTAGGGTATGGATTAGTGTCAGGGATGCAGTATTTCGAATGGAAAATAGGAAAATGAATCCAATGTGTATGCAAATATGTGCTACAAAACAATCTTCCCACTCTCATCCAGAATAATGCCTTGACATTACTTTTGCCCCAAATAACACAAAAATAGAGGAGAAGAGTAAAAAAATCTGTTAATATATATATGGAATGGAAAATGCTCAGGGTTTCACAACATTGGATGTGGTAGAATAGTTTCCAAAAGTAAGGGACAGGGTAAACATTCCACAAACATGGAGCTCTTTCGACCTAAAGACTTCTTGAGGAACTGCCTCTGAGGTTTGGCACTTGAAATATATATTGTTGTCAGGAGCTTTAGTTTCTTTTCTAATGAGACCATCAAAGCTGCGTCTGCATCTATGTGACCTGGAGGACATGGTTTCTTCTTTTCCAATGAACATGAGGCAGCAGTGCTGAATTCGCTCTTTGTTGGTAAAATGTGGCCACTGTGGGCTAAGTGTCTCCCCGTGTGGACAGTGAAGCCATTTTTCGTCCTCCACTTTTTGTGGTTTTTCTTCCTGCTGCACTGGGAATTTCATATTTGCTTCACAAAATACAAGGAGTTAAACTGGGACACAGTGCTGGAGGGGGTTCTGTCACGTGTGTTGGGTCAGGGTCTGCAGGGGAATGCATCAACCAGGCTAATATCCCACAGAGCTTGCCCCCTTATACATAGCAACATGATTCTGAACATTGCCCTGAAATCTCTCCATATAACAAGATGCATTTACAAATAAGCTTCTGTTGGCTACACTGTGTCAGTCACAAGCCATTTGGACGCTAATGGCAGATCCACATGGCCCCACAACAGATGAATTATCACACACCTGCACACCACTGCTCTAGGCCCACTAATCAGCAGGCTCCAACTTACTGGCAAATCTGTTCTACACCATTTTCATGAAACCCAGTAAATCAAGGCACTGTCTGGTACACTCATGATCAGCAACAGGACATCCAAAGGTTCTCCAGTGCCACCTGGTCTTGGGAATTTCAAAAATTTCATGGAATTTATCTAGCCGTTTTTCAAGGAAGATGTTGAAGGCACTGTGGGTTACAATTCATTCAGGAACCATTAAATGGTGGGGAAGCTCATTTCAATGAAAACTCTGGAGAACTCTCTCAGGCAAGGCTTCCCAAAAAGTGGCCAATAGGTCACATGAAGCCAGGCCTATTGCAGTCTACAATGTGAGGTCCATGTGTGTTTTGACTGTCAACTATGGCTGCCACGTCTTTCAAAATAAAATCATGTGATATTCTGGCTGAGATTCCCAGTGCTCTGTGGAAAGCCACCCTGTTCCTAGATCTCAGTTTTCTTTCCAAGGGCGACTCTCATGCATTGCCTCCTAAAATCCTAACACAATTAATGGCAATATTTTTCTGATGTCAGTTCCAGAACTCAGTCTGTAAGGGGAATCACACCAGAGTTCAAGCCTGGTTTGGACCATCTTCCATACATTAAGAAGAGAAATGTTGATTCAGACACATCCCTTCATCTGACCAAGTTGTTTGCCATGGAATATGACTTTTGCTTTCACAGGTCCTTCATAGCTGCTTATATCTTCTCCAGGGATCATTTCTTTGTTGACCTTTGAGGTTCTCAGCAGGTGGAGGATCCTCTAAATTCCTGTATTGTAAGACCAACTCTGTCCCTGCACTTTCATAAAGTTAGATTGAGGGAACAGTGTATGGTTAGGGTTAATATCATGTTCCACTTGGTTTAGGAATCATTCTACGGGATGAATTATGGTATTGGGAACCTGAAATATTCATAGGAATATAAGTGTAATATAAGTATGAATACAGAAATCTAGGTAAAATTTGAAGCCAAGAAGGTCTTTGGGCCCTTGACTGGGATACTTAGCTTTGAATTATATTCTGCACAGATGTCTCAGATTAATCAATATACAATGGTAGCGTTCCTTGTACCTTGGATGATTGAATGTCGAATAGAACATCCACTCAAAAAGGGATAGTCGGTAGGATTAGGAATTAGTTGGAAGAGTGAATATAGGATTTGGTCCAAAAAATCTTTAGCAATAGGGTTTTGGGTACAGAGTGAGTGTAAATGTGAGCACATGTGAAGAGTCAGTCACAATGATGAACTGGGGAAAATATGAAGGAAAGCAGATAATAATAGAGACATTAGGAAATCAGGCAAAGTATAAACTGAGTGATAGGATTAGTCATTTTCAACTGGCTTGATGTTGAATATATAATCTTAGGAAGAAACAAATATGTAGTCACCAATCGGGTTGACATTTGAGAGCATTAGGCAACCTGGACATGGATGTTTTTCGTGATCCATGCTCACTTTCCATTTAGGCTTTGGTACAAACTTAAGTGTGATCTTTGTAATTGTGTCCAGAATATTACTTTGATAAAATGTATATGTACATCAGGTGATATGAGTATTTCTTCCACCATTTCTGGGAGCAATATTTTGAAGATGTATAAATAAGTATTGGGGGTATAAAAAGGTGTACCTGTGTCTATAAATATAGACATAATGCATGAATAGACCATACTGTGAACAAATAATATAACTTTTTCCAACTTTAAATAATGGATTGAATTGATATCTGAAAATATACAGAAAATCTATATTGATGTACAATCCTTCATTCCAACCAGTTATACATCTAATGGTAATATTAGGGTTATGGTTGATCATGACGTGTGTGTGAGTTTTGCTTCAAAGGTGATTATGGAAATAGAAAATAATGCGTTTGGAATGAAGTCTCATGAAAAGACTGTGAATCAGGCGGTATAGCGATACCAGACTTCAAACTATACAACAGAGCAATAGTAACAAAATCAGCATGGTACTGTACCAAAGCAGGTGGGTGGACAAATGGTACAGAATAGAGGACACAGAAACCAATCCACTAAACTACAACTATCTTATATTTGATAAAGGGGCTGAAAGCACACAATGGAGAAATGATAGCAGCTTCAACAAATGTTGCTGGGAAACCTGGAAATCCATATGCAACAAAATGAATCTGAATCCCTTTCTCTTGCCATGAACAAAAGTTAACTCAAATTGATCAAGGAGCTTGATATCAAATCAGAGACACAGTGCCTGACACAAGAAAAAGTTGGCTATGATCTACATACTGTGGGGTCGGGCTTCAAATTTCTTAATATGACACCCATAGCACAAGAGTTAAAAACTAGATTCAACAAATGGGACTTACTCAAACTCAAAAGTTTTTTTCTCAGCAAAAGAAACAATAAGAGAAGTAAATAGGTAGCCTACATCTTGGGAACAAATCTTTACTCCTCACACTTCAGATCGAGCCCTAATATCCAGAGTATACAAAGAACTCAAAAAATTAGACAATTAGATAACAAATAACCCAATCAACAGATGGGCCAAGGACCTGAACAGACACTTCTCATAGGAGGACATACAATCAATCAACATGTACATGAATAAATGCTCACCATCTCTAGCAGTCAGAGAAATGCAAATCAAAACCACCCTAAGATATCATCTTGCTCCAGTAAGATTGGCAGCCATTATGAAGTCAAACAACAACAAGTGCTGGTGAGGATGTGAGGAAAAGGGTCCGCTTGTACATTGCTGGTGGGAGTACAAATTGGTGCAGCAAATCTGGAAAGCAGTACGGAGATTTCTTAGAAAGCTGGGAATGGAACCACCGTTTGACCCAGCTGTTAACCTTCTCGGTCTATTCCCTAAAGACCTAAAAAGAGCATGCTACAGGGACACGGCTACATCGATGTTCATAGCAGCACAATTCAAAATAGCATGACTGTGGAACCAGCCTAGATGCCCTTCAATAGACGAATAGATTAAAAAAATGTGGCTTTTATACAAAATGGAGTATTACTCTTCATTAAAAAATAACAAAATCATAGAATTTGCAGGGAAATGGATGGCATTAGAGCAGGTTATGCTAAGTGAAGCTAGCCAGTCCCTGAAAAACAAATGCCAAATGTCTTCTTTGATATAAGGAGAGAAACTAATAACAGAGTAGGGACAAACAGCCTGAGAAGATTAACACTAAACAGGAATGAGAGGTGGGAGGGAAAGGAAGAGAGAAGGGAAATTGCATGGAAATGGAAGGAGACCCTCAGGGTTATACAAAATTGCATACAAGTAGAAGTGAGGGGAAAGAGAAAAAAAAACAAGGGAGAGAAATGAATAACAGTAGAGAGGGTAGAGAGAGAAGAGGGGAGGGGAGGGAAGAAGAGGGGGATAGTAGAGGAGAGGAAAGGCTGCAGAATACAACAGACACTAGTATGGCAATATGTAAATCAATGGATGGGTAACTGATGTTTTTCTGCAATCTGTATGCGGGGTAAAAATGGGAGTTTATAACCCACTTGAATCAAAGTGTGAAATACGATATATCAAAAACTATGTAATATTTTGAACAACCAACAATAAAAATTAAAAAAAAAACCTGGAGGAATACATGTGTTCTGAAGCAGGAAGTAATTGAAAGTGAAACAAATGTCTAAAAATTTGTGAACTTGTGGATAAATATATATCTTATGATGTGCATAAGCTGAAGAAATAGTAATGTACTAGTGTTGCATAAAAATGAACGTCAAAATACACAACTTGTCACATAGGAATCTACTTGCATTAATGTTAAACTGGGTCAGATACTGTAGAAATATTAGGATTTGTGTGCACCATTCACTAAAGTTATTTTTCAGTACTAGGAAACAAATATGTATTTCAGGTGGATGAATATTTCTGAGAATAATCTTGTGAAAAGTTTATTATAAATCCACATACATGAACATGAATGAATGTAGGGAGTGTATAATAAGGCATATATATTTCATATTTTGAAAAATCTGGAGAGTGTGTGTGTATATATATATATATATATATATATATATATATATATATATATATACACACTCACACACAAAACACACACAGGAACATTAAAAAGTAGCAATACATATGCCAATCGAAATTCATCATGAAATATATATCTTTCACAGATACAAAACTATTTATTTTACTGAACTTGTATTTATGTATAATGTTGTTCAACTAGGAAGCAAACCCATAGATTGAATTTTCTGTTAAAACAGTGTTTAGGAGGAGTGATCTCTTTTTACAATTTGTATCTGCCAAGTCAGCCACCTCATAAGAATGTATGTGTGATACCATGTAGGATTCTATATGTGAACCTAAAAAATACATGTGCTGAATAGGCTTCAGAGAAAGGGAGACAGGAATTCACATATTTGTTAACTTTAAAAACACATGGAGAACTATTTCAATTAAAAATTGACTAGATTTATAACACCAACACTTTATCAGGCAAAAGGCAAGTCCAACTATACACCATGCCTACTATGAACTGCTTCTATTTCTATTCTCTTTGGGTTGTTTTTCTCCATCATATTAGGATTAGTAGTCAGAGTCTAGTCTGATTTTGGTTAGTGTCATGGATTCAGTATTTTGAATGGAAAATTAGATAATGAATCCAATGTGTATGCAAATATGTGCTGCACAAAAATTTTTCCACTCTCATCCAGCACAATACCTTGAAATTATTTTGCCCCAAGTAAGACACAATTAGAGGAGAAGAGTTAGAAAATCTGTGAATACATATCTGTACTGGAAAATGCTCAGGAGTTCACAACCTTGGAGGTGGTAGAGTAGTTTCCAAAAGTAAGGGACACGGGTTGATAGACCCAACCTGATCTTTTATTAAAATTGGGAGCCATCTTGCCACAAAGCTATAAAAAGTTAATTTTGGCTTTACTATAAATAACTGCAAATTCTGAACCTGCTTGGAATGCCTGCCCGTTCCTTGAATTCACCCATGCTTGACTCTCTGACCAGATAGCAGCCCTCGCTGAAA
Organism: Callospermophilus lateralis; assembly: GCF_048772815.1. Taxonomy (NCBI): domain Eukaryota; kingdom Metazoa; phylum Chordata; class Mammalia; order Rodentia; family Sciuridae; genus Callospermophilus; species Callospermophilus lateralis. The sequence continues at coordinate 110,777 of NW_027517429.1, forward strand.
CTTTAGTGACACATCATAAATGTTGGCCTTCCCTGGCCAGACAATGACCCTCTCTGAGGCTCTATTTGTCCTCATAATTTCTGATATTGGGGCCACCAAAAAATAAATAAATAAATAAATAAACTACCATTTGTGTGATGCTTGTCAATGTTCTGTTATCTGTAACCCCCATTTTGTGTAACTTTCTGGGCTATATAGCTGTGCTGTAGGAAAGGCGGGGTTGCTGTCTTGTTCCTGCCGTTTTGGGATGGAGAGGCAGCCCAGCCGGTTGACATAATAAGCTTGCCTCAATTTGATTTTAGTTGGAGTCAGTGTTCTTTTTTTGTGTCCTCATCTAACCTTTTTGAGTTCCCCAGCAAGATGACCCTGCCGACCAGATCACAAGACCAGACTGCTGGAAATTCTGAATCTGGCCTTCCCTCCAGGGCTCCGGGCTGGAGAGCCACTCTAGGGGGTGCACATCTTGAGCTGTTCCAAGGTCATGGAGTGAGCGTTCGGTCCCAGGAGCACTGCGGTGAACCACCGCACTAAAACTATTAGCAATCACCTGGTGGAGGAGGCCTCAATAATTAAGTGGCACCTTTATAACATCTGATATCCGTTTAAGGGAGATCTGTTCTGATGACATAGAGGTGTCCTGGGGAGGCTCACATATACTCGTTTTTGGTAGAGTAATGAGAATCGTTCTGTCCTCTGTTGTGTTCTGTAGGGAATTCATCTGGAATGGTAGAGATGTGATGACTGGCATGTACGTGGTCCTACTTCGGAGCTTTAGCAAGACGTTGCATTGCTCCTATGTTTTTCTGTTTCAAGTTCGGGTTTCTGTATTTTGTGTTTTGTTCTGTGTTCTATATGTTTTTCTTGTTTGTTTTGTGTGTTTTGTTCTGTGATTTCTGTGGTAAAAACATAAGTATATTGGACGTGAAAATGGGTAACAAAGAAAGTAAGCCTGATATTCCTTCGGACTCTGTTTTAAGGAACTGCAATGAACTTTACCCCCCTTTGTTAAGCAGGATGAGAGAAGCTCCTAGCTGGCTGCCTGGAGTACACCCACTGCAGAGGGCAATGCCTGCTGGGACCTAAGAACTGAGTATCTCCCAGGTTAACAAGTGAAACTCCATTAAAACCCCTTGTCCCTCCAGATCAAGAGAGTCACAACCTCTGGGCAGGTTCCCCTGTGTTTCTTCTTTGTTACCAAAGAAATAAACCTCCCTTTTTCTTTTTCTAAAAACCTTGTCCTCATTATTAAATTGGCATTAATTGGCTTCAAGGTCAGGAGCCGAACTTTAAGTTACAAATTTTGATAAATCCCTCCACCCCCCCCCCGCTGTCCCAGAACATTTTTAGAGCTGAGTACTGAAATGTTACTAGATGGAACATGCTTGGGGTGGAACCGAACCAGAGGAGATAGTCCTGTAAGTAAAAGGAGGGACTGAGGGACTCCCAGCAGCTGCTGAAGCCCTGTTGCTTCAGGGAATTCCCTCCTTCCTTCCCTGCACTGTAAGGATTATGCCACCTCTGTCCTGTTAAAAAAGAGAAAAAGAAAAAGGGGACACTAAATGCATTAAAGTCACCATGGAGACCCTTGATTGTACATTTCAGGTTGCCCCTCTGTTAAAACATCTGCCCCCCCCCTTGTGGACATCTATGGTGCCACTGGTGTAGGAGATTTTTTTCTTATCTGCTCAGGTTTAAAGGATTCTGTCTGACAGCCATAGTCTGGACCTTCTTTCTGTCTGTCTTGTGTCTTTGTTTCTGGCCCTTTAAGACATGTGCAATAATGTGTTGATATTATAAATTGTTTCTTGGGAATGATCTTAGCTTAATGTGTGTCTAAATGATGATGTTTTCTTGTAACAATCTGGTATCTGAATGGGTTTTTGAAGCATTGCAAAATCTTGCAGTTAAAAGTCGGGTTTAGGTAATGGTTTAGTTAATGATTTCAGATAATTCATGCCAGAGAACTTAAATACTTAGGATGGAAAACTAAAGAACTCTACTTCCAAGTTGGCAAGTAACTTCCCAATCATTCAGTCTTTATTTTTCACCAATTTTGAATTGGGTAGCCTGGGAAAATGTCACTGTGTGTTGGAGAACATTAATCTGGATAAGGATTGTAAATCATAGTATGATATCTGTTGACAAAACAAGATGTAAAAATATAAAATTTTGTGAATTGTATCTTAAACTTGTACCATAATTTTCAACATCCTAACCTGACAATAATGTTTAAAATGCCTTAGGCCTGAGGTGTCTGCTCAGAAAAGCAGTTTTTTCCTGCTCCTTCCAGACCTCAGCCATGACTTATTTTGAAAGGCAAATGAAAGAAGCCTGCAAGCTTAGTAGGAGACTGATCTGAGGCCTAAGAGAAAAAAAGGTAAATTGTATGGTATTTACTAATTACTGGCCAGTCATTTTTTCTAGGACTCTTATTTTTTTCCTTAGATACTTTATTTTTTTTGAGCTCATGATTTTGATCATACAGACCTAGGTTAATGTTTTTCTGATCAGTACTATCTTTGACCAACTGTGGACTTTTTGAAACATTGCAATGGAGATTTCACCTGCGAAAAGCTACAAGGCCTTTACTATTATTATGTGTGCTCAATTTTGTTATGTGTTGTATGTCTATATATATATACATATGTCCGTATATTTTATATATGATACACAAATTAATATATATAAGGAGCACTCATTTAAAAAAAGCACTCATAAAAACAAATTTTAAAAGGTGGATCTAAAGATCTTCAATTCACGTGATTTAAATGATTCAATTAAATTTGATAAACAGATAAAAATAAATGTCTTTAAATTTAAGCTTTCAAGTTTTTCTAGGTATTCAAAAATCTAATAAAATTTTAATATCTACAAAATGTCGAATATGCCTTGGTTCTAAGACTTTTCCTTCAACATTAAAATGGTTTACACTCTTCAATACATGTGTCTAATATTTTGATAAATATGTAAAGTAAATTTTATATGGGATTACTCATTCACGAGTACTTTTGTTAGATATCTGATTGACTTACTAACGTCTGTATAAGTTTGACTAAACTCTGTAAAAGATTGTAAAAATCAATCATGTGTTAAAGAGACAAAATTTTCTTAAAACATAAGTTTACCCATAACATTGGGTTTATTAAGTTTTATTTTTTCTTGTGCAAGCAACCATAGAAATTAAACAACTGATTAAATTAGAACTGTTATTTTAGAGCACTGTACTGCCATTTCTTTAAAAGCTAAACTTGGTTAATGTAGAAACATCAATGTAATTGTGATGCTACTAATGTGCTCATATCTTACAGGTATGCAAGTCTGTAAGGTAAAAATTTTAAAAGAGCATTATATCAAGCTGGTGTTCTGAAGTTTTATGGGGATTTATTTACCTGTTATCAATAAGATATGTAAAGTTTAATCTTACTTTTTACATTGGGGAACAATTTAAATGTACTTTATGTTAATGAGAGCCTAATCTATGTAAAGGTTAAAAACTTTCAGCATTTGTTAAATTCATATTTTAAAGTGATATTATATGGTGTTAGCTAATGTTCATGTGACCTCAAACAATTTATGTAAACTTTTTAAAATAATATTTAAAAAATAAAGATCAGCTTTAGAACTAAAACACTTAAGATTTATAAAGATCCCTGCCTTACCTGAGATAAGGCTGTGTGTCCCATCTTATTTCATGTGAGAATGAATACAAAAGCAGTAGGTCAGATTTTATTTCTTTAAAGTTATGTTAAAAGTTCTTTTTTAATGTCAAGATTCCTAGGATCTCAAACAGGGGATATAATGTATGACTCAGCCAAAAAATTCAGGGTAGCTATTAAACGAACTAACTATTTTTACTGTTGTTAAAAAATTTTATTTTGTAATTTTCTTATATGTGATCTAAAGATTCCCTGTTAGTGTTTTAAAGAAGTGTTGCTCTAAGAACAAAACATGGGTTAATTTCAGAGAGTAAGTTATCACCTACAAGACAGACAGAATAATACAGATCCCAATTAATAAAAAGATAAATAATTATAAAGTTATAGACATTAAAGCCTGGTGCTCTTAATATCAGGCTGTTAAAATTTATTTGATGGATGTTTAAGATTAGGATTTTAAATTAAAATTAATTAAAAAGGGCCAAGGAAACCAATATTTGGCTCTTGCCCTCTGTGTCAGTCTGAATCCAGGGAACAGAGGACTTCTCTAAAGAGTTTTGCAACTCTGGGACAGATAAACTCCCCATCAGGTAGATTAATGAGACCACTGGAGAACAGAAAACCAATCAGTGCATTTGCTATGAAGAGAAGAGTCATCAGAGAAGAAAGAAATCCCTGATGCTTCCGAGGGAAGCCACATGGTCAAACAAGACCTGGACCCACCTAGCGCAAATGGCTCTAGCAGAACTGAGAAAGTGCTCTCAAGTTTACCCAGTTTATGACTCCCATAAAAGCTCACCTGACTGTTAACAATAGATAGAAACAAAAGTCAGTTTGAATGTTTCATCTTAAACACTTAGCAAAGACAGTGAAAACCAAAATACAGGCATTACTGGGCATTTTGAATAATAATAATAATAATAATAATAATAATAATAATAATAATAATAATATTTTAAGGTACACACTTTATGTTAGCCTCCCAAAATAAGAAAGACTGGAGGCTACAAAGAAGGATTCTCTGACAGGAATGCCTGATACTTATTAAAAGAGACTATCAAGAAGAGCTGCCAGTGGCAGAAATTTTCAGTTTAAGGCCTAAAGATATTCCTAACGTACACAGGTAAGCTTGGTGTTTGCTAGTACGATTATCCAGTCCTGAGTATCAAAATTAAAGGTTTCTCTATTAGACACAGAGGTCATACTGGTAAAAGGATTTTGCAAGAGCAGATGACACTAAATTATTAAACTATATCTTATGGAGAGGGACAACTCTAATACTAAAAGTTAAATATTAAATTGACAGTCTTGATAACTGGGGATATTAAAGACTGGTGAGGGAACTTCTATACAGTGACATGTTCCAGCTGCTGCAACATTTATTCAGTACTCATGGTTTTTGTTTCTCTCATATAATAACCAATCCCCAGATGACTTTACAACCTGTTCTTCCCCAACCAGACTTCAAACTGAACTGACTTCTAAAAACCAACTCATGTCCCTCAACTACTTCTAAAAGGCAACTCATGTCTCTCACACCATGCCTACTCACGTCATCCTCTCTCAGCTCAGAAGAAGCCAAAATGGGTGACGCCTCTCTTCTTAAAAGAATGGAGCCAAATATAAATAGACTATCAATATAAGTAATTAATTAAGTCATGTAAAATCAGGGAGACTGGTTTTGGGTAAGTTCTAAAAATTTGGAGACTTTTACCTGAGGGATTAAAATTTCCTCAGTGCTCTACCCCTAATCTATCAAAGACTTGAAAGGGACACAGAGAAAAGGGGGGAATGATAGACCCAACCTGATCTTTTATTAAAATTGGGAGCCATCTTGCCACAAAGCCATGAAAAGATAATTTTGGCTTTACCATAAATTACTGAAAATTCTGAACCTGCTTGGAATCCCTGCCAGTGCTTTGAACTGAGCCATGTCTGGCTCTCCGACCTGATAGCAGCCCTCTCTGAAACTTTAGTGACATATCATAAATATTTGCCTTCCCTGGCCAGACAACAACCCTCTCTGAGGCTCTAATGGTCCTCATAAATTCTGATGTAGGGACAGCAAAAAAAATATATATATATATAAACTACCATTAGTGTGATGCTTCTCAGAGTTCTGTTATCTGTAATGCCCATTTTGTGTAAATTTCTGGTCCATGAACCTGGGCTGTAGGAAAGCTGGGCTTGCTGTCTTGTTCCCGCCATTTTTTGAGGAAGAGGCAGCATGGCCAGTGGAAATAATAAGCTTAATTTAATTTAATTTTTATTGGTGTCAGTGGTCTTTTCTTGTGTCCAGATCTAACAGGAAAACACTCCCAAAACATGGAGCTCTGCCAGCCTAAAGACTTCTTGAGACACTTCCTCTGAGGTTGGGCACTTGAAATATATGTTGTTGTAAGGACCTTTAGCTTCCTTTCTAGTGGGACCATCAAAGCTGGGTCTGCATCTATGTGACCTGGAGGACATGGTTTCTTATATTCTAATGAACATGAGGCAGCAGTGCTGAATTTTCTCTTTGTAGGTAAACTGTGTCCACTGGGTCCTAAGTGTCTCCCCGTGTGGACTGTGAAGACATTTTGTCATGCTCCACTTTTAGTGGTGTTTATTGCTGCTGCACTGCGACTTTGGTATTTGCTTCACGAAATACAATGAGTTCGACTGGGACCCAGTGCTGGAGGGAGTTCTGTCACTTTTGGTGGGTCAGAGTCTGCAGGAGAATGCACCAACCAGGCTTCTATCCCACAGAGCTTGCCCCCTTGTCCATAGCAATCTGACTCTAAAATTTGCCTTGAATCCTCTCCATATAAAAAGATGCCTTTACATAGAAGGGCCTGCTGGATGCACAATGTCAGTCACAAGCCATTTGGAAGGCAATGGCAAATCCTCATGGCCACACCACAGATGGATTATAACACACCTGCCCACCACTGCAATAGGCCCACTACTCTGCAGGCTCCAACTTACTGGCATCTTTGTTCTACACCATTTTCATGAAACCCAGACAACCTAGGCATTCTATGGTACACTCATGATTAGCAACAAGACATCCAAAGGCTCTCCAGTGCCACCTGGTTAAGGAAATTTCAAAAATTTCATGGTATTTAACTAGCAATTTTTCATGGATGAAGTTGGAGGCACTGTGGGTTTCAGTTAATTCAGGAACCATAAAATGGTGAAGAAGGTCATTTCAATGAAAGCTGTGGAGTACTCTCACAGGCAAGTCTTCCCATAGAGTGGCCAAAAGCTCATATGCATCCAGGCCCATTAAGGTCTACAATGTGACGTCCATGGGTGTTTTGACTCTCAACTATGGATGCCTAATCTTTCAGAAAAAAATCATGTGATATCCTGCCTGAGATTCTCAGGCTCTGTGGAAAACCAACCTGGTCCTTGATCTCAGTTTCCAAGGGCGAATCCCATGCATGGCCTCCTAAAATCCGAACACAATTCATGGCAATATTTCTCTGAGATCAGTTCCAGAACTCAGACTCTAAAGGAATGACACCAGAGTTCAAGCCCAGGTAGACCCAGTCATCACTTCCAACCGCCACACAAATCACCACAATTAAAACCAAAACACTCCCACAAAGCCCTCATCTTTTTCCATATAGACACTCATCATAACCTGTGGCTGGAGTTTTCCATGAGGGACTCATCCCAAGACAGTGTACAAAATAACCTTCCTAGCCCCTCATTTGCCTAAAGTCAGGTTTGCCTGGACACCCTTCCTGAGAACCAGGAGTGACCATAGGCATGACGTAAATACTGCTCTTCTTCTCCAATTTGAGGCCTACTGACTCTCGGGTTTAGATTTTATATCTGAATTGGAGTCATGAAAAAACCCAAGCACCTAAAGACTAGCCACTGCAGAGTTTTGAAGAACTCATTTGACACAAAGAATCCCTATTCTCACTGGATGGATGTCAGGAACCTTATAGAGGAAGGCGAGAAACTTCATCCACAAAGACTGCTTTTTGGGCCATTTTGGTTTTGGAAGCACACATGGAATCTTTCTTTAGATCCATCAGGTGCTGAGAATATAAGCCACAGCCTCACACATGGCCAAGAGGCTGATTCACAAACATCCCTTTCCAAAGCAATTAAGCAAAGAGCTACAGGTGATGCCCATTAATTTCCTTTTGAAAACTGTCTTCTTCAGGCGTCCCAAAGGGGTGGCCTGAGGCAAAGACCTTCCTGACATTCAGGGTAACAGAACAATAGGTAAGCAAATGGCCCAAAGCAGGGTTTATCCACTTAGACTTTTTTGGTCACACTGATATCTGATTGTTTTCTGATATTCCCCCAATCCCTTAAGCGATCCAGTACATGGCCATATCACAGAGCTTGGAGATGGTACATATATTGGACACAAAACTATGAGCCTATTCTCGAGAGTGGCCCAAATTCAGGAAGAAAACAGGTACTTAGGAAGATAGTAGGTGTTACCCATCCATAAGGCAAGCCAAAGTCCATTCATTAATTGGGCAGGATGAATGCTGTGAAGCTTTCTACTAGACAGGACACATCCATTGATGTATTTTCTTCTCTAATGTCTACAACCACGAACACAGTGGGACATACAGACATAGAAACACTCATCTTGTCAAACGACTTACTAGAAACAGTCCCCTCCAAACCAAACAAACCGCCTTTCCTCCCTATTCTCGGAACATGAGACAAAACCATAAACTCCCACCCACACGCACAAAGTCATGTCTTTCCCCCAAGTAGGTCTGTGACTATCCGGAGTATCCTATGACTGGTGGGCCTTAGTATGTTTTCCGGAAATCTCCTGTCCTGTCTCAGATCTGGTCTCCTTGGTCAACTCTGTGAAGTTGTCAGGTGCCAGTGGTGAGCCACTTCCTGCTTTCTGAGGAAAGGGCCCTCTTCAGAGCTCTTCTGGCATTTGGCCATCCTCACATCAGTAGGTACCAAGAAAGAATGACACTGTCCTTGGTAAACCCAAACAAGTGTGCCTACTGGAACTGGGACTGAGAGTGGCTCTGAGTGCCTGGCTTACTGGACCCCAAGTTCAGAGAGTTCTTTTCCCAAGGAAGTGAGGTAGGTCACTTCCTTCAGGAACTGAATGAGGTCACTGCCTTGGCAACCACTTTGTCCTAACAGTTGCTTCCATAGGTCCCATGAGATGGAGGCTGCCCCTACTTCCTGTGACACTTTCACAAGTTCAAATAGTGTATCCACCCTACTCACCTGGGAATAGCTCTCCACACTGGCTTGGTTTGTTCCATCCTCTCTACATTAAGATCAGAGAGGCTGATTCAGACACAACCCTTCATCCTGCCCAGGTTGTTTGCCATGGAAGATGACTTTTGCTCTCTTAGGTCCTTCATAGCTGCCTACATCTTCTCCAGGGATTATTTCTGCATGGACTTTTGAGGTTTCCAGAAGGTGGATGATTCCCTACATTCCTGTATTGTAAGACCAACTCTGTCCCTGCTCTTCTGTAAAGTTATATTGAGTGAAGAGTGTATGGTTAGGGATAATAACAAGTTTGATTTATGTTAGTAATCATTCTGCAGGATGAATAATGGTATTGGGAACCTGCCTTGTTAATAAGAATATAGAGGTGAAATATAAGTATGAAAACAGAAATCTAGGTAAAATTTGAAGCCCAGAAGTGCATTTCGCCCTTGATTGGGATACTTAGCTTTTAATTATGTTCTGCACAGGTGTCTCAGATAATTTAACATACAGCGTCATAGGACCATGTATCTTGGATGATTGAATGTCGAAGAGAACATCCAGTCAAAAAGGGATAGTCAGTAGGATTAGGAAGATAATCGGTAGGTTTAGAAGGAAGAGTTAGTATAGGATTGATACCAAAAGTTTTTTTAGCAATAGGGTTTCGGGTAGAGAGTGAATGTATATGTCAGCCATATGAAGAGTCAATCACAATGATGAAATGGGATAAATATGTAGGAAAGCAGAAATCAATAGAGACATTAGGAATTCAGCCAAAGTATAAAGTGAGTGATAGAATTAGATATTTTGAACAGGTTTGAGGTTGAATACAAAATCTTAGGAAGAAACGAATATGTAGTCACCAATACGATTGATATTTGAGAGCATTAGGCAACCTGGACATGGATGTTTTTAGTAATCCATGCTCACTTTTCTTTTAGGCTTTGGTGAAAGGTGAATAAAATATGTACTTGTCACTTCCTATTTTTCTGTATGCTTAACAAAACACTGTTGAAATCTTGAGAACTGTTTGCCAATCTTGTTCCCAGAATGTGTTGTCCCCAACTGCCAAACTGCAGAATGTACTCTCTCACCCATTTGCTCGCAAACCGACCAGTCGCCCGGACCCATCAATAAACTTCCCTCCCTGTCCTCTCCATGGAAAGAATATAAGCTCTGCTTAAGCTGTTTCAGGGCTCTCTGCTCTATCCAAGTGAGGTCTGAGCCCCAGCATGCTGGACTCCCAATTAACCCTTTACTATTGCATGAGACAGTCTCTTGGTGGTCTCTTCCGCCAATGCTTGCCAGAACTTCACATCTGAAACCCCCAGCAAGATCCATCAGCGGTGTACGAAAGACTCCCAACGAGCTCCTATCAGGATAAGTAAGGTACCTCTTTCGTGTTTCAGGTTTCAGGTTAGGGCTTTGCAAAATGGCTATCGGTGATGAGCGTGAGCTCTCTCAGATGCTGGCTGACAGACGTGTCACAGAGCCACAGGCCACATTCCTGGGAAATGCCCCAGAGGATTCGGAAAATAGAGGAACAATAGTATCCTCGACTCAGTGATTTTTTTGTTTCGGATTCGGTTTTGCCAGCACATAAGGTTTTGCTGGCTAATCAGTCCTGGTCTCAGTATTGGACGTCCATTGCCTGTCTTTATTGTCTTGTCTTGTCGTGTTGTGTGTCATTGATTTCACTGTTTGTATATCTTTCATTATGGGACAGAGCACTTCAATGCCTCTGTCCCTGACTCTTGTTCAGTGGACCAAAGTCCACTTAAGGGCTCAGAATCTTTCTATTTCAGTAAAACGCCGGAACTGGCAGACTCTCCGTGCCTCAAAATGACCCACCTTTGGAGTCGGATGGCCCCTGAAGGAACTTTCTACTTCCCACTAATTCAAAAAGTCAGAAATATTGTCTTTCAACTGGGGCCACATAGCCATCCAGATCAACAGCCATATATCTTAACTTTGCAGGACCTCTGCAAATCTCCTCCTCCATTTGTGAAGCCTTTCTTTGTCCCTGCCCCTGCTCCTCCACCTTCCCCCATGATTCTATCTCTCAAACCCTCTGCTCCTCCTCCTCCACCCTTTGTTCTTCCTGAGTCTCAAGACTCAACTAGACTCTCCGCACCCTCCTTATCCCCTACCCTCTTCCCCCAACACCCAACACCCTCTAAGTGATTCCCTTGCTGCTGACTCAGCCTCTCCGCCATTGGAGGATGCTAGGCCGGCCCAGCGCCCTCCAGATTACTACCCGGCAGCACACAAAGCCACTCCTTCCCTGGACAAAGCTGGCCCTGGTAAAAGAACTCAAAGAACTTGCCGGCGGTGTCACTCCTGCCTACTTGGGATGACTGCCAACAACTCCTACAGACTCTCTTCATGACAGAGGAACGAGAGGAAAACCTCCTGGAAGCTAAAAAAAAAAAAAATATCCTCGGACAAGATGGGTGACCGACACATCTTCCCACATAATCAAAGCCGGCTTCCCATTGAACCAACCCAACTGGGACACCAACACGTTTGAAGGTAGGGAGCATCTGTCCACTTATTGCCGGTCTCTAATAGCGGGTCTCCAAGCAGCCGCTAAGGTGACCAACTAATTGGGCCAAGGTTGGAGAGATTATTCAAGGGCCTGATAAATCTCCCTCTATGTTTCTAGAGAGAATTATGGAGGCATATAGGAGATATACTCCTTTCGATCCTCAGGCAGAGGATCAAAAGCCATCTGTCATGATGGCCTTCATTGGGCAAGCTGCCACGGATATTAAAAGAAAGTTACAATGCGTAGATGGATTCCAAGATATGACTTTGAGAGATTTAGTCAGAGAAGCCTAAAAAGTAAACTATAAGAGATAAACTGAGGAAGAGAAGGAACAAAGGAGGAAGAAAGAAAGGGAGCAAAGAGAGGATGCCAGAAGAAAAAGATAGACTAATGCATTGACTAAGGTACTGGTCACAACAAAAAATAGGACAGAAATTAAGAAACAGGGATACAGGAAGGGATACCTGGGCCCACGCCAAAAGCCACCCCTGGCCTCAGATCAATGTGCCTACTCAAAAGAAAAAGGACACTGGGCCAAAAAGAGCCCTAGAAAGAGACAGCCACACTAGCCAGACATTCTGACTCTGGAGGATGACTAAGGAAGTCGGGGCTCAGATCCTCTTCCCGAGCTCAGGGTAACTTTTGAAGTGGAGGGGACCCCAGTACACTTTGAAGTGGATACAGGGGCAGTATACTAAGCCCCTAAAGACCCATTGGGCCCTCCATCAAATAAAAGGTCTCTATTTCAAGGGGCTAATGGCAGTAAATATCAGGCATAGACAACTAAGAGGATCATGGACGTGGGGAAAGGAAAAATCCATCACTCCTTCCTAGTAATCCCAAGATGCCCGGCCCCATTAATGGGCCGAGATCTCCTCACCAAGCTCCGGGCCAGAATAACTTTTAACCCTGAAGGTCCCCAAGTGAAAATTATAAATCCTTCAGTAAAAACTCCTATAGTCACAGCTTTAACTGTCAGTAGAAGATGAACATCAACTCTTCACACCCCACAAGACTGATCAAACAGGCAAGTTACCCCAGAATTGGATAACATATTACCCAGAGGCCTGGACAAAAACTGCTGGCTTAGGCCTGCCCATTAAAAAACCTCCAATAACAGTGGAGTTAAAAACCTCAGCCTCTCCAATCAATGTCAAAAAATATACTCTGGGAAAAAAAATCTAAAGATGGGATAAGGCCCCATATTCAGAAATATCTGGTCTTAGGGGTCCTAAGGCCCTGTTAATCAGCCTGCAACACTCCCCTGCTACCATTAAAAAATGCCAGGAACCGGGGACTATCACCCCGTTAAAGACCTACGAGAGATCAACAACAGAGTGCAGGACATTCACCCCATGGTACCTAATCTGTGCAATCTGCCTAGCACTCTGAACCCTGAGCAGAAATGGTATACTGTTCTGTACTTAAAAGATGCTTTATTTTGCTTGCCTCTGCATAAAGATAGTTGCTGTTTGTTTTCGAGTGGGTAGACCCAGAAACCGGAACGTCTGGTCAACTAACTTGGACTAGACTCGAACAGGGGTTCAAAAACTCCCCCACTCTCTTTGATGAAGCTCTCCACAGAGATCTCAACAACTTCAGAACTACACACCCTGCTTCAACATGTGGATGGCCTGCTACTGGCAGCCAACACCAAGGAAAACTGTGAATCTGGGACCCAAGCACTATTATCTGAGCTTGCTAAACTGGCGTATAGAGCTTCTGCCAAAAAGGCCCAAATTTGCCAGCATGAAGTTATCTTCCTGCGCTATTCACTTAGGGGCGGTAAAGGATGGCTCACTGAGCAAAGAAAACAAACTGTTGTGCAGATACCACACAGATCTAACAGCAGACAACTCAGAGAGTTTCTTGGGACTGCTGGCTTTTGCAGGTTATGGATACCTGGGTTTGCATCATTAGCTGCTCCTTTATACCCGGTGCTAAAGGGAGATGCCCATTTCCAATGAACCCCTGAGAACCAGGAAGCTTTTGATAACACCTAAGGACTCTGACACTGAATCATCAACTTCACTGAGCTCAGCCTGCAATTTCAGAAAGCCCTACACTAAGTTAAAAATGTATATCAACTCACTCACCTTGGTTCAAAGAAATTGCAGGCATTCCTGAAGGATCAAGAACAGAGTTTTCCACTAACCGATTCACAGAGAAAGGGAAGAACTGAATGGGTAACAAAAGCCTGTCGGGTCTGTCAATTGGTTAATGCTTACACTTCCAAGCTTCTTGCAGGAAAGCACCTATGAGGAACCAGACCAGGACAATTCTGGGAATTGGGAAGTTGACTTTACTGAAATTAAGCCAGCAATGTATGGACTTAAATATCTCCTAGTCTTTGTAGATACATTTTCAGGATGGATTGAAGCCTCCCCAACAAAAAAAAAAGAAAGAAAAGAAAGAAAAGAAAAGAAAAGAAAAGAAAAAACGGCCCAAATGGTGGTCAAAAAGATTCTGAAAGATATTTTTCCAAGATTCTGCCTGCCTAAGGTAATATGGGTCTGATAATGTACCGGTGTTCATGGCCCAGGTAAGTCAGGGGTTAGCCAGAATTCTAGGGGTTTATTGGAAGTTACATTGTGCTTATAGACCCCAGAGCTCAGGACAGGTAAAAAAATAAAAAGAACCATTAAAGTGACCTTAACGAAATTAAGCTTAGAAATTGGCATAAAAGATTGGACTATGCTCCTGCCTTATGCACTGTTTCATGCAAGAAATACTCCCTCTGTTTCTTTGTCTAACCTCACCCCCTATGAAATTCTCTATGGTGCCCCTGCTCCAGTAAGGGACCTAACCCCAACTCTAAGACCTAACGATCCCTTCCACACCCCCTTGCTTGACAGACTTAAAGCTCTTGAAAGAACTCAGCGATACTTGTTGAAACATCTGGCCCCTTCCTACCAACCAGGGTATGATGGGACTCCACATCAATATCAAGTAAGAGACCTCATCTACTAAAGACGACATCAGGTGTCATCCCTGAAGCCCCGGTGTAAAGGACCATACCAGGTGCTACTTATAACACCTACAGTGGTAAAGGTAGACGGAATCACTTCATGGATCAATGCCTCTCATCTCAAGCCTGTGCCATGTCCCCACTCTGGCTGGAAGCTGGAAAAGACTGGTAACCCTTTCAAACTGTGTGTTCGCCATGTGGATAAGGCTATAGACTCTCCCCTTGGCCACCAGTAGTCCTAACCATCATCAGCCCGTTCAGCAGCGATGGCTGATCACAAATCCTACTAGACAACAAGTATGGTCTACCTCGAACACAGCCCCCTGAGGGACCTGGTGGCCATCCCTCCACCCAGACATTTGTCAGCTACCTATAGGTCTGTCATATTGGGATAGCCCTGATGAACAGGATTCCACTAAAATTCCATTAAATCCCTTTCGTACCATAGGTAATGGAAACCAACATTATGGATATAGGGACACGTGAGCCAGATGCAGTTTGGCTAGCCTAGATTACTATGTTTGCCTGGTGGACTATCAAATCCACAAACAGCCATGGCTGTGTGGGGAAAAGCCGACTTCTTCTGTAAGTCATGGCGATCTGAGCATACAGGGGCTGCCTGCTGGAACCCAAACTCCTCATCAAATTCAGTACACAGCATTGGCCATATTACCAATTAGACAACCAAAATCCATGTCCCCCAGAGGGGTCTCTAGATTCTCAAATTCTGCATGGACTTTTTAACTTCGGCAAGTGCTCAAAAGGGTTGAAGGAAATTCCCCTATGTGCAGGCCTTTTTCCTCCTTTGCTCACATCCTGAACAATTCTTCTCTAATAGATCCTCACCCTCAGATTTCTGCTCCAGACTCTCTGCTGTCACTTCCACCTCAGGAATTTGATTTCTCCCCTCCAATTACTAGATCAAAAACCCAAACCTCTACCCTTTCTCAGACCATTGCCCCCTTGCTGAGGTAATAGGTACTTAGGTACCCCTAAACCCGGACACTCCTCTATTCTTCTGTCAGTGCCCACAATGGGTCCCAACAGGTCCTCTTACCTGCTAACCCAAAGCTCAAACCAGCTGAGAAGAGCCCTCAGACCCCTATCCAAGATGTAATGAAAATTACCTTTAAAGTTGCATTGTCAACACTGAATACAGGTTACTAAGAATTTAAAATCCCTCACAGGCTTTTTGAGATACTCACTCCCATCTTCCCCTCTGCTCTACTTGCTCTACTGCTCAAGTTTTTTTGCTAGCAAAATCCCAAACCCCTTTCCCATTATTCTTTTAATCTCTCCTTCCTGATTCTCAGATCCACGGAGCTGCTCTCACCCCCTGCCTTCCACTCTTCCCCCTCTGTACCAAGACCACAGAAAATTCTTAAGTGACCTTCTCCAGAAGTCTTCACCATGACTGACTTTAGGACTTTCAGCAAAAGAATCCCTATGAAAGAGTTCAATGTAGATAAACTTCCTCTTTTCTTGTTGCCCTGTTCTAGTTGCCACTGGCTGGAAAAATCAGCACTCCTAAGCTAGACACCCCTTACTAGTTTTTCACAAAATATGTGAACAAGGCCTCTGGCCTTGAGCTGGAGCTTCACAGAGATTGCTACATTTCTAAGATAAAGAAGTTACCAACTGGGCTCCATTTTAACAGCTGGCAGGGAGAAAAAAAAAAAGACAAGACAAAAGCTCTCCCCCTCCCAGGTGTCCTTAAAAAGTTAACTTGCCAAAATAGAAGAAATAAAACAGAAACAAAAACTGCTTTTTGTGAACTTCTGCAGACTGTGATCTTCTGAGACCATTCCCTTACATGTTAGCTACAAAATTCTGAAACAACCTAAACTTGGGGTTCAGAGGATTAATTGATTACAACAGGAGCAATGCTCTCTAAATCCTTTTGCAACCAAATAGGACTGCTTCCCTAGCTTCGGTGCTATCTTAGGTGCCTTTCCTTGTCTGTTCCTACAACAGTATAATTCTATATACTTAATTATTGTTTATGTGTTCATAAAATGGTCAACAGATGTGATTAATTATGCAATGGTGCAGATGTTTCACAGAGTGCTCTATCATGACACAGGTTCATTTAAATTCAAATAGGGGGGCATAAAACCCGGTTCCGCTGGAAACCTGTATCCCTCACTTTAGCCATCCTATTTGGAATAAGAGTTGCTGCAGGTGTGGGCACAGGAACCACTGTCCTAGTCCATGGGACACAACAAATGACTCAATGAGAAGCAGCAATAGACCAAAGCTTAAAGATATTAAAAACCTCAATCCCAGCTTTACATGAATCTTTAACCTCTCTCTCCAAAGTAGTTTCACAGAACAGGCGACGGTTTGACCTCCTCTTCATGAGAGAGGGGGCCTTTGTGCTGCAATGAGGGAAGAATGTTTTTTCTTTATGCTGACAATACTGGAGTTATAAAAGAATCTATGAGTGAATTAAGAAAACGCCTTGAAGAGTGTCAACGAGAGACAGAGGCCCAAAAAGCATGGTTTGAGTCTTGGTTCACACAGTCCCTGGGGTTAACTACGCTTTTATCTGCCTTGGCCAGTCCATTAATAATCCTCATATTATTGCTAACTGTAGGGCCCTGTTTGCTCAACCGTGTAGTTTCCTTTCTCCAAGTTCATATTGGCAAGTTAAACTTATGGTAATCAGACAACAATATACCTCACTAGCAGACATAAAATGTGACACCCCCCAATGATCACTTTTTTGATTAAAAGTAACCAGAACAAGAAGTGGGAAATGAAAGGTTTATTAAATAGGTACTTTTCACTTCCTGTTTTTCTGTATGCTTAACAAAACACTGTTGAAATCTTGAGAACTGTTTGCTAATCTTGTTCCCAGAATGTGTTGTCCCCAACTGCCAAACTGCAGAATGTACTCCCTCACACATTTGCAAGCAAACTGCCCACTCACCCTGACCCATCAATAAACTTCACACCCTGCCTTCTCCAAAGAAAGTACATAAGCTCTGCTTAAGCTGTTCTCAGGGCTCTCTGCTAAATTCAAGTGAGCTCTGAGCTGCAGCATGCTGGACTCCCAATACACACTTTGCTGTTGCATGAGACAGTCTCTTGGTGGTCTCTTCCTAAAATGCTCACTCGACCATTCCATTGGTACAATCATTAGTGTGACCTTTGCTTTTTGTGTCCAGAACATTACTGTGATAAAATGTATATGTAGGTCAGGTGACATGAGTATTTCTTCCACCATTTCTGGGAGGAATATTTTCAAGACCTAATAATTAGTATTGGGGTTATAAAGACGTGTACCCTGTGTCTATGAATATAGAGATAATGCATGAATAGACAATACTGTGTTTAAATAATATAAAAGATTCCACTTTAAATAATGTATTGAATTGATATCTGAAAATATATAAGAAATCATTTATTGATATACAATCATTCATTCCAACCAGTTATACATCTAATGGTAATATTATGGTTATGGTTCATTATCTAGGGTGTGTGAGATTTCCTTCAAAATAATTATGGAAATCAAAAATAATGTGTTTGGAAAGAATTCTCATGAAAAGACCAGTCAAGAAACATGGAGAAATATATGTGTTCTAAAGTAGAAAGTGATTGAAAGTGAAACAAATGCCAATAAAATTGCAAACTTATGAATGAAATATATATCCAATGATGTGCATAAACTAAAGAAATAGTAATGTACAAGTGTTGAAAAAAATGAACTTCAAAATACACATCATGTCCCATAGGAGTCTACTTGCATTGATGTTAAACTGAGTAAGTTACTGTAGAAATATTAGGATTTGTAAACACCATTCACTTAAGTTAGTTTTCAGTGTTGGAAACAAATAGGTATTTCAGGTGGATGAATATTTCTGAAAATAATCTTGTGAAAAGATTATTATAAATCCACATACATGAATATGAATGAATTTAGGAAATGTATAATAAGACACATATATTTCATATTTTGAAAAATCTGGAGAGTATATATATATATATATATATATATATATATATATATATATACACACACAGATATTAAAAATTAGCACTATATGCCAATTGAAATTCACCATGAAATATATATTATCCACAGATCAAAAATATTCATTTTACTCAACATGGATTTATATATAATGTTGTTCAGCTAGGAAGCTCACCCATAGGGTGAATGTTCACTTCCAACAGCGTTTAGGAGGAGTGATCTCTTCTCACAATTTGTATCTGCCTATTCAGGTACCACACCATAGTGTACATGTGGTACCAGGTAGGATTATACATGTGCTTATAAAAATACATGTGCTGAATACGCTACAGCAAAAGGGAGAGAGGAATTCATATATTTGTTAACTTTAAAAACACATTGAGAACTATTTCAACAAAAAATGAGTAGATTAATAACTCCTACTCTATATAATGCAAAAGGCAAATCCAACTATACACTGTGCCTTTTCTGTACTGCTTGTATTTCAATTCTGTTTGGGTTATTTTCCTCCATCATATTAGGATTAGTAGACAGACTTTAGTAGGGTATGGGGTAGTGTCAGTGTTTCAGTATTTCAAATGGAAAATTGGAAAATGAATCCAATGTGTATGCAAATATGTGCTACACAAAAATCCACCCACTCTCATCCAGAACAATTACTTGACATTACCTTCGCCCCAATTAAGACACAATTAGAGGAGAAGAGTTATAAAATTTGTGAATACATATCTGGAATGGAAATTGCTCAGGAGTTCACAACTTTGGAGGTGGAAGAGGAGTTTCCAAAAGTAAGGGACAGGATAAAACTCCACAATCATGGAGCTCGGTTGGCCTAAAGACTTCTTGAGAAACTTCCTCTGAGGTTGGGTACTTGAAATATATGTTGTTGTCAGGAGCTTTATCTTCCTTTGTAGTGAGACCATCAAACCTCGGTCTGCATATATGTTACCTGGAGGACATGGTCTCTTATATTCCAATGAACATTAGGCAGCAGTGCTGAATTCTCTCTTTATAGATATCTGTGGCCACTGGGGGCTAAGTGTCTCTCCGTGTGGACTGTGAAGCTATTTGGTCATCCTCCACTTTTTGTGGTGTTTCTTGCTGCTGCATTGGGAGTTTGGTATTTGCTTCTTGAAAAACCAAAAGTTCAACTGGGACACAGTGCTGGAGGGAGTTCTGTCATGTGTCGTGTGTCAGGGTCTGCAGGAGAATGCACCAAATAGGCTTCTATCCCACATAGGTTGCCCCCTTGACCATAGCAACCTGATTCTGAACATTGCCCTGAAATTTCTCCATATAACAAGATGCCTTTACAAACAAGGTTCTGCTGGCTGCACCATGTCAGTCGCAACCCATTTGGAAGTAAATGGCAGATCCACATGGCCCCACCACAGATGTTTTATCACACACATGCACAACACTGTTCTATGACCACTAATCAGGAGGCTCCAATGTACTGACATCGCTGTTCTACACCATTATCATGAAACCCAGTCAATCAAGGCACTGTCTGTACACTCGAATTAGCAACAGGACATCCAAGGTTCTCCAGTGCCACCTGGTCAAGAGAATTTCAAGAATGTCATGGTATTTATGTAGCCATTTTTCAAGGATGAAGTTGGAGGCACTGTGTGTTTCCATTCATTCAGGAACCATTAAAGGTTGAGGAATATCATTTCAATGAAAGCTCTGGAGAAATTTCACAGGCAAGTCTTCCCAAAGAGTGGGCAAAAGGTTACATGAAGCCAGGCACATAGAGGTCTACAATGTGAGGTTCATGTGTGTTTTGACTCTCAACTATGGATGCCAAGGCTTTCAGAATAAAATCATATGGTATCATGGCTGAGATTACCTGTGCTCTGTGGAAAGCCACCCTTGGTCTAGATCTCAGTTTCCAAGGGCGACTCTCATGTGTGGCCTCCAAAAATGCCAACACAAATCATAGCAATTCTTCTCTGAGGTCAGTTCCACAACGCAGTCTCAAAGGGGAATCACATCAGAGTTTAAACCCCGGTAGACCCAGTCATCTTTTCCAACCACCACACTAATGACCACAATTAAAACCAAAACACTTCCACATAGCCCTCATATTCTTCCATATAGATACTCATCATAACCTCTGGCTGGAGGTTTCCATGACGGGCACATCCAAAGACAGTTTCCAAAATAAGTTCTCTTGCCCCTCATTTGCCTAAAGTCATTGTGGCCGGGACACCTTTCCTGTGAACCAGGAGTGATCAAATAGGCCTGCTCTTAATACTGCTCTGATTCTCCAATTTGAGGCCTACTGACAGTCAGGTATAGATTCTTTATGTGATTTGGAGTCATGAGGAAACCCAAGCACCTCTGCAGGGCTTTGAAGTACTAATTTTACCCAAAGGATTCCTATTCTCACTTGATGGATGTCAGGAAACTAATAGAGAAAGGCAAGAAGCTTCATCCACCATAACTGATCTTTTTGCCATTTTGGTTTTGGATGCACACATGGCATCTTTTTTAGATCCATCTGGTTTTGAGAATCTAAGCCACAACCTGACACAGGGCCAAGATGCTGATTCAGACACATCCATTTCCAAAGCAATTAAGGAAAGAGCCACAGGTGATGCCCATTTATTTCCATTTGAAAACTATTTTCTTCAGGCTTCACAAAGTGTGACCTGAGACAAAGACCTTTCTGACATTCAGGGCAACAGAAAAATAGGTAAGTAAAAGGCCCAAAGCAGGGTTTCTCCACTGAGACTTTTCTATTCACACTGATATCTGAGTTTCCTGAGATGCTCACATTTCCTTCAGCTATTCAGTACATGGCCATTTCACAGAGCTTGGAGGTGGTACATATCTTGGACACAAAACCATGAGCCTATTCTGGAGAGTTGAGAGAATTCAGGAAGAAAACTGAAACTTAGGAATATAATAGGTGTTGCACATCAATAAGGCTGCCCACTCTCTATTCATACATTGGGCAGGATGAATGCTGGGAGCTTTCTACTAGACACAACACATCCATTGATGCATTCTCTTTTCTATTGTCTACAACCACTGACACAGTAGGATACACAGACATTGAAACACTAGCCTTGCCAAACGACATACAAGAAACAGCCTACCCCAAAACAAACAAACGGACTTTCCTACCTATTCTCAGAACATGAGACAAAACCACATACTCACACCCACACTCAAAAAGGCACCTCCTTCCCCCAAGTAGGTCTGTGACTATATGGAGTGTCCTCTGACTGGTGAGCCATACTTCGTTCCCCCGAAATGGCCTGTACGGTCTCAGATCTTGTCTCCTTTTTCAACTCAGTGAAGTTGCCAGCAGCCAGTGGTGAGCAACTACCTACTTTCCCAGGAAAGGACCCTCTACACAGCTATTCTGTCATTTGACCATCCTCACATCAGTAGGTACCAAGAAAGACTGACTATGTCCATGGTAAATACAAACAATTGAGCCCACTGGGACGGGGACTGGGACTGACTCTGGGTGCCTGGCTTCCTGGATACCAAGTTCAGAGAGTTCCATCAACAAGGAAGTTAAGTAGGTCAATTCTTTTAGGAACTGAGTGAGGTCACTGCCGTGACAACCAATTTGTCCTAACAGTTGCTTCAGTTGCTTCCAAGTGTCCCATGAGATGGAGGCTGCTCCTACTTCCTGTGACACTTTCACAAGTTAGAATGGTATGTAAACCATAGGCACCCAGGAACAGCTCTCCACGCAGGCCTGGTTTGGTCTATCTTCTCTACATTAAGAAGAGAGAGGCTGATTCAGACACATCCCTTCATTCTGACCAGGGTTTTTGCATTGGAAGATGACTTTTGCTCTCTTAGTTCCTCAATAGCTGCCTACATCTTATCCAGGCATAATTTCTGCATGGACCTTTTAGGTTCTCAGCAGGTGGAAGATCCCCTACATTCCTGTATTGTAAGATGAACTCTGTACCTGCTCTTCTGTAAAGTGAGATTGAGAAAAGAGTGTATGGTTACGGTTAATAACAGGTTCTATTTGGGTTCGGAATCATTGTGCAAGATGATTAATGGTATTGGGAACCTGCAATATTTTCAAGAATATACAGGGGAAATATAAGTTCGAAAACAGAAATCCAGGTAAGATTTGAAGCCCAGAAAGGCATTAGGCCTTTGAGTGGGATACTTAGCTTTGAATTATATTCTGCAGAGATGTCTCAGATGAATCGATATACAATTGCCTTGTACCTTGGATGATTGAATGTCAAAGAGAACATCCAGTCAAAAAGTGATAGTCGGTAGGATTAAGACGAAAGTCGGTAGGTTTAGAAAGAAGAGTGAGTATAAGAGTGGGACCAAAAGTTTTTTAGCAATAGGCTTTCGGGTAGAGAGTGAATGTAAATGTCAGCACATGTGAAGAGTCAGTCACAATAATGAACTGGGATAATATGTAGGGAAGCTGATATCAATAGAGACATTAGGAAATCAGGCAAAGTATAAATTGTGTGGTAGGATTAGACATTTTAAACAGGATTGAGGTTGAATATATAATCTTAGGTAGAAACAAATATGCATTCACCAATAGGATTGACATTAGATAATTAGGCAACCTGGACATGGATGTTTTTAGTAATGCATGCTCACTTTCACTTAGGCTTTGGTACAATCATAAGTGTGACATTTTCATTTTGTGTCCAGAATATTACTGTGATAAAATGTATATGTAGATCAGGTGACATGAGTATTTCTTCCAACATTTCTGGGAGCTACATTTTGAAGATGAATAAATTAGTATTGGGGATACAAATAGATGTACCCTGTGTCTATAAATATAGAAATAATGCATGAATAGACCATACAGTGAATAAATAATAAAAGTGGTTCAAACTTTAAATAATGGATTGAATTGATATCAGAAAATATACAGGGAATCTTATATTGATATACAATCATTCATTCCAATCAGTTACACATATAATGGTAAAATTAGGGTTATGGTATATCATGAAGAATGTGTGAGTTTTTCTTCAAAATGATTATGAAAACCAAAATGAATGTTTTTGGAAATAAGTGTCATGAAAAGACCATTCAGGAAACTAGGAGTAATACATGTGTTCTGAAGCAGGAAATGATTGAAAATGAATCAAATGAGTATAAATTTGTGAACTTGTGCATGAAATATATATCCTATGATGTGAATAAACTGAGGAAATTGTAATGTACCAGTGTTGAATAAAATGAACTTCAAAATACACATCATGTCCGATAGATTTCTACTTTCATTGATGTTAAACTGTGTCAGTCACTGTAGAAATATTAGGATTGTATGCACCATTCACTTAAGTTAGTTTTCAGTACTAGAAAACAGATATGTATTTCAGGTGGATGAATATTTCTGAGAATAATCTTGTGAAAAGTTGATTATAAATCCACATACATGAACATAAATGAATTTAGGGAGTGTATATAAGACACATATATTTCATATTTTGAAAAATCTGGAGAGTGTATATATATACAAAACACACACACAGACAATAAAAAGTAGCAATATATATGCCAAACGAAATTCATCATGAAATATATATCATCCATAGATGCAAAAATATTTATTTTACTGAACATGGATTTATGTAAAATGTTGTTCTACTAGGAAGCTCACCCATAGATTGAATTTTGAGTTCAAACAGCGTTTATGGGGAGTGATCTCTTCTCACAATTTGTATCTGCCAAGTCAGCCTCCTCACAAGAATGTACGTGTGATTCCAAGTAGGATTGTATATGTGCAGATAAAAATACATGTGTTGAATAGGCTACAGAGAAATGGAGACAGGAATTCACATATTTCTTAACTTTAAAAACACATGGAGAACGATTTCAATTAAAAATTAACTAGATTTATTACACCTACCCTATATCATGCAAAAGGCAAGTCCAAATATACACCATGCCTCCTCTGAACTGCTTGTATTTCTATTCTGTTTGGGTTATTTTTCTCCATCATATTAGGATTAGTAGTCAGAGTGTAGTAGGGTATGGGTTAGTGTCAGTTGTCCCGGCCGGCCGGACACATCAATGTGGGCAAGGAACCTAGTTGGGGAGGAATGAAGGGACAAGAGACACGAGAGATTACAGCAAGACTGGAGTTCTGATCATGCTGCAAACTTTTATTGTTCTCACATGGGAATTTATATGCTGTGGATGGGAAAGCTCTCTTATCGGCAGTTGCTGGATGTCTTCAAAAAGTGAGATAACCTCAGGATGCTGCAGGAAGACAGATGGCCGCAGGATGTCTCAGGGAGATAGATGGCTGCGGGATGTCTCCCAGGCAGGATATCTCCCAACGGGCTGTTTCTTTTCAGTGTCAGGCTATTCTTTGAAGGAGAACTTCCTTCTAGCCCCTGACCTCTCCCGCTTTCTTATATAAAATATTTGACCATATCTTACCGGCCAATGTTTTAGGGGGTGATAGAGGCTCTGTTTCTCTAGCAAGCCTTAGAATATCTCCTGATTCGAGAGAGCATGTTTACTAGGAGATTTCGTGGTGGCCTTGGCATGTTTTTGGAGGAGACGGCTTTGAGGGGGAAGCATGCCGACCACCATGCACCAGAGCGTGTCACCAAGAGGTCTTCTGTTTTGGGATCCTTGGATACATCCTCCTGCAGTCCATCCTGCACCCTCCGTTAATATGGCCTAACGTCCTCACTCCATGGGTGCATCCTCCCCCAAGTGGAGGTGCCCATGGAGGACGAACCCTTATGGCAATGGCAGAAGATGGTTGGTCAGAGCTGTTACTTATAGTTTAATGTAAGAAAGAGAGATCTGTGGGGATGTAAACTTAAGAAATAAGCCTGTGAGAAGGGTAGAACATCCTTTTAAATGTTGGCAGCATGGTCTTCCATCTCCAGGCGATGATACTGGACCTGTATGGGCTTAGAGGCCAAAATATTAATCTGTTCTATAATAAATTGTACAAGCCTGTTTATAATGTAGGGTCCTATGGACACCATTAAAAGTAAACCCAACAAAGGGCCTAATAGGGGAAGAAGGTAGGGTAGAAATCTATGAAACCCAGTCCAGAGGGGATTTTCAAAAAGTTCCCTTCATCTCTTTTCTAGATCTTCTTGAAGCTGCTTAATTTTAGTGCGTACTATGCCTGATTTATTGGCATTAAAGCAGCATCGTTCCCCTAAGGCCAAGCAAATACCTCCCTGGTTAGCTGTCAGTAAATCTAAGCCTTCTCTGTTTAGAAGGAACACTTCTGCCAGGCAGTCTACTAGGTCCTGCAAATCTTTAATGGTTCCTGATAGAGTTTTTACATCATTTATAAGTTGTTGAGACAGGCGACGCTAAGAGTGTATAGCCATGCCTAAGCCAGCTGTACCTGTGCCCACAGCAGCTGTTATTCCAAGGCTGGCAAGGAGTGGTAAGGCCTGTATTGCCCGCCTGTGTCTTTTGACTAAGGTATCTAGACTAGGAATGCATAGAGTTTCGTCTCCTGGGACAATAGTTATATCAGGGAGTAATAAGGTAAGAACACAGCCAAGGGTCCAATTCAATGGAAGCCTCGGGAAGGCCGAGTTTCCTCCACACATAAAAACTGTGCCATTGGAGGGACAAAGAGATGGGGTGGGTGAGGAATAGTTTTGTACTGTTGAGCAATTTCCAAAGGAAGTAACTCCAACATCAATATCATAGGTATTATTTTGCATCGTGCCTAAAAGACATATTGTAAAAGTACCTATAGACTGTACTTTAAAAGGAAATCTGGGTTGGCATGTATTATCATCGTCTATGATAGAATTAATAGGAACTGCCATAGGCATGATTGCCCCTGTTGTCATGGAGAGCCAGCAATCACCAGCAAAGTTGGGGTTGGAATTATTAAGCAAGGAGAAGGTAGTTTCCAAAATATCTAATGTATTGTTATCTAAACCTGGGAGCTGGCATTTTGGCTATATTAAGGGATGATATGTGAGCTCAGAGATTTGGGGTTTCAAAAGTTTGATTATCTGAGGATGCTTGACAGCATTAGGGAATCCTCCACCATCAGTGACCCCTGTAGGTCCCTTAATGGGGCAGCAGGAGGGTTTACCAACAGGGCCTTGGCACTCAGCTGACTGTAGCTTGGTGTATTTGCCTTCTCCTCCCTGGTCAAAAAGAACGGGGGTATAATGAATAGTGGTCCCTCCTGCTGCATGAGTTTTAGTTAGGGAGGCTTCAAAAAATTGTTCTCCCTGCTTGTTAACACAAATTGAGGCCGACGCATAACAAGTGGCATGCATCGCTTGGGTATGCGTTCAAGTTGCAGAACAATTTTGGATAGCTTTACTTGTACTAGGGGGAATAATCTTTGGCTTGTTAACACATACCAATTTAGGCTGATGAACTCCTCTGAGTTTATGGTCAACCTCGGCCCGGAGGTAAGCCACCTTAGTCACGCAGTCAGCAGTCTGGGTCAAACTAGTGGGAGCCTGACTCCAAGATCCTCCCTTGCGTTCACAGGGAGGGCCAAAAAGGTACTCCATGATGTTGGAAGGTGGAGGGCCAAAGCCTCCGTGTACAATCCTGTTCAGCATAAGTGCCTTAAGTAGGATCCTCACACAGATTGTTGGCTGCATCTGAAAAAGAGGAAATTTTGTCCTCAGGGGGAGGGCCTCCATCCCCATGTTTAGGTAAGCCATTAACCTGTTTAACCAGGCGTTCTGGTAACCATCTTGGGGCTACTTGCTCTTCGTCCAAAACACAAGCTGAGCCTCGTCCACAGATGAGGACAGAACCTGGGCCTTTCCATTTATTTGTAAGGGGATTGTGCCACATAACAGGTGGGCGAACAGAATTGTACGAGGATTGCCTGTGTCAGTCTGCAGCCGAATGACATTCATTGTCTAGGGAAAGAAAAATAAGGGCAAATAATGCATGATTAAGGCGATGCCTGAGAGTGGTAAATACAAGTGCAGAAGCATTAATGTGGGTTAGCCAAGTCTTTAGGTAAGGTGGGCACGTTCCACAATGCCTGAGGCTTGTATGGAATAACAGTAGTATGACAAATTTGCGAGGTAGCACAAAACTGTTTAAACTTGGCACTGGTATATGCAGGACAATTATCTTTTTAATATGTATTGGTTACAGACAACGCTGAAACAAGATGAGAAAGGACATATTTGATAGCCTCTCCAGAATGTGGTGATGCAAAAATAAGGCCGCTGAAGGTATCTACAGAAACGTGTATATTTTTGGTTTTTCCAAATTCAGAAAAATGAGTAACATCCATTTGCCAAAACTGATTGGACAGTAATCTTCGGGGGTTAACTCCCAAGTGTTGAATGGGGAGGGAGACAGGGCAACCAGGGCATGCTTTTACTATTTCTCGTGCCTGTTGCCTGGTACTTTTACATAGTTATCGAAGGTTCTGGGAATTTAGATGGTGAAGATTGTGTAACTCCGTGGCCTTTTGAGTGGAGCAAACAAAAATTGGAAAGATGAAACGAGTTGCTGCATCAGCTTTGGCATTACCTTGTGTTAGAGGGCTGGGAAGATCAGAGTGTGCCCTGATGTGTCCTAAGAAAAATGGGTGTTGTCTGGCCTGAATTAGCTGCTGAAGCTGGTGAAACCGATGGGCCACATTGGAAGAAGCCTTAATGGTGGGTGAAATCTCAAGCAGGGGCACAGAATGAGCAATGTAGGCACTGTATGTATAAATATTAACAGGATTATCAAAAAATGTTTTAAAAACTTGTGTTATGGCAAACAATTCCACAAACTGTGCTGATTGATAGACAGTATCAAAGGTGTTAGGCTGGTTATTGACAACAAAGACTGCTCGGCCATTACTGGAACTGTCTGTAAAGACAGTAAGGGCTTGAGGAATGGGAGCCTTTTGAGTAATTTTGGCAAAAATAAATGGATGTAACTGGACAAAATGTAAAAGGGGTTCATTGGGGAGGTGGTTGTCAATTGTTCCCAAAAAGCCTGATAAGGCAATATGCCATTCATCCTCTGTCTGTAGTAAAAATTGGGTTTGGTCTTTAGTACATGAAATTAAAATATTATCATGGTCTTTGCCAAAATGTTGTCGAGATAACAAACGACTTTTAAAAATAATAGAAACTACCTGAGCAAGAAAAACAGTAATAACCTTGGAGAATGTGGTGGGTAAATGGACCCAAAGCAAAGGCAGCCTTTATTTCTAAAATGTGTATTTCGCTGCCAAAATATTCCTGTGGGTGTATGAGGAGTGTGTAAAATAACCAGAACCAGAGGAAGGTTATAAGAATGTTCTGTAAAAAACTGTTTGGCAATGGCTTCTGTGACTTGGTTTAATGCCTGTCATGCCTCGGGAGTAAGATTTTGAGGGGAGGAGGGGTGGGAATCACCTCTCAAAATATCATGAAGGAACCAAAGTACACAAGTGGGTAATTTTAAATATGTTTTTAGCCATTGAATATTCCCCAGTAATTTTTGAAAATCATTAAGGGTGTGAAGATGGTCCACCCATAGTTGTATCTTAGGAATTTGGATCTGATTATCTTGAAGTTTAAGGCCCAAATAGGTATAACAGTCCTGTGTTTTAACCTTATTAGGAGCTATCTGTAGTCCCAAGGTAGTGAGGATTTTGTAAAGGTCCAAGTAACAATTATTAAGGTCATGGTTATTAGGTGCAGCAATTAACAAATCATCCATATAATGTAAAATATAAATTAGTGGCCATAGCTCTCTCACAGGGTCTACTGCTTGAGCAACGTATTTTTGGCAAAGACTAGGGCTGTTGGCCATACCTTGGGGACGAACCTTCCATTGAAATCTCTGCATAGAGCCCTGAAAATTAATGCGAGGGAGACTAAAGGCAAAATAGTGTCTATCCTCAGGATGTAAAGGAATGGTAAAAAAACAATCTTTTAAGTCAATAATCATTTTACAATAGTTTTTGGGAATAGCCACTGCTGTGGGAATGCCTGGCTGTAGTGCTCTTATTGGGCACATAGCTTTATTAATGGCACACAAATATTGTAAAAGGCACCACTTGCCTGATTTTTACTTGATAACAATAATTGGAGTATTCGATGTTGAGGTTGAGGGCTCTACATGGCCGGCTGCCAGCTGTTCCTGCACTAACATGGAGGCAGCCTCCAAATTTTCTTGGGTAAGGGGCCATTGATGCACCCACACAAGAGTCTGAGTCTCCCAAATAATTTTATCTCCATAGGGTACAGGACAGTCAGAGACCGACACTAAAAATCCGAATACCCAAGTCCATATGTATTTGTTTTTTGTATGGGTTTTATTGGCTCAACCAGTCCTTGTCTCAGTCTCCCAAGGCCTGTACCAGGGACAAAATTTATATGAAGCATTTGATGAGTGACCATGGAATTGGGACTGGCATGAATAACTTCCATTTGACTCAAAACATCTCGGGCCCATAGGTTAACAGAGAGGTCAGGAACAACGAAAGGAGTGACAATTCCCTTATTACCCTCTTTATCAGTCCAGCTAAGAATCGTAGAGCTGACCAGAAGATTTTTTGACTGTCCTATCCCTTTAAGGTCAGTCAACGATGAGGTGAGGGTCCAAGCTGATGGCCAATATTTTTGAGAAATAATTGTGGCATCAGCTCCAGTATCTAGAATTCCTTGGAATTCCTTTCCTTCAGTAAGTAAGGAAATTGTGGGTCTTTTGTGAGAAACTGGTTGAACCCAATTAACATCACAGCAGCCCAAGGAGGCAGTCCCCCGTGGTAGGTTTGGGTGGTGGAAGTGCCTCTTGGATTCAAGGGAAGGAGTATTAATTGTGCAAGACTTGTTCGTGCTGGGATGGCCACAACTCCATTAATAGCTGTGGCCAGTATTTTTTTTCTCCAGTGAAATCATTATTATTAATGCCATGGAAGACCTGAACACCATGTAAGTTAGTAGAGGCTCTTCCAAAAATAAGGGCACACATATGAGATTGATGGGGACCCATAATTCCAGTGGGTATTATATGGGGCCCTTGCATTGAGTCCAATATAGTATCGGTGGTGGCACAGAGGTCCAATCCTGTGCTGCCTGGAGTGGCTAGTTGGAGGGAGGCAATTGTGGAGAAGAATTTTGAGGTAGGTTGGGAGTTTGGGAGGGAACAAATCTTATTGCCCCTGGGTTTGTCCTGGGGGATGTCGTGGCCCAGGGCTGGCCCCGCAGGGAGTTTCCCAAGAAGCAGAAAAAAATAGGCTGTCTGAGGGCATTTGTCTTTGATCTACACTCACTGGCCCAGTGATGACCTTTACCACATCTAGCGCAAAGGATAGCTTGGGGCGGTATAGCCCCAGTTGAAGGAGATGCTATTCCTAGGCTTTGTTTGCCTGTGGGACACTTGCATGCAAAATGGCCAGGTTGTTTACAAGTAAAGCAAGTACGTGAGCCAGGATTGTGAAAGGTCTTGGTAAAGGTGGCACCTAGGGCAAGACCCATGGCATGGGCTGCACCTACCCCTGCACAGAGTCTAATAAAGTCAGAAAGTTTTCCTTTATCCTTATGTGGTTGAAGAACATCCTGACATGCCGGGTTGGCGTTTTCAAAGGCAAGATGTTTTACAAAAGCGCTTTTGCTTTCGCTTGGTCCAAGCAAGCATTCCACAGCCAGGTTAAGCCGGAGAACAAAGTCGCTATAAGGCTCGTCGGGCCCTTGTCGAATTTTTGCCGGGGAAGTGGTAGCCGAGGCTTTTGAGGGAGGTGTCTCCAAGCATGTAAGCCAGCCATCTGAATCTGCATCAAAAGTCCAGCAGGGAAATGTGCCTGTTTAGTTTTAGTGTCAAAAGGCTCATTCCCCCTAGCTTAACATAAGTCCCGGATTTAGAGGAGGCCTTAGTTAAAATTTTTTGAGCAGTTTCCCGACAGTGCTCTTTGAAATCTGCATTCCACAACAGGAAGTCTCTGGCACTGAGAGTAGCTTGGTCTAAAAATTTCCAATCATTGGGAGTAAGTCATTGTGTGCTGTGGCTTTCTAATAAAGCCAACGTGTAGGGTGCAATGGGGCCACAGTGAGCACAAGCCTTTTTAAGTATTTCAGGAAAATGCAGGCTTAATTTTTTGTAGACTCTGGGTTCCTGCCTGCCTAGGGCTGAACTCCTCATCCTCTGAGTCCTGATCTCCTTAATCCATTTCCCCGCTTCCTCCTCTTTATCCTCGTCTAAGTCTTTGACCTCAGCCTGGGCAGGCTTATCTATCAGACTGGTGGTGACTGGGAAGGCGAGCACAGGTCAATGGAGTGGCTTCGCCTTTGAATTAGACCACTGTAGGCCAGTTGCTTTGACTCCATACCTAAGGCTAATGAACAGATCTCGAAGTGAAGGGATCTTAATTCTTTTAAAGGTTGGATCTGTTCCTGTGTATGTTGAAAGGATGCTCACAAAGGAGCCAGTTTAGGCAAGGGAAGTGGGGAAAAATATCGGGGGGGGCATTTGTACCCTGAAGGGCCAGAGCACAAAAGGCAGGAGGGATATAGGAGGGAGGTGGATGTGTAAGTCCTATAGGCTGTGGCAGGGTCTTGAGAGGTGGAGGGTCTTCTGAATGGTAGCGAGCTGCTTCCTTCTCCAAGGTAGCCTCCTCTACAGGGGTCAATGAGTCTCCGGTATTTAAAACTGGATAAAGGCAGTTGGTAACCATTGGAGCCTTATTAATTAGGGTGGTATTTTGAGGGGGACCAGGAAGGTTCCCACGGTCCTGGGGAGCCTGAGAAGGGTCTATGTCTATACTAACTGATGGGCATGCCAAGGGGATATGAGAAGTATTTGCATAGTCTCTTCCCCAACCTTGACAAATTTTAAGGTACCATTGTCAAAGGGTGAACTTTTAAGAATTTTATTAATTAAGTTCCAGTAAGAAAAGGTGGGAACAGGCACTTTTTCTGGGCCAAAGAATTCATAATAATCTTTTAAACAGTCTCCTACTCTAATCCATCTTTTACCATCAATGGTCCTTTCAAGAGGAAACCATGGACACTGCTCTCTTATGTGTGAAAAGAAAAAAAAATTAAGTCTTTTTTCTTAATACGCGCCCCCATGTCTGGAAGGACTCCTTGTAGCCTGACAAAAACAAATCATGTGACGAAACTGCTTGTCCCATGGTGGGTCAATCACCGTGTGTCATCCCCACTCTCCTCCTGGATCTTTCTCTCGGTGGTGTCTTCTGCGGTTATTGCAAGCTCCGCTTGACCAAATCTTCCAGGAGGACGGGGTCCCCCTCAATCAAAAGCTCGAGCCCCAGTCGGTGGGCGCAAGATGTCCCGGCCGTCAGGACACATCAATGTGGGCAGCGAACCTAGATAGGGAGGAATGAAGGGACAAGAGACACGAGAGATGACAGCAAGACAGGAGTTCTGATCAAGCTGCAAACTTTTATTGTTCACACAGGGGTATTTGTATGCTGGATGTGGGAAATCTCTCTTATCGGCAGTTCCTAGATGTCTTCACGAGGTGAGATAACCTCAGGAAGTTTCAGAAAGACAGATGGGCGCAGGATGTCTCAGGGAGACAGATG
This sequence comes from Callospermophilus lateralis, assembly GCF_048772815.1. Lineage (NCBI taxonomy): Eukaryota > Metazoa > Chordata > Mammalia > Rodentia > Sciuridae > Callospermophilus > Callospermophilus lateralis. The sequence continues at coordinate 143,609 of NW_027517429.1, forward strand.
GCTACAGGATGTCTCCCAGACAGGATGTCTCCTGGTGGCTGTTTCTTGTAAGTGTCAGGCTATTCTTTGAAGGAGAATTCCTTCTACCTCTGACAGTCAGGGATTCAGTATTTCGAATAGAAAATTGGAAGATGAATCCAATGTGTATGCAAATATATGCTACCCAAAAGTCTTCCCACTCTCATTCAGAACAATGCCTTGACATTACCTTCACCCCAAGTAAGACACAATAAGAGGAGAAGAGTTAGAAAATCTGTAAATACACATCTGGAAAAGAAAAGGCTCAGTAGTTAACAACCTTGGAGGTGGTAGAGATGTTTCAAAAAGTAAGGTACATGGTAAAAACTCCACAAACATGAAGCTCTGTTGGCCTAAAGACTTGTGAGAAACTGCCTCTGAGGTTGGGCACTTGAAATATATGTTGTTGTCAGGAGTTTTAACTTCCTTTGTAGTGAGACCATCAAATCTGGGTCTGCTTCTGTGTGACCTGGAGCACATGGTTTCTTATTTTCCAATAAACATGAGGCAGCAGGGCTGAATTCTCTCTTTGTAGGTAATTTGTTGCCATTTGGGGGCAAATTGTCTCCCAGTGTGGACTTTGAAGCCATTTGGTCTTCCTCTACTTTCCATGGTGTTTCTTGCAGCTACACTGGGAGTTTGGTATTTGCTTCATGAAATACGAGGAGGTCAACTAGGACAGAGTGCTGGAGGGAGTTCTGTCACGTGTGTTGATTAAGGGGCTGCAGGAGAGTGCACCAACCAGGCTTCTATCCCACATAGCTTGCCCCCTTGACAATAGAAATCTGATTCTAAACATTGCCCTGAAACCTCTCCGTATAACAAGATGCCTTTACATACAAGGGTATGGGGGCTGCACCATGTCAGTCACAAACCATTTGGAAGCCATTGGCAGATCCACATGACCCCATCACAAATGTTTTAACAAACACCTACACTCCACTGCTCTAGGCCGACTACTCATCGGGCTCCAAATTACTGGCATCTCTGTTCTACACGATTTTCATGAAACCCAGTCAATCAAGGCACTGTCTGGTACACTCATGATCATCTATAAGACATCCAAAGGTTCTCCACTGACACCTGTTCATGGGAATTTCAAAAATTTAATGATATTTATCTAGCCTTTTTTCAAGGATGAAGTTTGAGGCACTGTGGGGTTTAATTCATTCAGGAACCATTAAATGGAGAGGAAGCTCATTTCAATGAAATCTCTGGAGAATTCTAACAGGCAATGCTTCCCAACGACAGGCTAAAAGGTCACATTAAGCCAGGCATTTGAGGTCTACAATGTGTGATCCTTTTGTGTTTTGACTTGCAACTATGGCTGCCAATTCTTAAAGAATAAAATCATGTGATATCCTTCCTGAGATTCCCAGTGCTCTGTGGAAAGCCACCCTGGGCCTTGATCTCAGTTTACAAGGGCGACTCTCATGTGTGGCCTCCTAAAATCCCATCACAATACATGGCAATACTTCTTTGAGGTCAGTTCCATAACTCAGTCTCTAAGGGGAATCACACCAGTGTTCAAGCCCAGGTGGACCCAGTCATCTCTTCCAACGGCCACAAAAATGACCACAATTAAAACCAAAACACTCCCACATGGCCCTCATCTTCTTCCATATAGACACTAATCATAACCTCAGGCTGTAGGTTTCCATGAGGGCCAAAGCCAAAGACAGTATCCAAAATAAGGTCCCTTTCCCCCATTTGCCTAAAGTCAGTGTGGCAGGGACACCCTTCCTGTGAACCAGGAGTGATCAAAGAGGCCTGCCCTTAATACTGCTCTGATTCTCCATTTTGTGGCCTAATGACTGTGGGGTTTAGATTCCTTATGTTAATTAAAAACCCAAGCACCTATGTCCTAGCCTCTGTAGTGATTTGAAGAACTCATTTGACCCAAAGGATCACTATTCTCAAAGATGGAGGTAAGGAACCTTGCAGAGGAAGGTGAGAGACTTCATCCACAATGCCTGCTCTTTTGGCTATTTTGGTTTTGGATGCACACATGGGATTTTTTTAGATCCATTAGGTGCTGAGAATCTAAGCCACAACCTCACACAGGGCCAAGAAGCTGATTCAGACACATCCCTTTCCAAAGCAATTAAGCCAAGAGCCAAAGGTGATGCCCAATCATTTCCATTTGAAAACTCTTCAGTCTTCACAAAGGGGTGGCCTGAGGCAAAGACCATCCTGACATTCAGGGCAATAGTACAATAGGTAAGCAAAAGGCCCAAAGCAGGGTTTCTCCACTCAGACTTTCCTGGACACACCGATATCTGAGTTTTCTGAGATGCTCACCATTGCCTTCAGCTATCCAGTACATGGCCATGTCACAGAGCTTAAAGGTGGTACATATCTTGGACACAAAACCATGAGCCTATTCTGGAGTTTGGCCAAAATTCAGAAAGAAAATAGGAACTTAGGAAGATATTAGGAGTGGCCGATCCATATGGCAAGCCGCAGACCATTCATAAATAGGACAGGATGAATGCTGGTAAGATTTCTACTAGATAGGACATATGTATTGATGCACTCTCTATTCTAATGTCTACAACCACGGACACAGTGGGATACTCAGACATAGAAACACTCGCCTTGTCAAAAGACTTACTAGAAACATTTCACACCAAACCAAACAAAACGACTTTCCTACCTATTCTCAGAACATGAGACAAAACGACAAACCCACACCCACACCCACACCCACACAGACCCCCAAGTAGGTCTGTGAAAATATGGAGTGACCTTTGACTGGTGGGCCATAATATATTCCCCCTTAATGGGCTGTCCTGTCTCAGATGTGGTCTCCGTGTCCAACTCTGTGAAGCTGTTAGGAGCCAGCCGTGAGCCACTACCTTCTTTCTCAGGAAAGGCCCCTCCTCAGACCTTCCTGGCATTAGGCCATCCTCACATCAGTAGGTACCAAGAAAGACTGTCTCTGTCCTTGGAAAATCCAAACAAGTTTGACCACTGGGACATGAACTGGGACTGGCTCTGGGTGCCTGACTTCCTGTATCCCAAGTTCAGAGAGTTCCATCATCAAGGAAGTGAGGTGAGGTCACTTCCTTCAGGAACTAAATGAGGTCACTGCCTTGACAACAACTTTGTCCTAAAAGTTGCTTCTAAGAGTCCCATGAGATGGAGGATGCACCTACTCGCTCTGACATTTTCACAAGTTAGAATGGTATATCAACCATAGGCACCCGGGAACAGCTCTCCACACAGGCCTGGTTTGGTCCATCTTCTCTACATTAAGATGAAAGAGGCTGATTCAGACACATCCCTTCATCTTGACCAGGTTGTTTACCATGGAAGTTGACTTTTCCTCCCTCAGGTCCTTCATAGCTGCCTACATCTTCTCCATGGATCATTTCTGCATGGACCTTTGAGGTTCTCAGCAGTTGGAAGTTTCCCTACACTCCTGTATTGTAAGATCAACTCTGTCCCTGCTTTTCTGTAAAGTTAGATTGAGGGAACAGTGTATGGTTTGGGTAATAACAGGTTCGAATTGGGTTAGGAATCATTCTGCGCGATGAATAATGGTATTGAGAACCTGCGATATTTATTAAATTATATTGGTAAAATATATGTATGAAAACAGAAATCTAGGTTTTGAAGCCCAGAAGGGCATTGGGCCCTTGATTGGGATACGTAGTGTTGAATTAGGTTCTGCACAGATGTCTCAGATAAATCCATTTACAATGGCATAGGACCTTGTACATTGGATGATTGAATGAGGAAGAGAACATCCAGTCAAAAAGGGATAGTCGGTAGGATTAGTTAGATAGTCGGTAGGTTTAGGAAGAAGAGTGAGTACAGGATTTGGACGGAAATTTCTTTAGCAATAGGGTTTCAGTTAGAGAGTGAATGTAAATGTCAGCACATATGAAAATTCAGTCACAATGATGAACTTTGAAAAATATGTAGAAAAGCAGATAATAATAGAGACTTTACAAAATCAGGCAAAGTATAAAGTGAGTGATAGGATTAGACATTTTGTACACTGTTGAGTTTGAATATATAATCTTAAGAAGAAACAAATATGCAGTGACCATTAGGATTGACATTTGAGAGCTTTAGGAAACATGGACATGGATGCTTTTAGTAATCCATGTTCACTTTCCTTTTAGGCTTTGGTACAATCATAAGTGTGACCTTTGCATTATTTGTCCAGAATATTACTGTCATAGAATGTATATGTGGATCAGGTGACATGAGCATTTCTTCAAGCATTTCTGGGAGTAAGGTTTTCAAGACCTATAAATTAGTATTGGGGGTACAAAGAGGTGTACCCTGTGTCCATGAATATAGACATAATGCATGAATAGACCACATTTTGAATAAATAATTTAACTGTTCCCACTTTAAATAATGGATTGAATTAATATATGAAATATTATAAGAAATCTTGTATTGATATAATATCATTCATTCCAACCAGTAATACATCTAAATGTAATATTAGGGTTATTGATTATCATGAAATTTGTGTGAGTATTGCTTCAAAAGTGATCATAGAAATCGAAAATAATATGTTTGGAAAGAAGTCTCATAAAAAGACCAGTCAAGAAACATGGAGGAATACATGTGATCTGAAGAAGAAAATGATTGAAAGTGAAACAAATGCCTATAAACTTGCGAACTTCTGGATGAAATATATATCCCATGATGTGAATAAACTGAAGAAATAGTAATGTACAAGTGTTGAATAAAATGAACATCAAAATACACATCATGTCCCATAGGAATCTACTTGCATTGATGTTAAACTAGGTCAGTTACTGTAGAAATATTAGGATTTGTATGCACCATTCACTAAAGTTGTTTTCAGTACTAAGAAACAAATATGTATATCAGGAGAATGAATATTTTGAGAAGACTCTTGAGAAAATTTGATTATAAATCCACATACTTGAATATGAATGAGTTAAGGGAGTTTATAATAAGACACATATTTCATATTTTGAAAAATCTGGAGAATATATATATATATATATATATATATATATATATATATATATATACACATACACACACACAAACACACACAGACATTAAAAATAGCATAATATATGCTATATGAAATTCACCATGAAATTGATATCATCCAGAGATCCAAAAATATTTATTTAATTTAACATGGATTTATGTATAATGTTGTTCAACTAGGAAGCTCACGCATAGGTTGAATTTTCACTTCTAAAGGGTTTAGGAGGAGTGATCTCTTAAAATTTGTATCTGCCAAGTCAGCCACTTCACAAGAATGTACGTGTGGTATCAGGTAAGATTCTATAATTGCATGTAAAAATACATGTGATGAATAGGCTACAGAGACAGGGAAACAGGAATTCACATATTTGATAACTTTAAAACACATGGAGAAATATTTTAACAAATAATTGACTAGATTTATAACTCCTACCCTAAATAATGCAAAAGGCAATTCCACTATACACCATGCCTTCTCTGAACTGCTTGCATTTCTATTTTTTTGGTTTATTTTTCTCCATCTTATTAGGATTAGTTGTCTAAGTCTAGTAGGGTAGGTGTTAGTGTGAGGTATTCAGTATTTTGAAAGGAAAATTGGAAAATGAATCCAATGTGTATGTAAATATGTGATACACAAAAATCTTCCCACTCTCATCCAGAACAATGCCTTGACATTACAATCGCCCAGAGTAAGACACAATTAGAAGAGAAGAGTTAGAAAATCTGTGAATAAATATCTGGAATGGAATATGCTCAGGAGTTCACAACCTTGGAGGAGGTAGAGGAGATTCCAAAAGTAAGGGACAGTGTAATCATTCCAAAAACATGGAGCTCTGCTGGTCTAAAGACTTCTTTAGAAACTGCCTCTGAGGTTGGGCACTTGAAATATATGTTGTTGTCGGGAGCTTCAGCTTCATTTGTAGTGAGACCATCAAATCAGGGTCTTCATCTATGTGACCTGGAGGACATGGTTTCTTATTTTCCACTGAACATGAGTCAGCAGTGCTGAATACTCTCTTTGTAGGTAAACTGTGGACACGGGGGGCTAAGTGTATCCACATGGGCCTGTGAAGCTATTTGGTCATTCTCCACTTTTCGTGGTGTTTCTTGCTGCTGCACTGGGATTTTGGTATTTGCTTCACGAAATACGAAGAATTCAACTGTTACTCTGTGCGTGAGGGAGTTCTGTCACGTGTGGTGGGTCAGGGTCTGCAGGAGAATGCACCAAACAGGCTAATATCCCACATAGTTGCCCCCTTGACCATAGAAACCTGATTCTAAATATTTCCCTAAAACCTCTGCATATAACAAGATGCCTTTACATTGAAGGGACTGCTGGCTGCACCATATCAGTCACAAGCCATTTGGAAGCCAAAGGCAGATCCACATGACCACACCGCAGATGTTTTATCACACACCTGCCCACCACTGCTCTAGACCCACTCCTCAGGAGGCTCCAACTTCCTGGCATCTCTGTTCTGCACAATTTTTATGAAAACCAGTCAATCAAGGCACTGACTGTTATTCTCATGATCAGCCACAAGATATCCAAAGAATCTCCAGTGCCAACTTGTCATGGGAATTTTAAAAATTTCATGATATACTGACCTAGCCATTTTTCAAGGATGAAGTTGGAGGCATTCTGGAACTATTAAATGGTGAGGAAGCTCATTTCAATGAAATATCTGGAGATCTCTCACAGGAAAGGCTTCCGAAAGAGTGGCCAAAAGGTCACATGAATCCAGGAACATTGAGGTCTACAATTTGAAGTCCATGTGTGTTTTGACTCTCAACAATGGTTGCCAAGTTTTTCAGAATAAAATCATGTGATATCCTGGCTGAGATTTCCAGTGCTCTGTGAATAGCTACCCTGGGCCTAGATCTCAGTTTCCAAGGGCGACTCTCATGCGTGGCCTCCTAAAATTCCAACACTATTCATGGCAATACTTCTCTGAGTTCAGTACGAGAACTCAGTCTTTATGCGGAATCCCACCAAAGTTCAAGCCAAGGTGGACCATGTCATCTCTACTAACTGCCACAAAAATGACTACAATTAAAACCAAAACACTCCCACATGGCCCTCATTTTCTTCCATACAGACACTCATCATAACCTCTGGCTGGAGGTTTCCGTGAGGGGTGCAGCCCAAGACAGTGTCCAAAATAAGCTCCCTTGCCCCTCATTTGCCTAAAGTCAGGGTGGCCTGGACACACTTCCTGTGAACTAAGAGTGATCAAATAGGCCTGCCGTTTATTTTGCTCTGCTTCTTAAATTTGAGGCCTATTGATGGTGGGATTTAGATTCTTCATGTGAACTGGAGTCATGAGAAAACCCAGTCACCTATGGGCTAGAATCTGCAGGGCTTTGAAGAACTTATTTGACCCAACGGAGCCCTATTCTCACTTGATGGAGGTCAGGAACCTTACCAAGGAAAGAGAAATACTTCATCCACAATGATTGCTCTTTTGGACATTTTGCTTTTGGATGCATACATGGGATCTCTCTTTAGATCGATCAGGTGCAGAGAATCTAAGCCACAGAATTACACAAGGCCAAGAGGCTGATTAAGACATATCCCTTTCCAAAGCAATTAAGCAAAGAGCCACAGTTGATGCCCCTTCATTTGCAGTTGAAAACTTTTCTTCAGGCTTCAAAAAGGGTGGCCTGAGGCAAAGACTTTCCTGACATTTAGGGCAACAGAACAATAGGTAAGGAAAAGGCCCAAAGCATGGTTTCTCCACTGAGTCTTTACTGGTCACACTGATATCTGAGTTTTCTGAGATGCTCGCCATGCCCTTCACTTAACCAATACATGGCCGTGTCACAGAGCTTGGAGGTGGTACATATCTTGGACACAAAACCATGAGCCTATTCTGGAGAGTGGCCAGAATTCAGGAAGCAAACAGTAACTTAGGAAGATAGCAGGTGTTGCCGATCCATAAGGCAAGACGAAGTCCATTCAAAAATTGGGAAGGATGAATGCTGGGAAGCTTTCTACTAGACAAGACTCATCCATTGATGCATTCTCTTTGCTAATGTCTACAACCACGGACACAGTGAGATACACAGACATAGAAACACTCGCATTTTCATACTACTTTCTGGAAACACTTTACTCCAAACCAAACAAACCGACTTTCGTACATATTCTCAGAGCATGAGAAAAAACCACAAACCCACACCCACAGCCAGATAAGCACCTCCTTCCTCCAAGTAGGTTTGTGACTATCCGGAGTGTTCTCTGACTGATAGGCCATACTATGTTCCCCCGAAATAGCCTCTCCTATCTCACATCTGGTGTCCATGGCCAATTCTGTGAAGTTGTCAGGAGCCAGCAGTGAGCCACTACCTTCTTTCTCAGGAAAGGCCCCTCTTCAGAGTTTTCCTGTCATTTGTCCATCCTCACATCAGTAGATACCAAGAAAGACTGACTCTGTCCTTGTTAAATCAAACAAGTGAGACCACTAGGCCTGGGACTGAGACAGGCTCTAGGTGCCTGGCTTCCTGGATCCCAAGTTCAGAAAGTGCCATCACCAAAAAAGTGAGGTGAGGTAACTTCTTTCAGGAACTGAATGAGGTTACTGCCTTGGCAACCAGTTTGTCCTAACACATGCATCCAAGGTTCCCATGACATGTAGGCTGACCGTATTTCTGTGACACTTTCACAAGTTAGAATGGTATATCAACCATAGGCACCCAGAAACAGCTCTCCACACAGGCCTCATTTGGTCCATCTTATCTACATTAAGAAGAGAGAGGCTGATTCAGACAAAAGCCTTCTTCCTGACCAGGTTGTTTGCCATGGAAGATGACTTTTGATCTCTCAGGACCTTCATACCTGCCTACATCTTCTCCATGGATCAATTCTGAATTGTCCTTTGAGGTTCCTAGCAGGTGGACAATCCCCTACTTTCCTGTATTGTAAGACCAACTCTGTCCCTGCTCTTTTGTAAAGGTAGATTGAGGGAACAGTTTATGGTTAGGGTTAATTGCATGTTTGTTTTGGGTTAGGAATCATTTTGCTGGATGAATAATGGTATTGGGAATCTGTGATATATATAAGAATATAGAGTTGAAAAATATGTATGAAAACAGAAATGTAGTAAGATTTAAAGTCCATATTGGCATTGAGCCTTTGATTGGGATACTTAGGTTTGAATTACGTTCTGCAGTGATGTCTCAGATAAATCGATAATCAATGACATAGGACCTTGTACCTTGGATGATAGATTGTAGAAAAGAACATCCACTCAAACAGGGATAGTCCATAGTATTAGGAAGATAGTCGGTAGGTTTTACAAGAAGTGTGAGTACAGGATATGGACCAAAAGTTCTTTATCAATAGGGTTTCGGTAATAGAATGAATGTCAATGTCAGCACATGTGAAGAGTCAGTCACATAGGTAAACTGGGGAAAATATGTAGGAAAGGAAACATCAATAGAGACAGTAGGAAATCAGGCAAAGTATAAAGTGAGTGATAGCATTAGACATTTTAACAGGGTTGATATTCACTATATAATCTTCAAAGAAACAAATATGTAGTCACCAATAGGATGGACATTTGAGAGAATTAGGCAACCTAGATATCAATGTTTTTAGTAATCCATGCTCCCATTCAATATAGGCTTTTGTACAAACATATGTGTGATCTTTGCATTTTGTATCCAAAATAGTACTGTGATAAAATGTATATGTAGATCAGGTGACATAAGTATTTTTTCCACCATTTTAGGGAGCAATATTTTGAAGATGTATAAATTAGTATTGCGGGTACAAAGAGGTGTACCCTGTGTCTATGAATATAGAGATAATGCATGAATAGATGATACTGTGGATAAATAATATAACTGATTCCACTTTAAATAATGGATTAAATTGATATCTTAAAATATATAAGAAATCTTATATTGATACACAGTCATTCATTCCTATCAGTTATACATCTAATGGTAATATTAGGGTTATGGTTTGTCATTAAGGGTGTGTGAGTTTTGCTTCAAAAGTAATTATGGAAATCGAAAATAATGTGTTTGTAAAGAAGTCTCATGAAGAGACTAGTCAAGAAACATGGAGGAATACATGTGTTCTGAAGCAGGAAGTAATTGAAAGTGAAACAAATTGATATAAATTAGCGAACTTGTGGATGAAATATATATCCTATGATGTGCATAAACTGAAGAAATAGTAATGTACCAGTCTTGAATAAAAATGAACATCAAAATACATGTGATTTCCCATAGGAATCTACTTGCATTGATCTTAAACTTGGTCAGTAATTGTAGAAATATTAGGATTTGTATGCATCATTCACTGAAGTTAGTTTTCAGTACTAGGAAACAAATATGTATTTCAGGTGGATGAATATTTCTGAGAATAATCTTGTGAAAAGTTGATAATAAATCCACATACATGAACATGAATAAATTTAGGGAATGTATAATAAGACACATATACTTCATATTTTCAAAAAACTGTAGAGTATATATATATATATATATATATATATATATATATATATATATATATATGCCTATATATATACACACACACACACTCACACAGACATTAAAAAGTAGCAATATATATGCCAATCGAAATTTATCATGAAATATATATAATCCACACATCCCAAAATATACTTTTTACTGAACATGGATTTATATATAATTTTGTTCAGCTAGGAAGGTCACCAATAGTTTGAATTTTCATTTCCAACAGCATTAAGAGGAGTGATCTCTTCTCACAATTTTCATCTGCCAAGTCAGCAACCTCTCAAGTATGTACATGTGATACCAGGTAGGATTCTATATGTGCATATAAAAACACATGTGCTGAATAGGCCACAGAAAAAGGGAGAGAGGAATTCACATATTTGTTAACTTTAAAAACACATGGAGAACTGTTTTAATTAGAAATTGACTAGATTTATAATTCCTACCCTATATAATGCAAAAGGCAAGTCCAATTATAAAACATGACTCCTCTGAACTGCTTGTATTTCTATTCTGTTTTGGTTATTATTCTCCATCATGTTAGGATTAGTAGTCAGAGTCTAGTGGGGTATGTGTTAGTGTCCAAAATAAGCTCTGTTACCCCTCATTTGCCTAAAGTCATGGGGCCCTGGACACCCTGCATTTGAACCAGGAGTGATAAAATAGGACTGCAGTTAATACTGCTCTGCTTCTCCATTTTGAAGCCTACTGCCTGTCAGGTATAGATTCTTTATGTGATTTGGAATAATGAGAAAACCCAAGCACTTCTTTAGGGCTTTGAAGATTTCATTTGACCCAAAGGATCCCTATTCTCACTTGATGTAGGTCAGGAACCTAACAAAGGAAGGCAAGACACTTCATCTACCATAACGGATCTTTTTGCCATTTTGGTTTGGATGCACACATGGGATCTTTCTTTAGATCCATCAGGTGCTGAGAATCTAAGCCACAACCTCACACAGGTCCAAGAGACTGATTAAGACACATCCCTTTCCAAAGAAATTAAGCAAAGAGCCACAGGTGATGGCCATTCATTTTCATTTGAAAACTGTTTTCTTCAGGATTCACAAAGAGGTGGCCTGAGGCAAAGACCTTCCTGACATTCAGGGCAACAGAAACATAGGTAAGAGAATGGCCCAAAGCAGGGTTTCTCCACTGAGAATTTCCTGGTCACACTGATATCTGAGTATTCTGAGATGCTCCCATTCCTTACCGCTATCCAGTACATGGCCATGTCACAGAGCTTGGAGGTGGTACATATCTTGGACACAAAACCATGAGCCTATTTTGCAGAGTGGCCAGAGTTCAGGAAGAAAACAGAAACTTAGGAAGATAGTAGGTGTTGTCCATCCATAAGGCAAGCTGCAGTTCATTCATAAATTGGGCAGAATGAATGCTGGGAAGCTTTCTACTAGACAGGACATATCCATTGATGCATTCTCTTTTCTAATGTCTACAACCACGGACACAGTGGGATACAGAGACATAGAATCACTCACCTTGTCAAAAGACTTACTAGAAACAGTCTATTCCAAACCAAACAAACTGTCTTTCCTACCTATTCTCAGAACATGAGACAAACCACAAACTGACACTCACACTCACAAAGGCATCTCCTTCCCGCAAGTAGGTCTCTGACTATCTGGAGTGTCCTCTGTCTGTTGGGCCATATTATGTTCCAATGAAATGTCCTGTCGTGTCTCAGATCTGTCTCCTTTGTTAACTCTGTGAAGTTCTCAGGAGCCAGCGGTGAGCCACTACCTGCTTTCTCAGGAAAGGCCCCTCTTCAGATCTGTCCTGGCATTTGGCAATCCTCACATCAGTAGATACCAAGAAATACTGACTCTGTCCTTGGTACATCCAAACAATTGAACCCACTGGGATTGGGACTGGGACTGGCTCTGGGAGCCTGGCATCTTGGATCCCAAATTCAGAGAGTTACATCACCAAGGAAGTGAGGTAGGTCACTTTCTTCAGGAACTGCATGAGGTCACTACCTTGGCAATCACTTTGATTTAACATTTGCTTCCAAGGGTCCCATGAGATAGAGGCTGCCCCTACTTTCGGTGACAATTTCACAAGATAGAATGGTATATCAAACATAGGCGCCTGGGAACATCTCCCCACACAGGCCTGGTTTGGTCCATCTTCTCTACATTTAGAATAGAGAGACTGATTCAGACACATCCCTTCATCCTGACAAGGGGGTTTGCCATGCAAGATGACTTTTGCTCTCTCAACTCCTTCATAGCTGCCTACATCTTCTCCAGGGATCATTTCTGCATGGAGCTTTGAGGATCTCAGCAGGTTTAAGAACCCCTACATTCCTGTATTGTAAAAGCAACTCTGTCCCTGCTCTTCTATAAAGTTTGATTGAGGGAAGAGTGTATGGTTACGGTTAATAAAAGTTCGATTTGAATCATTCTGCGGGATGAATAATGGTAATGGGAACCTGTAATATTTACAAGAATGTAAAAGTGAAATATAAGAATGAAAACAGTAATCTAGGTAAGATTTGAAGCCCAGAAGGGCATTGGGCCCTTGATTGGGATACTTAGCTTTGAATTATGTTCTGCAGAAATGTCTCAGATAAATCGATGTTCAATGGCATAGGACTTTGTACCTTGAATGATGGAATGTCAAAGAGAACTTCTAGTCAAAAAGGGATAGTCGGTATTATTAGAAAGATAGTCAGTAGGTTTAGAACGAAGAGTGAGTATAGGATTTGGACCAAAATTTCTTTAGCAATAGGGTTTCTGGTAGAGATTGAATGTAAATGTGAGCACATGTGAAGAGTCAGTCACAATGACAATCTGGGGAAAATATGTAGGAAAGCAGATATCAATAGAGACATTAGGAAATCAGGCAAATGATAAAGTGAGTGATAAGATTAGACATTTTCAAGGGGCTTGAGGTTGAATATATAATCTTAGGAAGAAACAAATATGTAGTCAAGAATAGGATTCACATTTGAGAGCATTAGGCAACCTGGACATGGATGTTTTTAGTAATCCATGTTCACTTTCCATTTAGGTTTGGTAAAATCATAAGTGTCACCTTTGCTGTTTGTGTCCAGAATATTACTGTGATAAAATGTATATGTAAATCAGGTGACATGTGCATTTCTTCCACCATTTCTGGGAACAATATTTTGAAGACGTATAAAATAGTATTGGGGGTACAAAGAGGTGTACCCTGTGTCTATGAATATAGAGATAATGCATGAAAAGACCATACTGTGAATAAATAATATAACTGGTTCCACTTTAAATAATGGATTTAATTGATATCTGAAACTAAGTAAGAAATCTTATATTGATATACAATCATTCATTCCAGGTAGTTGTACATCTAATGGTAATATTAGGGTTTGGTTTATCATGACGGGTGTGTGAGTTTTGCTTCAAATGTGATAATGGAAATCGACAATAATGTGTTTGGAAAGAAGTCTCATGAAAAGAGCAGTCAAGAAACATAGAGAAATACATGTGTTCTGAAGCAGGAAGTGACTGAAAGTGAAACAAATGCGTATAAATTAGCGAACATTTGGATGAAATATATATCCTATGATGTGCATAAACTGAAGAAATAGTAATTTTCCAGTGTTGAATAAAAATGAATGTCAAAATACACATCATGTCCCATAGGAATCTGCTAGCCTTGATATTAAACTGGGTCAGTTACTATAGAAATATTAGATTTTTTTTTTTTGGTGTTATAATAGAATTTATTTTACCACTAGCATGCCACAGAATGTTGAGGAAAGAGCAATGGATTTTTAGTTATCACATTAATAATCTAACATTTAATGACTCTTTTGGATAGTCTAGAATTTACATAAGGCTATGTAACATAATTTTTTTTAAATTTAACATTCATCAAAGCTTGGAGTTTTGGTAATATTTCTACTTTTTTATTTTTTATTTTTTCAGTTGTGATTGACCTTCATTTTGTTTATTTGTATGTGGTGCTTACAATAGAACCCAGTGTCCCACACATGCTAGAAAAGCATGTTACCACTGAACCACAAACCCAGCCCCTCCACTTTTATCTTTACATCGAACACGCCTCTCCCTCATCTTTACTCACTTTCTTCCTCATTTTCCCCCTTCTCTATCTTCCTTTTTCGTTTTCCTTTCGTATCTGTTTTTCTCTCATGTCATTACAAACAGTAGTATGCTATGAAATTTAAATTTAAGACTGTTTTTTATAGTCATTGTTTTTTTCTTGAGAAAATTTAATAATTATAATCACCTGATAGATATATTAAAATACATTTTTATACATATGTATCTATATTCATGCATATGCATTACATATTATATATATATATATATATATATATATATATATATATATATATATACATATATATTTAAAAGTACTTTGATTAGCCTGTTAAAAATAATATAGACCAAAACTTTCTTAATTCTCAAGCCTTCCAGAATTAACATCTTACAGTGAAAATCAAATAAACATATTTAAATAAACAGGTATCATTCTTTTTTATCAATACTGATAATTTAAGGTTTTATATTACATTAAGCTGTAATACGGCATATTAAATCTTATGAATTAGAAAAAGTTTTTTGAATTACCTATTATTTAAGGACCATATGCACTGACATTTTAAATGGCTTTCTTGTGATTTCAATTTCTATCAATTGTGTATTAATTGCCAAATGCTTATTTTAGTACTTTTCATATTCATAATTGATATAAAGTCAATTGTTTAATTCTTCTTGTAGGTAATTACTTATTACAGTAGGGACATATTAATAATTCTAAATCTGGGGCTGGGGATATGGCTCAAGCAGCAGCGCGCTCGCCTGGCATGCGTGCGGCCCGGATTCGATCCTCAGCACCACATACAAACAAAGATGTGCCTGCCGAAAAACTAAAAAATAAATATTAAAAAAAAAATTCTCTCTCTCTCTCTCTCTCCATTCTCTTTTAAAAAATAATTCTAAATCTGTATAAGAAAATTGTACAAAGATATTTTCATGCAAAATTAAGAATAATTGCGTGCTCTAAATGTCTGATTGTTGATACATATAACAAAGAGCTTTTGATCAGTCTCTTCCCCAGTAAAATATAAAATGCAAAGATATTGTTGGGTATATACGTCCAAATAAAGATAAAGAAAATACACATTATCAGCTAGAAACTATTAAATAAAAGGTGAAAACAACAATCCAACACATTGTACGAATTTGTCAGATGAGGTAGTATTCTGGAAGAATAGCCTAAGACTAGACCTGGTTCATGACAAAATATTCACGAAAAAAATGAAATTTGAAAAATATAGGAAATGCTATGAATTTTTCAAGAAGGTAGGTGAATTATCCTTTAATCTCAATTTATGTGCATTTTCAAAAGCAAATTTCCTGGTAAAATAAATTTGTGATAGTTACAACTAAACAAAACAAAGTTTCTGCTTAGCAAAATGAATGCATCTCAACCCATTTTTAGCTGATTTCTTCCCACTCAATTTTAAACCGTTATTTATTTATTTATTTCTATTGGTTGTTCCAAACATTACAAAGCTCATGATATATCATCTTTGATACATTTGCCTCAATTGGGTTATGAACTCCCATATTTTCCCCAAATATGAATTGCAGAATCACATTGGTTACACATTCACATTTTTACATAATAGCATATTAGTGACTGTTGTATTCTGTGACCTTTCCTATCCCCCACTATCCCCCCTCCCCTCCCCTCCCATCTTCCCTCTCTACCTCATCTGCTATTGTTCAATTCTCTCCACTGTTTCCCCCCCATTTCCCCTCAAATCCTCTTATATGTAATTTTGTGTAACATTGAGGGTCTCCTACTATTTCCATATGCTTTCCCTTCTCTCTCCCTTTCTCTCCCCCCACTCGTATTTGTTTAATGTTAAACTTTTCCTCATGCTCTTCCTCGATGTTCTTTTCTTAGTTGCTCTTTTAATATCAAAGAAGACATTTGGCATTTGTTTTTTAAGGATTAGCTAGCTTCGCCTAGCATAATCTGCTCTATTGCCATCCATTTCCCTGCAAATTCTATGATTTTGTCATTTTTTAATGAAGAGTAATACTCCATTTAGTATAAAAGCCACATTTTTTTTATCCATTCATCTATTGAAGGGCATCTAGGTTGGTTCCACAGTCTAGCTATTGTGAATTGTGCAGCTATGATCATTGATGTGGCAGTATCTCTATAGTACGCTCTTTTAAGATCCTCAGGAAAGAGTCCGAGAAGGGTGATAGCTGGGTCAAATGGTGGATCCATTCCCAGCTCTCCCAGGTATCACCATAGT
The DNA here is from genome assembly GCF_048772815.1 of Callospermophilus lateralis. Lineage (NCBI taxonomy): Eukaryota > Metazoa > Chordata > Mammalia > Rodentia > Sciuridae > Callospermophilus > Callospermophilus lateralis. The sequence continues at coordinate 160,416 of NW_027517429.1, forward strand.
ACTTTCCAAATTGGCCTCACCAATTTACAGTCCCACCAGCAGTGTACAAGTGTACCCTTTTCCCCACATTCTCACCAACACTTATTTTGTTTGACTTCATAATGGCTGCTGATCTTACTGGAGTGAGATGGTATCTTAGGGTGGTTTTGATTTGCATTTCTCTGACTGCTAGAGATGGACTTTTTCATGTACTTGTTCATTGATTGAATGTCCTCCTCTGTGAAGTGTCTGTTCAGGTCCTTGGCCCATTTGTTGATTGGGTTATTTGCTATCTTATTGTTTAATTTTTTAGTTTTTTGTATATTCTGGATATTAGGGCTCTATCTGAAGTGTGAGGGGTAAAAATTTGTTCCCAGGATGTAGGCTCTCTATTTACCTCTCTTATTGTTTCTCTTGCTGAGAAAAAAACAATTTAGTTTAAGTAAGTCCCATTTGTTCATTCTTGTTATTAACTCTTGGGCTATGGGCATCCTATTAAAGAATGTGTAGCCCGTCCCCACAGTATGTAGATCGTAGCCAACTTTTTCTTCTATTAGACGCAGTGTCTCTCATTTGATATCTAGCTCCTGGATCCATTTTGAGTTAACTTTTGTGCATAGTGAGAGAAAGGGATTCAGTTTCATTATGTTGCATATGGATTTCCAATTTTCCCAGCACCATTTGTTGAAGATGCTATCTTTCCTCCATTGCATGTTTTTAGCCCCTTTATCAAATATAAGAAAGTCGTAATTTTGTGGATTTGTTTCTGTGTCCTGTATTCTATACCATTGGTCCAGCTGCCTGTTTTGGTACCAGTACCACGATGTTTTTATTACTATTGCTTTGTAGTACAGTTTGAAATCTTGTATCGCTATACCTCCAGATTCACACTTCCTGCTTAGAATTGCTTTTGGTATTCAGGGTCTTTTGTTTTTCCATATGAATTTCATGATTGCTTTATCATTTCTACAAGAAATGCTGTTGGGATTTTTATTGGCACCGATTTAAACCTGTAGAGAACTTTGGGTAATATCAACATTTTGATGATGTCAGTTCTGCCTATCCATGAACAGGGTACATTTTTCCATCTTCTAAGATCTTCTGCTATCTCTATCCTTAGGGTTCTGTAGTTTTCATTATATAAATCTTTCACCTCTTTCGTTAGGATGATTCCCAAGTATCTTATTTTCTTTGTGGATATAGTGAATGGAGTGGTTTTCCACATTTCCATTGCAGAAGTTTTGCTGCTGATATACAGGAATGCCTTTGATTAATGCGTGTTGACTTTATATCTTACCACTTTGGTGAATTCACTTATTAACTCTAGCAGTTGCTTTGTAGCCTCTTTTGAGTCTGTTAAATATATTATCATGTCATCTGCAAATAGCGATAATTTACGTTCTTCTTTTCCTATTTTTATGTCTTTAATTTCTTTTGTCTGTCTAATTGCTCTGGCTAGTATTTCAAGAACTAAATCGAATAGAAGTGGTGATAGAGAGCATCCCTGTCTTGTTCCAGATTTTAGAGGGAATGCCTTCAGTTATTCTCCATTTATGATGATGCTAGCCTGAGGTTTAGCATATATAGCTTTTACAATGTTGAGGTAAGTTCCTGTTATCCCTAGTTTTTCTAGTGTTTTGAACATAAAGGGAGGCTGAACTTTGTTGAATGTTTTTTCTGCATCTATCAAGATGATCATATGTTTCTTGTCTTTAAGTCTATTGATGTGGTGAATAGCATTTATTGATTTCTGTATATTGAACTAGCCTTGCTTCCCTGGGATGAATCCTACTTGATCATGGTGCACAATTTTTTGATATGCTTTTGTATTACATTCACCAGGATTTTATTCAGAATTTTTGCATCCTAGTTCATTAGAGACATTGGTCTTTAGTTTTCTTTCTTTGAAGTGTTTTTGTCTGGTTTCGGGATCAGGGTGATTTTGGCCTCATAGAATGAATTTGAAAGATCACCTTCTTTTTCTATTTCTTGAAATAGCTTGAAAAGTATTGGTATTAATTCTTCTTTTAAGGTTTTGTAGAGCTCTACTCTATACCCATCCGCCCCAGGGCTTTTTTTGGTTGGTAGTCTTTTGATGGCTTCTTGTATTTCTTCCTTTGTTATTGGTCTGTTTAAATTGTGTGTGTCTTCCTGACTCAATCTGGGCACATCGTATGACTTAAGAAATTTATTGATATCTTCACTATCTTCTATTTCATTTGAATATAGGGTTTCAAAATACTTTCTAATTATCTTCTGTATTTCTGTAGTGTCTGTTGTGATAATGCCTTTTTAATCCCGTATGTTAGTAATTTGAATTCTCTTTCTTCTTCTCTTCATTAGCATGGCTATGGGCCTGTCAATCTTATTTATGTTTTCAAAGAACCAACTTTTTGTTTTATCAATTTTTTCAATGGTTTTTTTTTTTGTTGCAATTTCGTTGATTTCTGCTCTAATTTTAATTATTTCTTGTCCTCTACTACATTTGCTGCTGTTTTCCTTTTCTTTTTCTAGGTTTTTGAGGTGTAGTGTGAGTTCATTTATTTGTTTTTTTTTTTTTTTTTTTTGAGGAAAGAACTCCAAGAAATGAATTTCCCTCTTAAAACTGTTTTCATTGTGTCCCATAGATTCCAGTATGTTGTGTCTGTATTGTCATTTGTCTCTAAGAATTTTTTATATCCTCCTTTATGTCTTCTGTAACCCATTGAACATTCAGTAGAATATTGTTCATTTTTCCATATGATGTAGGATTTTTCCTTCCTTCTTTTATCATTGATTTCCAGTTTCATTCCAATATGATCAGATATGGTGCATGGTATTATCTCCACGCCTTTATATTTACTAAGCTTGCCCTATGGCATAATATATGATCTATCTTTGAGTAGGATCCTTGTGCTGCTGAGAAGAACGTGTATCCACTTGATGATGGTTGATATATTCTATATATGTTGGTTAAGTCTAGGTTATTTATTGTGCTGTTGAATTCCATAGTTTCTTTATTCAGTTTTTGTCTAGAGGATCTGTCTAATGGCGAGATCAGTGTGTTGAAGTCACCCGTAGTTATTGTGTTGTAGTCTATTTGACGCTTGAACTTGAGGGGAGTTTGTTTCATGAGTGTTGCAGCTCAATTGTTTGGTGCATACAAATTGATAATTGTTATGTCTTGTTGGTGGATGGTTCCTTTTAACAGTATATAGTGTCCTTTGTTATCCCTTTTGATTAACGTAGGTTTGAAATTGATTTTATTTGATATGAGTATGGCTACTCCTGCTTGCTTCTGAGGGCCGTGTGAGTGGTATGATTTATCCCAACCTTTTACTTTCTGCCTGTGTATGTCTTTACCTATCATATGATTCTCCTGAAGGAAGCAGACTGTTGGATTTTTTTTTTTTTTGATTCAGGTTACTAACCTATGTCTCTTGATTGGTGAGTTTATGCCATTAACATTTAAAGTTACAATTGAAATATAATTTTTACTTTCATTCATGTTTATTTATTTATTTATTTTTAGTGTGGCTAGTTTTTACTTTTTGGTTATTTTCCTCCCCCTTTACTGAGATACCTCCCGCTGTTAGTTTGGGGCACTATTTTCCAATTCCTCTTCTTGTAGTATTTTGCTCAAAATGCTTTGCAGTGCTGGTGTTCTTTCTGCAAATTCTTTTAGCTTTTGTTCATCGTGAAAGACACTAATTTCATTGTCAAATCCCAAACTTAATTTTGCTGGATACAGTATTCTTGGTTGGAATCCATTATTTTTCAGCGTTTGAAATACATTGTTCCAGGATCTAGTCGCTTTCAAAGTTTGTGATGAAAAATCAGTCGTTAACCTAATTGGTTTACCCCAGAATGTAATCTGCCTCATTTCCCTTTTAGCTTTTAATATTCTCTCTTTGTTCTGTATGTTGGCTATCTTCATAATTCTATGTCTTGGAGTTGGTCTATTATGGTTTTGAATGTTTGGGGTCATGTAGGCTTCAAGGATTTGGCAATCCATTCCATCTTTCATCTCTGGGAAGTTTTCTAGAATTATTTCATTTAATATGTTGTCCATTCCTTTGGTTTGAATCTCTATGCCTTCTTCTATCCTGATGACTCTCAAATTTGTTTTTTTATGACATCCCATATCTCTTAAATAGATTGCTCATGGGATATAAGCATCTTTTCTGTGTTGACTATATTCTTTTCAAGTTGATAAACTTTGTCTTCATTATCTGATCTTCTGACTTCTACTTGATCTAGTCTATGTACAATATTCTCGTTTGAATTTTTAATGTGGTTTATATTTTTCTGCATTCCTAGGATTACTGTTTGATTTTTTTTTTTTAAGATCTCTGTCTTTTGGTAAAGCTCGTTCTTTGCCATTTGAATTTATTTGTTTAATTCATTTTCAAAATATTCTTTTATTGCTTGGACTTGCTGCCTCATGTCTTCTCTAATATTTCTTTCCATCTGAGTTAGGGATGCATTGAGTTTTTCCCTATCCCTGTTTCTGATGATTCTAGGTCCTCCTGTAGAATTAAGTTGTCCGGGATTATTTGTACACCTTTTTCCCTTGTTTTTTCATGAAATTCACATTACTTTCCAGCTCCATTTGATTGCTGTGTTTCTGCTCTCTTCTATATATTTGTTTTGGTTTTATATATCTCTATTGGCTCTCCTTTGTGTTGGTAGACTGTGAATGCTAAAGTGGATTCCACTGGGAAGGAATTCCGACGGCCGAGCTCCAGTGATGTCACCTCTCTGCTATGGTGGGCCCCAGGCTCTTTGCCCGGGTGTTCGCATGGGGTTGTGGGACTGTACTGTCTCTGTTTGGTTTCAGCTCCCGGTCACCGGCATGCAGGTAATCACAAGCTGTCCAGTCGCGCAGTCAGCGGGTGGGCTGTCACCGGCGGTTGTGCGATCTCTAGCCACCCATTAGGGCGGGCATATGGCAGGCGATTGGTCGCTGGTGGGCAGGCAGTCTCCAGCCGTCCAGACGCACCTGCAGCGGGCCGGCTGTTGCCGGCAGGCGAGCGTTCTCCAGGCGCCCAGTCACGCGGGCCTGACCTCTAGTCCCCTGGTTTCTCCTGCTAGTCCTGGTTTCTCCTGCTAGACCAGATTTTCCCTGAGTAATGCCCTCGGCAGCTCAAACTGTACTCTGGCTTGCCGTTTCTTGGGTGTGGATTGTGTCTATTGGGAACCCCAGCACTCTATTTTTTTTATTTTTTCTGTTTGCCCCTCCCCCATCGCTGGCTAGACAGATTTCGTTTTCACCACTGATGGGAGGGGGAGTTGAAGGTCAGGTGCCTCTAGTTCCCCCCCCCCATCTTTATGCAGGCTCTCTCTGAAAATCCCTCCCCTGGAAAGCTTAGGAGAGATTTTATGCAAATTTCCTACTGTATGGGAGATGAGCGGAAAACACACAACTGTTTTATTGTTGCAATCTGTCGAAGAGTGGTGGTGGTTACTTCAGCTCTCCAAGATGGTGGCCGTTGGTTTCCTTGGTGGAGTTTCCGTTGTGGGGGATAGAACTGTAGCGCTTCCTTCCCTGACTGAAATCCCGAACTCGGCCTGGGGCTCAGTGGGGGGTCAGCCAGCAGGATTCCACAGAATCTGCAGCAACGTTTCTCCCTGGATGCAAGTCGCTTCTCGGTGGTGCCCCGATGTCTGCAGCCACGGGGCGGGCCGCACGGATCAGTAAGCCCGGATCTCTGGTTGCATATTCAGCTCGCGTTTGAGACTCAATTACCGGACCTCGTTGGTGGAAATCATTCTTTTAGGTTTCGGTGCACACCCATTTTTCTGTAAGATCCTAACAAGATATTCTTTTGTCATTCTAACTCGTTATTCACCTGCAATGTGGCGTGGTACCCTGGGTGTGATGCACTCTATTTGCGGCCAACTTGCAATGTTGAAATATTAGGTTTTGAATGCACCATTTACTGAAGATAGTTTTCAGTACTAGGCAACCAATATGTATTTCAGGTTGATGAATATTTCTGAGAATAATCTTTTGAAAAGTTGATTATAAATCCACATACATGAATATGAATGAATTTGGGGAGTGCACAATAAGGCACATATATTTCATATTTTGAAAAATCTGGAGAGTATATATATATATATATATATATATATACACACAGAGACATTACAATGTAGCATTATGTATGCCAACTGAAATTTATCATGAAATACATATCATCCACGGATCCAACAATATTAATTTTACTGAACATGGATTTATGTATAATGTTGTTCAAATAGGAGGCTCACCCATAGGTTGAATTTTCAGTTTCAACAGCATTTAGGAGGAGTGATATCTTCTCACAATTTGTATCTGCCAAGTCAGCCACCTCACAAAAATGTACGTGTGATACCAGGTAGGATTCTATATATGCATATAAAAATACATTTGCTGACTAGTCTACAGAGAAAGGGAGAAATAAATTCACATATTTGTTAACTTTAAAAACACATGGAGAACTATTTCAACAAAAAAATTGACTAGATTTATAACTCCTACCGTATATAATGCATAAGGCAAGTCCAACAATACCAAACATGCCTCCTCTGAACTGCTTGTATTTCTATTCTGATTGGGTTATTATTCTCCACGATATTACGATTAGTAGTCAGAGTCTAGTAGGGTGGGGGTTAGTGTCAGGGATTCAGTATTTCAAATGGAAAATTGGAAAATGAATCCAATGTGTATGCAGATATGTGCTACACAAAAATGTTCCCACTCTCATCAAGAACTATGGCTTGACATTACTTTTGCCCCAAGTAAGACACAATTAGAGGAGAAGTGTTAGAAAATCTGTGAATACATATCTGGAATGGAATATGCTCAGTAGTTCACAACACTGGAGGTGGTAGAGGAGTTCCCAAAAGTAAGGGACAGGGTAAACACTCCACAAACATGGAGCTCTGCTGGCCTAAAGACTTCTTGAAGAACTGCCTCTGAGGTTGGGCACCTTAAAAATATGTTGTTTTCTGGAGCTTTAGTTTCATTTGTAGTGAGACCTTCAAAGCTGGGTCTGCATCTATGTGACCTGGAGGACATGGTTTCTTATTTTCCAGTGAAGATGAGGCAGCAGTGCTGAATTTGCTCTTTGTAGGTAAACTGTGACCACTGGGGTCTAAGTGTCTCCCCATGTGGACTGTGAAGCCATTTGGTCATCCTCCAAATTCCATGGTGTTTCTTGCTGCTGCACTGGGAGTTTGCTATTTGATTCAAAAATACAAGGAGTTTTAGTGGATCACAGTGCTGGAGAGAGTTCTGTCACATGTGGTGGGTCAGTTTCTGCAGGAGAATGCACCAAACATACTTCTAGCCCACATTTATTGCCCCATTGACCATAGCAACATGATTCTGAACATTGCCCTGAAATCCCTCAATATTACAAGATGCCTTTACATAAAAGGGACTGCTGGCTGCACCATGTCAGTCACAAGCCATTCGGAAGCCAATGGAAGATCCACAAGGCCCCACCACAGATGTTTTATCACACACCTGACCACCACTTCTCTAGGCCCACTACTCAGCAGGCTCCAACTTATTGGCATCTCTGTTCTACACGATTTTCATAAAACCCAGTCAATCAAAGCACTGTCTGGTATACTCATGATCAGCAACAGGACATCCAAACGTCCTCCATTGCCACCTGGTCATGGGAATTTCAAAAATTTTATGGTATTTTTGTAGCCATTTTTCAATGATGATGTTGGAGGCACTGTGGGTTAAAATTCACTCCAGAACCATTAAATGTAGAGGAAGCACATTTCAATGAAAGCTTTGGAGAATTCTCACAGGCAAGGCTTCTCAAAAAGTGGCCAAATGGTCACATGAAGCCAGGCACATTGTGGTCTACAATGAGGTCCATGTGTGTTTCGACTCTCAACTATGGCTGCCAAGTCTTTCAGAATAAAATCACATGATATCTTGGCTGTGATTCCCGGTGCTCTGTTGAAAGCCACCCTGGGCCTAGATCTCAGTTTTCAAGGGGGACTCTCATGCATGGCCTCCTAATATCCAAACACAATTCATGGCAATAATTCTCTGAGTTCAGTTCCAGAACTCAGTCTCTAAGGGGAATCACACCAGAGTTCATGTCAAGGTGGACCCAGTCATCTCTTCCAACCACGAAACAAATGGCCACAATTAAAACCAAAACACTCCCACATGGCCCTCATGATCTTTCATATAGACACTCATCATAACCTCTGGCTGGATGTTTCCATGAGGGGCGAAGCCCAAGACAGTCTCCAAAATAATCTCCCTTGCCCCTTAATGGCCTAAAATCAGGGTTGCCTGGACACACTTCCTGTGAACCAGGAGTGATCAAATAGGCCTGCTGTTAATACTTCTCTGCTTCTCCAATTTGAGGCCTACTGACTGTGGGGTTTATTTTTTTATGTGAATTGGAGTCATTAGAATACCCAAGCACTTATCGGCTAGCTTCCGCAGGGTTTGAAGAAATCATTTGACCCAAAGGATCCCTATTCTCACTTGATGGAGGTCAGGAACCTAACAGAAGAAGGGGAGAGACTTCATCCACAATGACTGCTCTTTAGGCCATTTTGGTTTTGGATGCACACATGGGATCATTCTTAAGATACATCAGATGCTGAGAATCTAAGCCATTGCCTCAAACAGGGCAAAGAGTAGGATTCAGACACATCCCTTTCCAAAGCAATTAAGCAAAGAGGCACAGGTGATGCCCATTCATTTCCATTTGAAACCTGTTTTCTTCAGGCTTCACAAAGGGGTGGCCTGAGGCAAAGACCTTCCTGACATTCAGGGCAACAGAACAATAGGTAAGCAAAGCAGGGTTTCTCCACTGAGACTTTATTGGTCACAGTGATATCTGAGTTTTCTGAGATGCTCGCCATTCCCTTCAGCTATCCAGTACATGGCCATGTAACAGGGCTTGGAAGTCGTACATATCTTGGACACAAAACCATGAGCCTATTCTGTAGAGTGGCCAGAATTCAGGAAGAACGCAGGAACTTTGGAAGATAGCATGTGTTGCCCATCGATAAGGCAAGCCAGAATCCATTCATCAATTTGGCAGAATAAATGATGGGAAGCTTTCTACTAGAAAGGACACATCAATTGATGCATTCTCTTTTCTGATGTCAATAACCATGGACACAGTGGGATACACAGACATAGAAACACTCGCCTTGTCAAATGACTTAATAGAAACAGTTCAGTCAAAACCAAACAAACCGCCTTTTCTATCTATTCTCAGAACATGAGACAAATCCACAAACACACAGCGACACCCACAGAGGCACCTCCTTCCCCAAAGTAGGTCGGTGACTATCCAGAGTGTCCTCTGACTGGTGGGCCATAGTATGTTCCCCCGAAATGGCCTGTCCTGTCTCAGATCTGGTCTCCTTAACCAACTCTGTGAAGATGTCAGGAGCCAGTGGTGAACCACTATCTGCTTTCTCAGGAAAGGCCGCTCTTCAGAGCTTTTCTGGCATTTGGCCATTCTCATATCAGTAGGTACCAAGAAAGACTGACTCTGTCCTTGGTATATCCAAAAAAGTGAGACCACTGGGACTGGGACTGGGACAGGCTCTGGGTGCCTGTCTTCCTGGATAACAAGTTCTTAGAGTTCCATCACCAAGGAAGTGAGGTGAGGTCACTTCCTTTAGGAACTGAATGAGGTCACTGCCTTAGCAACCACTTTGTCCTAACAGTTGCTTCCAAGGGTCCCATGAGATGGAGGCTGCCCCTACGTCCTGTGACACTTTCACAAGTTAGAATGTATATCAACCATAGGCACCCGGGACCAGCTCTCCAAACAGGACTGTTTGGGTCCATATTCTAATGGGTGGTACTAGAGCAGATTATGCTTAGTGAAGCTAGCCAATCCCTAAAAAACAAATACCAAATGTCTTCTTTGATATAATGAGAGCAACTAAGAATAGAGCAGGGAGGAAGAGCAGGAAGAAAAGATTAACATTAAACAGAGACATGAGGTGGGAGGGAAAGAGAGAGAAAAGGGGAATTGCATGGAAATGGAGGGAGACCCTCATTGTTATACTGAATTACATATTAGAGGTTGTGAATGGAATGGGAAAATAACAAGGTGAGAAATGAATTACAGTAGATGGGGTAGACAGAGAAGATGGGAGGGGAGGGGAGGGGGGATAGTAGAGGATAGGAATGGTAGCAGAATACAACAATTACTAGTATGGCATTATGTAAAAATGTGGATGTGTAACCGATGTGATTCTTCAATCTGTATCTGGGTTAAAAATGGGAGTTCATAAATCACTTGAAGCTAATGTATGCTAATGTATGAATATGTTATGTCAAAACATTTGTAAGGTTTTGAACAACCAATAATAAAAAAAAGAACAGAGAGGCTGATTCAGTAACAACCTATCATCCTGACCAGGTTGATTGCCATGGAATTTGACTTTTGCTCTCTCAGGTCCTTCAGTGGTGCCTATATCTTCTCCAGGGATCATTTCTTCATGAAACTTTGAGTTTTTCAACAGGTGGAAGATTCCCTACATTCCTCTCTTTTAGGACCAACACTGTCCCTGCTCTTCTGTAAAGTTATATTGAGGGAACAGTGTATGGTTTCGCTTAATAACAGGTTTGATTTGGGTTAGGAATCATTCTGCTTGATGAATAATGGTATTGGGAACCTGTGATATTTATAAGAATATATAGGTGAAATTTAAGTATGAAAACAGAAATCTAGGTAAGATTGGAATCCCAGAAGGGCATTGTGCTCTTGATTGCGATACTTAGCTTTGATGCATGTTCTGCAAAGATGTTTCAGATAAATCAATAATCAATGGCATAGGACCTTGTACGTTGGATGATTGAATGTAGAAGTGAGTATCCACTCAAACTGGGATAGTCGGTAGGATTAGGAAGATATTCTGTAGGTTTCAGAAGAAGAGTGAGTACAGGAATTGGACCAAAAGTTCTTTAGCAATAGGGTATCACATAGACAGTGAACGTAAATGTCAGCACATGTGAAATGTTAGTCAAAATGGTGAACTGGTGAAAATATTTAGAAAAGCAGACATCAATAGAGACATTAGGAAATCAGGGAAACTATAAAGTGAGTGATAGGATTAGACATTTGAACAGAGTTGAGGTTGAATATATAGTCTTAGGAAGAAACAAATATGTTGTCATAAATAGGATTGACATTTGAGAGCATTAGGCAACCTTGACATGAATGTTTTTAGTAATCCATGCTCACTTTCCATTTAGGCTTTGGTACAATCATAAGTGTGACCTCTGCTTATTGTGTCCAGAATATTACTGTGATAAATGCATACGTAGATCAGGTGACATGAGTATTTCTTCCACCATTTCTGGGAGTAACATTTTGAAGACGAATAAATTAGAATTGGGGTTACAAATAGATGTACCCTTTGTCTATGAATGTAGAGATAATGCATGAATAGACCATACTGTGAATAAATAATATAATTGGTTCCAACTTTAAATAATGGATTGAATTGATATCTGATTATATACAGAAAATCTTATATTGATATACAATTATTCATTCCAACCAGTAATACATCTAATGGTAATATTAGGGTTATGTTTTATCATGAAGAGTGTGTGAGTTTTGCTTCAAAATGATTATGGAAATCTAAAATAATGTGTTTGAAATGAAGTCTCATGAAAAGACCAGTCAAGAAACCTGGAGGAATACATGTGTTCTGAATCAGTAAATGATTGAAAGTGAATCAAATGCCTATAAATTTGTGAACTTATGGATGAAATATATGTCCTATGATGTTCGTAAACTGTAGAAATTGTATTGTACCAGTGTTGAATAAAATAAACTTCAAAATAAACAACATGTCCCATAGGAATCTACTTGCATTGATGTTAAACAGGGTCAGTTAATGTAGAAATATTAGGATTGTATGCACCATTCACTGAAGTTAGTTTTCAGTAATAGGAAACAAATATGTATTTCAGGTGGATGAATATTTCTGAGAATAATCTTGTGAAATGTTGATTATAAATCCACATACATGAACATGAATATAAGACACATATATTTTATATTTGGAAAAATTCAGAGAGTGTACATATATATATATATATATATATATATATATATATATATATTAAAAAAACAAAAACAGACAATAAGATGTAGCAATATATATGCCAATCGAAATTCTTCATGAAATGTACATCAGCCACAGATGCAAAAATATTTATTTTACCGAACATGGATTTATGTATAATGTTGTTCTACTAGGAGGCTCACCCATAGGTTGAATTTTCAGTTCCAACAGAGTTTAGGAGGAGTGATCTCTTCTCACAATTTGTATTTGCCAAGTCAGACACCTCAGAACAATATACGTGTGATACCAGGTAGGATTCTATATGTGCATATAAAACTACATGTGCTGAATTGGCTACAGAGAATGGGAGACAGGTATTCACATATTTGTTAACTTTAAAAACATGTGGAGAACTATTTCAATTAAAAATTAGCTAGATTTATAACACCTACCCTATATCATTCAAAAGGCAAGTCCAACTATACACCATGCCTCATCTGTGCTGCTTGCATTTCCATTCTGTTTGGATTATTTTTCTCCATCATATTAGTATTAGTAGTCAGAGTCTAGTAGGTTATGGTTTAGTGTCAGGTGTCTGGGCCGGCTGGACACTTCAACGTGGGCGTTGAACCTTGTTGGGGAGGAATGAAGGGACAAGAGTCATGAGAGATGACAGCAAGACAACAGTTCTGATCATGCTGAAAACTTTTATAGTTCTCACAGTGTATTTATATGCTGCGGATGAGAAAGCTCTCTTATCGGCAGTTGCTGGATGTCTTCACAGGGTGAGATAACCTCAGGATATTTCAAAAAGACGGATAGCTGCAGGATGTCTCAGGGTGATAGATGGCTGCGGGATGTCTCCCAGGCAGGATATCTCGCAGGGGGCTATTTTTGTAAGTGTCAGGCTATTCTTTGAAGGAGAACTTCCTTGTAGCCCCTGACATCTCCTCCCTTTCTTATATAAAATATTTGAGCATACCTTACAGGCCAATGTTTTAGGGTGTTATAGAGGCTCTGTTTCTCTAGTAGGCCTTAGAATATCTCCTGATCTAATCGAGCATGTTTGCTAGATTTCGTGGTGGCCTTGGCATGTTTTTTGAGGAGACAGCTTTGAGGGGGAAGCATGCCAACTGCCATGCACCAGAGCGTGTCACTCAGAAGACTTGGGTTTTGGGAACCATGGATCCATCCTCCTGCAGTCCTTCCTGCACCCTCCGTTATTATGCCCTAACGTCCTCACTCCATGGGTGCGTCCTCCCCCAAGTGGAGGGGCCCATGGAGGACGAACCCTTATGGCAAGTGCAGAAGATGGTTGGTCAGAGCTGTTACTTAGAGTTTTATGTAAGAAAGAGAGATCTGTGGGCATGTAAACTTAAGAAATAAGCTTGTGAGGAGGGTAGAACATCCTTTTAAATGTTGGCAGCACGGTCTTCCATATCCAGGTGATGATAGTGGACCTGTATGGGCTTAGAGGCCAAAATATTAATCTGTTCTTTAATAAATTGTACCAACCTGTTTATAATGCAGGGTCCTAGGGACACCATTAAAAGTAAACCCAACAAAGGGCCTAATAGGGGAAGAAGGTAGGGTAAAAATCCATTAAGCCCAGTCCAGAGGGGATTTTCAAATATTTCCCTTCATCTCTTTTCTAGATCTTCTTGAAGCTGCTTAATTTTAGTGCATACTATGCCAGAATTATTGGCATAAATGCAGCATCGTTCCCCTAAGGCCAAGCAAATACCTCCTTGGTTAGCTGTCAGCAAATTTAAGCCTCGTCTTTTTTGAAGGAACACTTCTGCCAGGGAGTCTATTTGGTCCTGCAAATCTATAATGGTTCCTGATAGAGTTTTTATCAGTTGTTCCTGATAGAGTTTATAATTTGTTGAGACAGGCGATGGTAAGAGTGAATAGACGTGCCTAAGCCAGTGTACCTGTGCCCACAGAAACTGTTATTCCAAGGCTGGCAGATTGTTGGCTGCATCTGAAAAAGAGGAAATTTTGTCCTCATGAGGAGTGCGTCTGTCCCTGTTTTGAGGTAAGTCATTAACCTGTTTAACCAGGAGTTCTGGTAACCATCTTGGGGCTGTTTGATCTTGGTCCAAAACACAAGCTGAGCCTCCTCCCCAGATGAGGACAGGATCTGGGCCTTTCCATTTATTTGTAAGGGGATTGTGTCACATAACAGGTGGGCGCACAGAATTTGACGAGGGATGGCAGTGTCTGTCTGCTGCTGAATCGCCTTCATTGTCTAAGGTAAGAAAAATAAGGGCAAATAATGCATTGTTAAGGCGATGCCTGGGTGTGGTAAATACAAGGGAGGAAGCCTTAAGGAGGGTTAGCCAAGTTTTTAAGTTAAGGTGGGCAAGTTCCATAATGCCTTGGCCCTGAGGGTTGTATGGAATTCTAGTAGTATGACAAATTTGCAAGGTAGCACAAAACTGTTTAAACTTGGCAATGGTATATGTAGGATAAAAATCTGTTTTAATATGTATTGGTTTTCCCATAACAGAAAAGGCTGAAACAAGATGAGAAAGGACATCTTTGGTAGCCTCTCCGGAATGTGGTGATGTAAAAATAAAGCCGCTGAAGGTATCTACAGAAACGTGTAAATATTTGGTTATTACAAATTCAAGAAAATGAGTAACATCCATTTGCCAAAACTGATCGGGCATTAATCCTCGGGGGTTAACTCCCAAGTGTTGAATGGGGAGGGAGACAGCACAACCAGGGCATGCTTTTACTATTTCTCGTGCCTGTTGCCTGGTATTTTACCAAGTAATCAAAGGCTCTGGAAATTTAAATGGTGTATATTGTGTAACTCCGTGGCCTTTTGAATGGAGCCAACAAAAATTGGAAAGATGGAACGAGTTGCTTCATCAGCTTGGGCATTACCTTGAATTAGAGGGCTGGGAAGATCAGAGTGTGCCCTGATGTGTCCTAAGAAAAATGGGTGTTGTCTGGCCTGAATTAGCTGCTGAAGCTGGTGAAACAGAAAGGCCGCATTGTTAGAAGCCTTAATGGGGGGTGAAATCACCAGCAGGTGCACAGAATGAGCAATATAGGCACTGTCTTTATAAATATTAACAGGATTATCAAAAATGTTATAAAAACTTGTGTTATGTCAAACAATTCCACAAACTGTGGTGACTGATAGACAGTATCAAAGGTGGTAGGCTTGTTATTGACAACAAAGACCGCTCGGCCATTACAGGAACCGTCTGTAAAGACAGTAAGGGCTTGAGGAATGGAAGCCTTTTGAGTAATTTCAGGAAAAGTAAATGGATGTAACTGGACAAAATGTAAAAGGGGGTCATTGGGGAGGTAGTGATCAATTGTTCCCAAAAGCCTGATAGGGCAATACCACATTCATCCCTTGTCTCTAGTAAAAATTGGGTTTGGTCCTTAGTATATGGAATAAAAATATTATCAGGGTCTTTGCCAAAATGTTGTAGAGAAATCAAATGACCTTTAAAAATAATAGAAGCTACCTGAGCAAGATAAACAGTAATAACCTTCGAGGATGTGGTGGGTAAATGGACCCAAAACAAGGGGCAGTCTTTATTTTTAAAATGTGGATCTCGCTGCCAAAATATTCCTGTGGGTGTATGAGGAGTGTGTAAAATAACCAGAACCAGAGAAAGGTTATAAGAAATTTGTGTAACAAATTGTTGGGCAATGGCTTCTGTGACTTGGTTTAATGCCTGTCATGCCTTGGGAGTAAGATTTTGAGGGAAGGAGGGGTGGGAATTACCTCTCAAAATATCATTAAGGGTCAAAAGTACACAAGTGCATAATTTTAAATATGTTATTAGACATTGAATATCCCTCAGTAATTTCTCAAAATCTTTAAGGGTGTGAAGATGGTCCACATGTCGTTGTATTTTAGAAATTTGGATCTGATTTTCTAGAATTTTAAGGCTCAAACTCTTATAAGAGTCCTGTGTTTGAACCTTATTAGGAGCTATCTGTAGTCCCAAGGTAGTGAGGATTTTGTAAAAGTCCAAGTAACAATTATTAAGGTCATGGGTATTAGGTGCAGCAATTAACAAATCATCCATATAATGTAAAATATAAATTTGTGGCCCTCACTCTCTCACAGGGTCTACTGCTTGAGCAACGTATTTTTGGCAAAGAGTAGGGCTGTTGGCCATACCTTGGGGAAGAACCTTCCATTGAAGTCTCTGCATAGGGCCCTGAATATTAATGCAAGAATGACTAAAGGCAAAATAGGGTCTATCCTCAGGATGTAAAGGAATGGTAAAAAAGCAAACTTTTAAGTCCATAACCATTTTACAATAGTTTTTGTGAATAGCCACTGGTGTGGGAATGACTGGCTGTAGTGCTCCCATTGGGAGTATAACTTTATTAATGGCACACAAATCTTCTAAAAGGCGCCACTTGCCTGATTTTTTCTTGATAACAAAAATAGGAGTCTACGATGGTGAGGTTGAGGGCTCTACATGGCGGGCTGCCAGCTGTTCCTTCACTAACATGGAGGCAGCCTCCAAATTTTCTTGGGTAAGGGGCCACTGATCCACCCACACAAGAGTCTGAGTCTCCCAAATAATTTTATCTCCATGGGGTACAGGAGGGTCAGGGACCGACACTAAAAATCCAAATATCCAAGTCCATATGTATTTTTTTTTATGGGTTGTATAGGCCCCACCAGTCTTTGTCTAAGACTCTCAAGGCCTGTACCAGGGACAAAATTCATACGGAGCATTTGATGAGTCACCATGGAATTGGGACTGGCAAGAATAACTTCCATTTGACTGAAAATATCTCGGGCCCATAGGTAAACAGGGAGGTCAGGAACAACGAAAGAAGTGACAGTTCCCTTATTACCCTCTTTATCAGTCCAGCTAAGAGCAGTAGAGCTGACCAGAGGATTTTTTGACTTTCCTATCCCTTTGAGGTCAGTCAAGGATGGGGTGAGGGGCCAAGCTGATTGCCAGTATTTTTGAGAAATAATTGTCACATCAACTCCAGTAACTAAAATTGCTTGGAATTCCTTTCCTTCAATAAGTAAGGTAAGGGTGTGTCTACTATGAGAAATGGGATGAACCCAATATAACTCAGAGGAGCCCAAGGAGGCAGTCCCCCACAGTAGGTTTGGGTGGTGGAAGTGCCCCTTAATCAAAGGGAAGGAGTATTAATTGTGCAAGACTTTTGCCTCCTGGGATGGCCGCAACTCTATTAATAACTGTGGCCAGTATTTTTATTTCTCCAGTGAAATCATTATCATTAATGCCAGGGAAGACCTGAACACCTTGTAAGGTAGTAGAGGCTCTTCCAAGAATAAGGGCACACGTATGAGATGGAGGGGGACCCATAATTCCAGTTGGTATTATCTGGGGCCCTTGCA
Source organism: Callospermophilus lateralis (assembly GCF_048772815.1). Classification (NCBI taxonomy): domain Eukaryota; kingdom Metazoa; phylum Chordata; class Mammalia; order Rodentia; family Sciuridae; genus Callospermophilus; species Callospermophilus lateralis. The sequence continues at coordinate 177,817 of NW_027517429.1, forward strand.
TTGAGTCTAATGTTGTATCAGTGGTGGTACAGAGGTCCAATCCTGCACTGCCTGGAGTGGGTAGTTGGAGGGAGCCAATTGTGGAGAAGGATTTTGAGGTAGGTTGGGAGTTTGGAAGGGAACAAACCTTATTGCCTCAGGGAGTTTCCTGAGAAGCAGGAAGAAATAGGCTGTCCGAGGGCATTTGTCATTGATCTACACTCACTGGCCCAGTGATGACCTTTACCATATCAAGGACAAAATGTAGCTGTGGGCGGTTTAGCTCCAGTTTGAGGAGACGCTATTCTTACTCTTTGTTTGCCTGTCGGACACTTGGGTGCAAAATGGCCTGGTTGTTTACAAGTAAAGCAAATACGTGAACCAGGATTGTAAAAGGCCTTGGTAAAGGGAACACTAAAGTGAGACCCATGGCATGGGCTGCACCCACCCCTGCACAGACTCTAATAAAGTCAGAAAGTTTCCCTTTATCCTTATGATGTCGAAGAACATCCTGAGATGCTGGGTTGGCGTTTTCAAAGGCAAGATGTTTTACAAAGGTGCTTTCGCTTTCGCTTGGTCCAAGCAAGCATTCTGCAGCTAGGTTAAGCCGGGGAACAAAGTCGCTATAAGGCTCGTCGGGCCCTTGTCGAATTCTTGCCAGGGAAGTGATAGCCGAGGCCCTTTCAGGAAGGCGTCTCCAAGTATGTAAGCCAGCCATCTAAATCTGCGCAAAAAGTCCAGCAGGGAAACGTGCCTTTTTAGTTTTAGTGTCAAAAGTTGCATTGCCCACTAGCTTAACATAAGTCCAGGATTTAGAGGAGGACTTTGTTAAATTTTTTTTGAGCAGTTTCTGACAGGGCTCTTTGAAATCTGCATTCCATAGCAGGAAGTCTCCGGCACTGAGGGCAGCTCGGTCTAAAAATTTCCAATCATTGGGAGTAAGAAATTGTGTGCTGTGGCTTTCTAATAAAGCCAACGTGTAGGGCACAGTGGGGCCATAGTGAGCACAAGCCTTTTTAAGTTTTTCAAGAAAATGGAGGCTAAATTTTTTGTAGACACTCTGGGTTCCTTCCTGCCTAGGGGTGAACTTCTCATCCTCTAAGTCCTGATCTCCTTGATCCATTTCCCCCGCTTCCTCCTCTTGATCCTCTTCTAAGTATTTGACCTCAGCCTGAGCAGGCTTATCTATCTGACTGGTGGTGACTGGGAAGGTGAGCACAGGCCGATGGAGCGGCTTCGCCTTTGTATTAGACCACTGTGGGCCAGCTTGTGTTGACTCCATACCTAAGGCTAATGGAGAGAGCTCAGAGTCAAGGGATCTTTATTCTTTTAAAAATTGGATCTGTTCCCATCCATGTTGGAGAGACTCTCTCAAGGGAGCCAGGTTAGGCAAGGGAAGTGGGGAAAAAATATCTGGGGGGGCATTTGGCCCCTGAAGGGCCAGAGCACAAAAGGCAGGAGAGATATAGGAGGGAGGGGAATGTGTAAGTCCTATAGGCTGTGGCATGGTCCTGAGAGGTGGCGGGTCTTCTGAATGGTAGCGAGCTGCTTCCTTCTCCAAGGTAGCCTCCTCCCCAGGGGTCAATGTTTCTCTGGGATTTAAAACTACATAAAGGCGGTTGGAAACCATTGGAGCCTTATTCATTAGGGTGGGATTTTGAGGAAGATCAGGAAGGTTCCCAGGGTGCTGGGGAGACTAAGAAGGGTCTATGTCTATACTAACTGATGGGCATGCCGAGAAGGGACGAGAGGTCTTTTGCATAGTCTCTTCCCCAATCCTGACAAGTATTAAGGTACCATTGTCAAAGGGTGAACTTTTAAGAATTTCACTAATTTATTTCCAGAAAGAAAAGGTAGGAACAGACACTTCTTCTGGGCCAAAGGATTCATAATAATCTTTTAAAATGTCTCCTATTCTAAGCCATCTTTTACCATCAATGGTCCCTTCAAGGGGAAACCATGGAAACAATTTTTCATTGTATGAAAAGAAAAATTTTAAGTCATTTTTCTTAACACGTGCCCCCATGTATTTAAGGATTCCTTGTGGCCTGACAAAAACAAATCATGTGACGAAACTGCTTGTCCCATTGTGGGTCACTCACTGTGCGTCATCCCCACTCTCCTCCTGGATCTGTCTCTCAGTGGTGTCTGCTGAGGCAATTGCGAGCTCCACTTGTCCAAATCTTCCAGGAGGACGGGGTTCCCTCTCAGTCAAAGGCTCGAGCCCCAGTCGTTGGGCGCCAGTTGTCCCGGCCTGCAGGACACATCAACGTGGGTAGCGAACCTACATGGGGAGGAATGAAGGGACAAGAGACACGAGAGATGACAGCAAGACAAAAGTTCTGATCAAGATGCAAACTTTTATTGTTCACACAGGGGAATTTATATGCTGGAGATTTGAAAGCTCTCTTTTCGGCAGTTCCTGGATGTCTTCACAAGGTGAGATAACCTCAGGATATTTCAGGAAGACAGATGGCCACAGGATGTCTCAGGAACACAGATGACTACAGGATGTCTCCCAGACAGGATGTCTCCCTGGGGGCTGTTTCTTGTAAGTGTCAGGCTATTCTTTGAAGGAGAATTCCTTCTACCCCTTACAGTCAGGGATTCAGTATTTCAAATGGAAAATTGGAGAAAGAATCCAATGTGTATGCAAATATGTGCTGCCCAAAAATCTTCACACTCTCATTCAGAACAATGCCTTGACCTTACCTTCACCCCAACTAAGACACAATTAGAGGAGAAGAGTTAGAAAATCTGTGAATACACATCAAGAATGGAAAATGCTCAGGAGTTCACAACTTTGGAGGTGGTAGAGGAGTTTCCAAATGTAAGGGAGAGGGTAAAACTCCACAAACATGGAGCTCTGCTGGACTAAAGACTTCTTGAGAAACTGCCTCTGAGGTTGGGCACTTGAAATATATGTTGTTGTCAGGAGCTTTAGCTCCCTTTGTAGTGAGACCATTAAGCTGGGTCTGCATGTATGTGACCTGGAGGACATGGTTTCTTATTTTCCAAAGGACATGAGGCAGCAGTGCTGAATTCTCTCTTTGTAGGTAAACTGTTGTCACTGGGGGCTAAGTGTCTTCCAGTTTGGAAGCCATTTGCTCATCCTCCACTTTTTGTTGTGTTTCTTGCAGCTGCACTGGGAGTTTGGTATTTGCTTCATGAAATACGAAGAGTTCAACTTGGACACAGTACTGGAGGGAGTTCTGTCACATGTGGTGGGTAAGGGTCTGCAGGAGAATGCACCAATCAGGCTTCTATCCCACATAGCTTGCCCCCTTCACCTTAGCAATCTGATTCAAAACATTGCACTGAAACCTCTCCATATAACAACATGCCTTTACATACAAGGGTCTGGGGGCTGCACCATGTCAGTCACAAACCATTTGAAAGCCAATGGCAGATCCACATCACCAAACCACAGATGTTTTAACACACACCTTCACACCACTTCTCTAGGCCAACTACTCAGCAGGCTCCAAATTACTGCCATCTCTGTTCTACACCATTTTCATGAAACCCAGTCAATCAGGCACTGTCTGGTACATTCGTGATCATCAATAGGACATCCAAAGATTCTAAAGTGCGAAGTGGTCATGGGAATTTCAAAAATTTCATGGTATTTATCAGGCAATTTTCAAGAATGAAGTTGGAGGCACTGTGGGTTTCAATTCATTCAGGAACCATTAAATGGAGAGGAAGCTCATTTCAATGAAAGCTCTGGAGAATTCTAACAGGCAAGGCTTCCCAAAGACAGGCAAAAAGGTCACATTAAGCCAGGCGTTTGAGGTCTACAATGTGTGGTCCATTTGTGTTTTGACTTGCAACTATGGCTGCCAATTCTTTAAGAATAAAATCATGTGATATTCTTCCTGAGATTCGCAGTGCTCTGTGGAAAGCCACCCTGGGCCTAGATCTCAGTTTCCAAGGGCAACTCTCATGCGTGGCATCCTAAAATCCCAACACAATACATGACAATACTTCTTTGAGGTCCATTCCATAACTCAGTCTCTAAGGGGAATCAAACCAGTGTTCAAGACCAGGTGGACCCATCATCTTTTCCAACAGCCACAAAAATGACCACAATTAAAACCAAAACACTCCACATGGCCCTCATCTTCTTTCATATCGACACTCATCATAACCTCAGGCTGTAGTTTTTCATGAGGGGCACAGCCAAAGACAGTATCCAAAATAAGGTCCCTTGCCCCCATTTGCCTAAAGTCAGTGTGGCTGGGACACCCTTCCTGTGAACCAGGAGTGATCAAAGAGGCCTGCCCTTAATACTGCTCTGATTCTCCATTTTGAGGCCTAATGACTGTGGGGTTTAGATTCTTTATGTTAATTGGAGCCATAAGAAACCTATGAACGAATGGTCTAGTCTCTGCAGGGCTTTGAAGAACTCATTGGACCCAAAGGATCCCTATTCTCATAGATGGACGTCAGGAACCTTACAGAGGAAGGTGAGAGACTTCATCCACAATGACTGCTCTTTTGGCTCTTTTGGTTTTGGATGCAAACGTGGGATGTTTCTTTAGATCAATCAGGTGCTGAGAATCTAAGCCATAGCCTCACACAGGGCCAACAGGCTGATTCAGACACATCCCTTTCCAAAGCAATTAATCAAGGAGCCACAGATGATGCCCATTCATTTCCATTTGAAAACTCTTTTCTTCAGGCTTCCCAAAGGGGTGGCCTGAGGCAAAAAACTTCCTGACATTCAGAGCAACAGAACAATAGGTAATTAAAAGTACCAAAGCAGGGTTTCTTCACTGAGACTTGTCAGAAGCCAGTGGTGAGCCACTATCTGTTTTCTCATACAAGACCCCTCTTCAGAGCTTTCCTGGCATATGGCCATTCTCACATCTGTAGGTACCAAGATAGACTGACTCTGTCCTTGGTAATTCAAAACTAGTGACACCACTGGGAGTGGGACTGGGACAGGCTCTGTGTGCCTGACTTCCTGGATGCCAATTTCCATCACCGAGGAAGTGAGGTGAGGTCACTTCCTTCAGGATCTGAATGAGGTCACTGCCTTGGCAACCACTTTGTCCTAACAGTTGCTTCCAAGGGTCCCATGAGATGGAGGCTTCCCCTACTTAATGTGACAATTTCACAAGTTAAAATGGTATATCAACCATAGGCACCTGGGAACAGCTCTCCATACAGGCCTGATTTGGTCCATCTTCTCTACATTAAGAAGAGAGAGGCTGATAAAGACACAACCCTTCATCCTGACCAGGTTGTTTGCCATGGAAGATGACTTGTGCTCTCTCAGGGCCTTCATAACTGCCTACATATTCTCCAGGGATCCTTTAAGCATGGACCTTTGAAGTTTTCAGCAGGTAGAGGATCCCTACATTCCAGTATTATAAGACCACCTCTGTCTCTCCTCTTTGTAAAGTAATATTGAGGGAACACAGTATGTTTAGGGTTAATAACAGGTTCAATTTGGGTTAGGAATCATTTTGTGGATGAATAATGGTATTGGCAACCTGCGAAATTTGTAAGAATATAGAGGTTAACAGTGTGTATGAAAACAGAAATCCAAGTAAGATTGGAAGCCCAGAAGGGCATTGGGCCCTTGATTGTGATACTTAGCATTGAATTACATTCTGCACAGATGTCTCAGATAAATCGATATACAATGGCATGGGACCTTGTACCTTGGATGATTGAATATAGAAGCGAACATCCAGTCAAAAAGGGATAGTCAGTAGGAATAGGAAGATAGTAGGTAGGTATAGAAGAAGGGTGAGTGTATGATTTGGAAAAAAAATTCTTTAGCAATAGGGTTTCGGTTAGAAAATGAATTTAAATGTCAGCACATGTGAAGAGTCTGTCACAATGATGAAGTGGGAAAAATATGTAGGAAAGCAGATATCAATAGGGACATTATGAAATCAGTCAAAGTAAAAAGTGAGAGATAGGCTTAGACATTTTCAAAGGGTTGAGTTTGAATATGCAATCTTAGGAAGAAACAAATATGTAGTCATCAATAGGATTGACATTTGAGAGCATAAGTAATCTTGGACATGGATGATTTTAGTAATCCGTGTTAATTTTTCATTTTGGCTTTGGTACAATCATAAATGTGAACTTTGAATTTAGTGTCCAGTATATTTCTGTGAATAAATGTATATGAAGCTCAGGTGACATGAGTATTTCTTCCACCATTTCTGGGAGCAATATTGACTGACTACTTCTGATTGATAGGTACAGATTCTTTATGTGAATTGGAATCATGAGAAACCCAAGCACCTCTTCAGGGATTGAAAAACTCATATGACCCAAAGGATCCCTATTCTCAATTGATGGAGGTCAGGAATCTAATAGAGGAAGGGAAGATACTTCATCCAAAATGACTGAACTTTTTGCCATTTTGGTTTTGGATGCACACATGGGATCTTTCTTTAGATCCATCAGGTGCTGAGAATCTAAGTCACAGCCTCACACAGGGCCAAGAGGCTGATTCAGACACATCCCTTTCCAAAGAAATTAAGCAAAGAGCCATAGGTGATGCCCATTCATTTCCATTTGAAAACTGTTTTCCTCAGGCTTCACAAACGGTTAGCCTGAGGTAAAGAACTTCCTGACATTCAGGGCAACAGAAAAATAGGTAAGCAAAAGGCCCAAAGCAGGGTTTCTCCACTGAGACTTTCCTGGTCACACTGTCCCTGCTCTTCTCTAAAGTTAGATTGAGGAAACAGTGTATGGTTAGGGTTAATAACACGTTCGATTTGGGTTAGGAATCATTCTACAGGATGAATATTCGTTCTGGGAATCTGCAATATTTACAAGAATATATAGGTAAAATAAAAGTATGAAAACAGAAATCTAGGCAGGATTTGAAGCTCAGATGGGCATTGGGCCCTTGAGTGGGTTACTAATCTTTGAATTATGTTCTGCACAGATGTCTCAGATAAATCGATATACAATGACATAGGACCTTGTACCTTGGATGATTGAAAGTTGAAGAGAACATCCAGTCACAAAGGGAAAGTCCGTAGGTTTAGGACGATATTCTCCAGGTTTAGAAACAACAATGAGTATAGGATTTGGACCAAAAGTTTTTTAGCAATTGGTTTTCAATAAGAGAGTGAATGTAAATATCAGCACATGTGAAGAGTCAGACACAATGATGAAATGGGGAAAATATGTAGGAAAGCAGATATCAATAGAGACATTAAGAAATCAGGCAATGTATAAAGTGAGAGATAGGATTAGACATTTTCAACAGGGTTGAGTTTGAATATATAATCTTAGAAAGAAACAAATACATAGGATTTATCAATAGGATTTACATTTTAGAGCATTAAGCAACCGGGACATGGATATTTTTAGTAATCCATGCTCACTTTCCTTTTAGGCTTTGCTACAATCATAAGAGTGACTTTTGCTTTCTGTGTCCAGAATATTACTGTGTTAAAATTTATATGTAGATCAGGTGACATGAGCATTTCTTCCACCATTACTGGGGGCAATATTTTGAAGACGTATAAATATTGGGGGAAAAAAGTGGAGGACCCTGTGTCAATGGATATAGAAATAATGTATGAATAGACCATACTGTGAATAAATAATATAACTGGTTCCAACTTTAAATAGTGGATTGATTTGATATCTGAAAATATACTGGAAATCTTAAATTGATATTCATACATTCATTACAACCAGTTATACATCTAACGGTAATATTAGGGTTATGGTTTATCATGAAGAGTGTGTGAGATTTGCTTCAAATATGATTATGAAAATCAAAAATAATGTGTTTGGAAAGAAGTCTCATGACAAGACCAGTCAAGAACCCTGGAGGAATATATGTGTTCTGAAGCAGGAGGTGATTGAAATTGAAACAAATGCCTATACATTTGTGAACTTGTGGATGAAATATATATCATATGATGTGCATAAACTGAAGAAATAGTAATGTACCACTGTTTAATAAAAATGAACCGCAAAATACACATCATGTCCCATAGGAAAATGCTTGCATTGATGTTGAACTAGGTTTTACTGTAGAAATATTAGGATTTGTGTGCACCATTCACTGAAGTTAGTCTTCAGTACTAGGAAACAAATCTGTATTTAAGGTGGATGAATATTTCTGAGAATAATCTTGTGAATAGTTGATCATAAATCCACATACATAAATATGAATGATTTTAAGGAGTGTATAATAAGATTCATATATTTCATATTTTGATAAATTTGGAGAGTATACACACACACACACACACACACACACACACACACACACACAGAGACAGACATTAAAACTAGCAATATATTTGCCAATCGAAATTCATCATGAAATATGTATCATCCACAGGTGCAAAAATATTGATTTCACTGAAAATGGATCTATATATAATGTTGTTCTACTAGCAAGCTCACCCATAGGTTGAATTTTCAATTCCAACAGTATTTAAGAGGAGTGATCTCTTCTCATAACTTGTATCTGCCTAGTCAGCAACCTCACAAAAATGTACGTGTGATAACAGGTAGGATTCTATATGTGCATATAAAAATACACGTGCTGAATAGTCTACAGAGAAAGGAGACACCAATTTGTTGAAAGCCACAGCTTAAGGGGCCCCATCAAACTTCCAGCTACCAGCAACATTCCCCTGCCAGATGATTATTGGCTCACAGCGGCCCCAGCAACATCTAGCTGATTGGCTCCTCTGTGGTGATGCACAATGGAGATGCTCATTGAGCTTTTTCCCCGCTCTTTCCGACTGCCAGCTGATGATTGGCTCACAGCAGCCCCAGCAACATCAAGCTGATTGGCTCCTCTGTGGTGATGCTCATTGGGCAGTTTCCCTGCCCTTTCAGACCACAGAGCTGCTCATTGTGGGACTTTTTTGGCTCCACCCACCTGACCCAGCTAAATGGCCTCAAGAGCAGGTGAATTGTGGGAGGTGGAGAGGCTTGTGGGTGTGACAGAAACTTTGCAAGGAAGCCAGTGGTGGCAGTTGGGCTCTGAGGGTTTTTCCTGAGGAGCTGTTTGTTTGGCGTGTGTGGTTCTAAAAATAAAGTTTGTTTCTTTTGAAAAGTGGCTCTTGAATCGTGCCCAGCCAGACTGCAGCATTTGGTGGCTCGCACGGGGAGCCACTGAGGGTAAGTGATAAGGTAAACTGATCACCCCTGAGGGAAGGGCGAGAGGATGGGTAGCCATTTTAAGATTCCTCTTTTGTTTTGCTTCACTTTTGTTGCCTGTCCATGGAGATGAGTGAGATGGATGAAAAACCGCTCACATCTGAGAAAAAATTATTTACTTCTGAGGAACAGATAGGGAGAAAGGACAGATGCACATGTCAGTAGGATATAAATGCTATAATGACTTTTTGTTGTTCCCTCTTTATTTTATTCTCTCTCGGTTTTGTTTGGCATCGTCTTGTTGGGTTGTATTATAGTAGAAATACGGGATCAGAAATTAGTAAAAAAACAAACTGAAAGAGTGTTAAGTAAATTGTTAGAGGAAGGAGGCATCTCAGTAAAGTCAAGAACAGTTAGGGCATACGTTGATACAATACAAAAATGTAGCCCATGGATTTTTAAGGAGTTGTTAAATATACCATAATGGAACTATCATGGTGAAGCTTTAAAAGGGGGGAAAAGAACAGCCCAGGGACTCTGCCAGTTGGCACATTGTCATTGAGGACGTTCATATCTGGTTTGCTTAGTCCAAAGACTTCAGTTCAGACAAAGATAGAAGAACAAAGCTTAGGGCAGAAAAAGCCATCAGGGGCAAAGTTACAAAAGGAGACTGCTACTAACAACTCTCTATCACTAGAGGGCGTAAGTGTCCAACCAACAACGCCTCCTCTACAGGAGACTGTTACTAACACCTTTCTATCACCAGAGGATGTAAATGTCCAAATAACAAGGCCACCTCCATATGCTGGGAGGCCCCCAAACCCCGCAGTTGATAGTTCGGATCCTGAGACAGGATCTCAAGTATGAACATGCCCTGTATTTGAGGTAGGAGGGCAGCGAATTCACCATGCTTTAAATTTCAAAATAGTGAAGCAGCTAAAAGGGGCTTTAACAACCTATGGTCCTCAAGCACCCTTCATTGTAAGCTTGGTCGAATCCATTAACAACTTGAATATGACGCCAGTAGATTGGGCTAATATGTGTAAAGCTGTGCTAAATGGAGGTCAATACCTTTTATGGAAGGTTGCCAATGAGGAATTTTGCAAGGAGACGGCTAGGTGTAATGCAGAATCTGGTTATCCTCAGAGAAATCTAGATATGTTGTTAGGAAAGGGACCTTATGAGGATCAGCAGCAACAAATTGCATATGATCCTGGCGTATACGCAAAAATTGCTGCAGAGGCGGTTAGGACATGGAAGACTTTACAAGGACATTGAGGTTTACAAGGTCAATTATCTAAGGTAATACAAGGAGCTAATGAATCTTACAATGAATTTGTAGATAGGCTTATTCAAACAGCTACCAGAGTTTTGGGGAATACAGAACAAGCAATGTCATTAATAAAAAACTGGCTTATGACCAAGCGAATCGTTGGTGCAGAGATATCACTAGACCATGGAAACATGAAGATTTAAACACATATATTAAATTATGTAAAGACATTAATGAATAAGAGAAAGTCATGGCAGCTGCAGTAAAACAGGCTTTAGATGCCAGAGATATCAATGAACAAGGGCAATTTGTGGCAGCTGCAGTAAAACAGGCTTTAGATGCCAGGCCAGGAACATGCTACAATTGTGAACAAACAGGACATTTTAAAAGGAATTGCTCCATAGGAAGAGGGTTTAACAAAACTAGGTACCAAAGGAGTAGAATACCGGGTATTTGCCCACGATGCCGTAGAGGGAGACATTGGGCTAATGAATGCCGTTCTCAAACCACCATAGAGGGTACTTCATTATCAAAAACGAACAAGGACTAGTTGTTTATCCACAATATCATGGAGAAAGGCATCGGGCTCCATTGCCAAAAAATGGACAGGGGAGCCCAATGCTCTGGTGCCCAAAACCACAAATATACAGAGCACTGGAGGAACCCAGCAACCCCATCAGTGTAGTGCCCAGGACACATTGTCCATCAGACGCCTCATCAGACAAATCAGAGGGAGCGCAGGGTTAGACATCTGCACCTCTGTCAGATCGGTACTAACTGTAGAGATGGGGGTTCAAATCATTCACACAGGGTGAGAGAACCTCTTCTCAAAGGAACGGTAGGCTTATTATTGGGACGCAGCTCTTCTAATCTAAAAGGACTTATGATAAGTCCTTGGGTAATTGATCCCGATTATGAAGGTGAAATAAAATTTATACCCAGTTCTCCAAAGGACATATCAGTAATTTCACCAGGAGATTGAATAGCACAGTTACTAATAATACTCAGTCTGCATGATCAATTTTCCATTCGTGCTGTAGAAAGAGGTTCCAAGGGATTAGGCTCCACAGGTGTAGATTTGGTTATGCTTTCTTTAAATTTAGATTCTCGCCCCAGGCTAAAACTAAATATTCAAGGACATGAATTTAATGGGCTACTTGATACAGGTGCAGATGTTAGCATCGTCTCTCATCAAGAATGGCCAAAACATTGGCCATTACAACAGTACACTCAAACACTTTGAGACCTAGGAGTGGCAACTAATCCCCATAGAAGTGCAATGGTATTGGATTGGAAGGATCCTGAAGAATGTGAAAGAACAATACAGCCATATGTATTGGATCATCTTCCCGTAAATTTATGGGGATGAGATGTCCTAGATCAATTAGGTTTGACATTAACAAATAACATCAATCAAAATGCACCCACTATTATGGCTAGAGAATGCTTTAGGAAAGGAAAAAGATTAGAAAAACAAGAACAAGGTATAGCAGCACCAATACAAATAGACCAAGCAACAGACAGACATGGGTTGGATTTTCAGAAAGGGCCAATGAGACAATAAAAATTACTTGGAAATCAGAAAGACCAGTATGGGTTCTTCAGTGGACCCTGACTAAAGAAAAGATACAAGCATCCCAGTTCCTGGTCAAACAACAATTAGCGGAAGAACATATACAACCTTCTGTATCTCCCCATTATACTTTCATTTTTGTCATCAAAAAGAAATCTGGTAAATGGAGATTATTGCAAGATTTAAGAGCCATTAATAATGAGATGGTTATTTTGGGACCTGCTCAATCAAGGATTCCTCAATTGTCTGCTTTGCCAAAAACTTGGTATGTTTTAGTTATACATATTAAAGATTGTTTTTTTTTTCATTTTCAATTCTTCCTGAGGATAGTCCAAGTTTTGCATTTACTATCCCTGAACTGAATCATGAAGGTCCTGATCAGAGGTATGAGTGCAAAGTACTCCCTCAAGGGATGGCTAACAGCCCAACTATTTGTCAAATTTATGTTAACAAAGTAATCCAGCCACTTAGAAATCAAAATCCTGAACTACAAATATTTCACAATATGGATGATGTGTTATTAGCACACAAGTTAAAAACCCATTGTTAGAATGTTATGCCACACTTACAAACTTATTAAAAAATTATAATCTAGGGATATCAATTGATAAAGTACAATTAAATTTTCCAATTAATTATTTAGGAGTTCTATTATCCTCAACCATGGTCAGTCCACCAAAAATTCAAATACGAGTAGATCAACTCAAATCAATTAATGACTTTCAAAAGTTATTAGGAGACATTAATTGGATAAGGCCTTATCTAGGTATACCAACAGGAGAGTTGGGACCTATATTTGATATCCTAAAAGGTCCATCTGATCCAAATTCACCCAGAATGTTAATGGCTGAAGCAAGAAAGGCATTAAAAATCATTGAAACATATATGGGAAATATGCATTTGGATAGATTTGATAAAATAATGCCTCTATTATTCATTGTGCTACCAACAAAAAATATTCCTGCAGGAGTATTTTGGCAAGAAGGTCCATTATTATGGATACATTTATCTTATTCTTCTAACACTATTATTACTAGGTATCCTGAGGCTGAGGGACAAATAATACTAATAGGAATAAAAGCAGCAAAGGGAGTGTTTGGAATTTCTCCCAATAAAATTATTACTCCATACACTATGAATCAAATTGATGAATTAGCTAATGAGTTAAATACTTGGGCAATAATCATGTGTAAATCTAATGTTTCATTTGATAACCACTTACCATCTAATCTTTTATTGTCTTTTGGGTCATTGCATCCTGTAATTTTTCCAAAAATTACAAGAAAACACCTATCATGAATGCTCCAAATATATTCACTGATGGGTCAAATAATGGTACAGCAGCAATAGTTACACCTGATCAAATTTTTACATTTTTAGCACCCCAACAATCAGCTCAAAAGGTAGAGCTTAATGCAGTATTATAAGCTTTTGTGATGTTTAAAGATTCTGTGTTTAATTTATTTTCCAATAGTCAGTATATAGTTAATGCTATAGTATCCCTTGAAGATGCTGGTAGGATTTCCCCTTCCTCTACTGTTTTCTCTTTGCTTTCCAGTATACAAAGTCTAATCTGGAAAAGAAAATATCCATTCTTAATAGGGCATATCTGGGCACATACAGGATTGCCTGGAGCCCTTAGTTTGGGCAATGATTTAGCAGGTAAAACTACACATGACATACATACATATTTTCTCTACAATAGAAGAAGCTATAAATTTTCATAAAAAGTTTTATATCAGTGCTAATACTTTACAAAAGCATTTTAAAATAACTAAGGAACAAGCTAGACAAATAATAAAACAATGTCAAAATTGTGTGACCATTTTACCACATTTTAATCTTAGAGTCAATCCTAGAGGATTGATACCTTACCATATATGCAGATGGACGTCACACACTTGCCAGAATTTGGAAAATTAAAATATTTGCATGTTACAGTTGATACTTCTTCTGAATTTTTGATGGGCTCCCTTCATGGGGGAAAAAAACTAAAGATGTTATAACTCATTGCTTACAAAATTTTGCCACTGTCGTCATTCCAAAACAGTTAAAAACAGATAATGCCCCCGGTTATACTTCTACCTCTTTTAAACCATTTTGCTCATCATTTGGAATTACTCATATAACAGGAAACCCATACAATCCACAGGGACATGCCATAGTTGAAAGATCACATCACACTATTAAAATGTACTCATTAAAGTAAGAAGACAGAATTGGGAAGGGATATAAATTCACCAAAGATAAACTTAAAATAACCCTTTTTACTCTAAACTTTTTAAATTTGGATTTTCAGGACTTAGTGCTGCAGAAAGGCATAAGTGTCCAAAAAATGTGTATAAGCCCGAGGTACTTTGGAAGGATATTCTAACAGGACAATGGAAAGGTCCTGACCCATTAATTTTCTGGAGTTGGAGGTCTGTTTTTGGGTTTCCACAGGAAGAACAGCAGCCGATTTGGATTCCAGAGAGATTAACTAAGGTCCCGACCCAGTGATTGCCTGTAGTCGGGGGTCTGTTTCTGTGTTTCCACAGGGAGAACAGCAGCCGATTTGGATTCCAGAGAGATTAACTGAAACAATTTCAATAGACCAAAATAAGATGATTTGGCTCAAATCCATAACAGCTGATATCCAAAACTCCAGTTTGGTTATCCTTACATCTGCGACAGAACAGGGATGCTTTTTTCAATATCTATTTTATTATTGCCCTTTCCCACATCATGAAGTTCTCTTTTGTTTTTTTGAGCTCATACAGACCTAGGTTAATGTTTTGCTTATCAGTTCTATTTTTTGACTATAGAGTTTTTAAACATTGCAATGATGATTTCACATGTAAAAAGTTATAAGGCCTTTACTATTATATTATGTGTTGTATGTATTTATTATGTGTGCAGACTTGTGTTTTGTGTTATATATTTGAATGTGCGTATGTCCATATATCACATATGATGAGTGCTAATGAAATAATATATCCATTTTTTTAAATTCACGTGAATTAAATTGTTTAATTTAAATTGGGTAAACAACTGTTCAGAATTGTCTTAATATGTGAAAAAATAGGAGGTTAACAGACGTGTTTGTTTACTTTCACTTTTCCTTTTCATTATATTTAATTATTCTCTTCAAGATAATGTAAATTGTTTAGAAAATTGTTTTCTTTTAGTGCCCTCAGGAATGTTAAATAATTTTTTCTTTAGCCATTGTTGCCAGAATTCCTATCTTCATCCCAGTGCCGGTGAATACAAAGATAAAACCAATCTACAGATTCTGCAATAGCCGTCACTGAACTGCTTGCAGAACTTGCCTGGATTATGTATCACTTGTATGCATTGTGAACTCACTTGTATGCATTGTGAACTATCTGCTGGTGCAGCGAATTGTTGTAGTGTTGGGGTACTTATGCTGATGCTGTCATCAGTGATAGAATTTTTCCAATAGGAGCCATCAATTGACTTGGTTTATCTTCCCTATTCTCACTTGATAGACGTCAAAAAACTTACAGAGGGAGGCGAAAGACTTCATCAGCAATGACTGCTCTTTTGGCAATTTTGGTTTTGGATGCACACATGGGATTTTTCTTTAGATCTATCAGGTTCTGAGAATCAAAGCCACAACCTCACACAGGGCCAAGAGGCTGATTCAGACACATCCCTTTCCAAAGTAATTAAGCAAAGAGCCACAGGTGATGCCCATTCATTTCAATTTGAAAACTGTTTTCTTCAGGCTCCACAAAGGCGTGGCCTGAGGCAAAGACATTCCTAACATTCAGGGCAAGGGAACCATAGGTAAGCAAATTGCCCAAAGCAGGGTTTCTCCACTGAGACTTTTCTGGTTACACTGATCTCTGAGGTTTCTGAGATGTTCCCATTCCCTTCAGCTATCCAGTACATGGCTATGTCACAGAGTTTGGAGGTGGTACATATCTTGGACACAAAACCATGAGCCTATTCTGGAGAGAGGCCAGAAATCAGGAGGTAAACAGGAACTTGGGAAGATAGTAGGTGTTGTCTATCCATAAGGCAAGCCGCAGTCCATTCATAAAAAGGGCAGAATAAATGCCTGGAAGCTTCCTACTAGTCAGGACACCTCCATTGATGTATTGGCTTTTCTAATAACTACAACCACGGACACAGTGGATACACAGACATAGAAAAACTCGCCTTCTCAAACGACTTACTAGAAACAGTCGACTCCAAACCAAACAAACCACCTTTGCTACCTATTCTCAGAACATGAGACAAAACCACGAACTCACACCCACACCCACTAAGGCACCTCATTCCCACAACTAGGTCTGTGACTATCCGGAGTGTCCTCTGACTGGTGGACCATACTATGTTCCCCCAAAATGGCCTGTCCTGTATCAGATCAGGTCCCTTTTGCCAACTCTGTTAAGTTGTCAGGAGCTAGCAATGAGCCACTACCTGCTTTCTCAGGAAAGGCCCCTCTTCAGAGTTCTCCTGGCATTTGGTCATCCTCACATCAGGAGGTACCAAGAAAGACTGACTCTGTCCTTGGAAAATTCAAACAAGTGTGCCCACTGGGAATGGGACTGGCACTGGCTCTGTGTGCCTGGCTTCCTGGATCCCAAGTTCAGAGAGTTCCATCACCAAGGAAGTGAGGTAGGTCACTTCCTTCAGGAATTGAATGAGGTCAATACCTAGGCAACCACTTTGTCCTAACAGTTGTTTACAAGGGTCCCATGAGATGGAGGGTGCCCCTACTTTCTCTGACTCAGTCATAAGTTAGAATGGTATATCAACCACAGGCACCATGGAACAGCTCTCCACACAGGCCTGGTTTTGTCCATCTTCTCTACATTAAGAACAGAGCGACTGATTCAGACACAATACTTCATCCTGACCGGTTTTTTTGCCATGGAAGATGATTTTGCGCTCTCAGGTCCTTCAGAGCTGCCTAAGTCTTCTCCAGGGATCATTTCTGCATGGACCTTTGAGGTTTTCAGAAGGTGGAAGATCCCCTAAATTCCTGTATTGTAAGACCAACTCTGTCTCTGCTCTATTGTAAAGATAGATTGATGGAACAGTGTATGCTTAGGGTTAATAACAGGTTTGATTTGGGTTAGGAATCATTCTGTGCGATGATTAATGGTTTTGGGAACCTGCGATATTTACAAGAATATATAGGTGAAATATAAGTATGAACACAGAAATCTATGTAAGATTTGAAGCCCAGAAGTGCATTGGGCCCCTGATTGGGATACTCAGCTTTGAATTATATTCTGCAAAGATGTCTCAGATAAATTGATATACAATGGCATAGGACCTTGTACCTTGGATGATTGAATGTCGAAAAGAACATCCAGTCAAAAGGATAGTCAGTAGGATTAGGAAGATATTCAGTAGGTTTAGAAGGCAGAGTGAGTATGGGATTTGAACCAAACGTTCTTTAACAGTAGAGTTTCGGGTAGAGAATGAATGTAAATATCAGCACATGTGAAGAGCCAGTCACATTGATGAACTCTGGAAAATATGTAGGAAACCATATATCAATAGAGACATTAGGAAATCAGGCAAAGTATAAAGTAAGTAATAGGATCAGGAATTTTCAAAAGTGTTGAGGTTGAATATATAATCTTAGGAAGAAACAAATATGTAGTCAACAATAGGATTGACATTTGATAGCATTAGGCAACCTGGACATAGATGTTTTTAGTAATCCATACTCACTTTCCATTTAGACTTCGGTACAAACATAAGTGTGACCTTTGCATTTTGTGAAAGAAGTCTCATGAAAAGACCAGTCAAGAAACCCTGTGGAAAACATGTTTTCTGAATTAGGACGTGATGGAAAGTAAGACAAAATGCCTATAAATTTCTGAACTAGTGGATTAAATATATATCCTACCGTGTGCATTAACTGAAGAAAAAGTAATGTACCAGTATTGAATAAAAATGATAGACAAAATACACATCACGTCCCATAGGAATCTACTTGCATTGATATCAAACTGTGTCAGTTACTGCAGAGATATTAGGATTTGTATGCACCATTTACTGTTAGTTTTCAGTACTAGGAATCAAATATGTAGTTCAGGTGGATGAATATTTCTCAGAATAATCTTGTGAAAAGTTGATTATTAATCCACATACATGAATGTGAATGAATTTACGGAGTGTATAATAAGACACATATATTTCATATTTTGAAAAATCTGTAGAGTGTGTGTGTATATATATATAAACACACACACACACACACACACACACACACACAGGCACGCACAGAAACAGACATTAAAAAGTAGCAATATATGCCAATTGAAATTCACCACGAAATATATGTCATCCACAGATCCAAATAAATTCGTTTTACTGAACATGGAATCATGTATAATTTTATTGTACTAGGATGCTCATCAATAGTTTGAATTTTCAGTTGCAACAGCGTTTAGGAGGAGTGATCTCTTCTCACAATTTGTGTCTGCCAAGTCAGCCACCTCACAAGAATGTACGTGTGGTACCAGGTAGGATTCTATATGTGCATATAAAAATACATGTGCTGAATAGGATACAGAGAAAGGTAGACAGGAATTCACATATTTGTTAACTTGAAAAACACATGGAGAACCATTTCAACAAAAAATTGACTAGATTTATAACTCCTACCCTATATAAAGCAAAAAGCAATTCCAATGATACACCATTCCTCCTCTGAACTGCTTGTATTTCTATTCTGTTTGGGTTAATTTTCTCCATCATATTAGAATTAGTAGTCAGAGTCTAGTGGGCATGGGTTTGTGTCAGGGATTCAGTATTTCGAATAAAAATTTGGAAAATGATTCTAATGTTTATGCAAATATATGCTACTAAAGTATCTTCCCACTCTCATCCATAACAATGCCTTGAGATTACCTTGGCCCCAAGTTAGACACAATTAGAGGAGAAGAGTTAGAAAATTTGTGAATACATATCTGGAATCAAATATGCTCACTAGTTCACAAACTTGGAGGTGGTAGAGGAGATTCCAAAAGTAAGGGACAGGGTAAACACTCCACAAACATGGAGCTCTGCTGGACTAAAGACTTCTTGAGAAACTGCCTCTGAGGTTGGGCACTTGAAATATATGTTGTAGTCAGGAGATTTAGCTTCCTTTGTAGTGAGACAATCAAATCTGGGTATGCTTCTATGTGACCAGGAATACATGATTTCTTATTTTCCAATACACATGAGGAAGCTGTCTTTAATTTTCTGTTTGTAGGTAAACTGTGGCCACTGGGGACTAATTGTCTACTCTTGTGGACTCTGAAGCCATTTGGTCATCCTCCAGTTTTCCTGGTGTTTCTTGCTGCTGCACTGGGAGTTTCGTATTTGCTTCACGAAATACAAGGAATTCACCTGGGACACAGTGCTGGAGGGAGTTCTGTCACCTGTGGTGGGTCAGGGCCTGCAGAAGAATGTACCAACCAGGCTTCTATTCCACATAGCTTTCCTCCTTGACCATAGCAACCGGATTCTGAACATTAGCCTGAAACCTCTCCATATAAAAAGATACCTTTACATAGAAGCGTCTGCTGGCTGCACCATGTCAGTCACAAGCCAATTGGAAGCCAATGGCAGATCCACATGGCCCCACCACAGATTTTTTATCACACACCTGCCCTTCACTGCACTAGGCCCACTACTCAGCAGGGTCCAACTTCCTGGAATCTCTGTTATACACCATTTTCATGAAACTCAGTCAATCAAGTCACTGTCCTGCATAATCATGTTCAGCAACAGGACAACCAAAGTTTCTCCAGTGCCATCTGGTCATGGGAATTTCAAAAATTTCATGGTATTTATCTAGCAATTTTTCAAGGATGAAGTTGGCAGCATGTGGGTTTCAATTCATTCAGAAACCATTAAATGTTGTGGAAGTTCATTTCAAATGAAGTTCTGGAGAACTCTCACTGGCAAGGTTTCCCAAAGATTGGCCAAAGGGTCACATAAATCCAGGCCCATTGAGGTCTACAATGTAACGTCCATGTGTGTTTTGACTCTCAACTAAGACTGCCAAGTCGTTAAGAATAAAATCATGTGATATCAAGCCTGAGATTCCCAGTGGTCTCTGGAAAGCCACCCTGGGCCTAGATCTCAGTTTCCAAGGGTGACTCTCATGCTTGGCCTTCTAAAATCCCAACACAATTCATGGCAATACTTCTCTAAGTTCAGTTCCTGTACTCAGTCTCTAAGGGGAATCACACCAGAGTTCAAACCCAGGTGGACTCAGTCATCCCTTCCAACTGCCACAAAAATAACCACAATTAAAACCAAAACACAACCACATGGCCCTCATCTTCTTCCATATAGACACTCATCATAACCTCTGACTGGAGATTTTCATGAGGAATGCCGCCCAAGAGAGTGTCCAAAATATGCTTTCTTGCCCCTCATTTACCTAAATTCTGCGTGACCTGGACACCCTTCCTGTGAACCAGGAGTGATCAAATAGGCCTGCCGTTAATACTGATCCACTTCTCAAATTTGAGACCTACTGACTGTGGGGTTTAAATTGTTTATATGAATTGGAGTCATGAGAAAACCCAACCACCTATGGGCTAGCCTCTGCAGGGAACTGAAGAACTCATTTGACCTAAAGGATCCCTATTCTCACTTGATTGATGTCAGAAACCTTACAGAGGAAGGCGAAAGACTTCATCCACAATGACTGCTCTTTTGCTATTTTGGTTTTGGATGCACACATGGGATCTTTCTTTAGATCCATCAGTTGCTGAGAATCTAAGCTACAGCCTAACACAGGGCCAAGACGCTGATTCAGACACATCTCTTTGAAAAGCAATTAAGCAAAGAGCCACAGCTGATGCCCATTCTTTTTTATTTGAAAAAGGTTTTCTTTAGACTTCACAAAGCGTTGTCCTGAGGCAAAGACCTTCCTGACATTCAGGGAAACAGAACAATAGGCAAGCAAAAGGCCCAGAGCAGGGTTTCTCCAATGAGACTTTACAGGTCACACTGGTATATGAGTTTTCTGAGATGCTCGCCATTCACTTCAGTTATTCAGTACATGGCCATGTCACAGAGCATGGAGGTGGTACATATCTTGGATACAAAACCATGAGCCTATTATGGAGAGTGGCCAGATTTCAGGAAGAAAACAGAAACTTAGGAAGATCGTAGGTGTTGCCCATCATTATGGCAAGCCGCATTCCATTTATAAATTGGGCAGCATGAATGCTGGTAAGCTTTCTAAAAGACAGGACACATCCATTGATGCTTTCTCTTTTCTAATATCTACAATCACGGACACAGTTGGATACAGTGACACAGAAACACTCGCATTGTCAAATGACTTACTAGAAACAATTCCCCCCAAACCAAACAAACCTCATTTCCTACCTCTTCTCAGAACATGAGCCAAAACCACAAACCCACACCCACACCCACAAAGGCACCTCTTTCCTCTAAGTAGGTTGTGACTATTTGGAGTGTCCTCTGACTGTGGGCCATTCTAGGTTCCCCCAAAATGGCCTGTCCTGTCTCAGATTTTGTGTCCTTTGCCAACTCTCTGAAGTTGTCAGGAGCCAGCGGTGAGCCACTACCTGTTTTCTCAGGAAAGGCCCCTCTTCAGAGTTTTTCTGCCATTTGGCCATCCTAACATCAGTAGGTACCAAGAGAGACTGACTCTGTCCTTGGGAAATTCAAAAAGTATAACCACTGAGACTGGGACTGGGACTGTCAATGTTTGACTGGCTTCCTGGATCGCAAGTTCACAGAGTTCCATCACCAAGGAAGTGAGGTGAGCTCACTTCCGTCAGAAACTGAATGAGTTCACTGCCTTGGCAACCAATCTGTCCTAAGAGTTGCTTCCAAGCTTCCCATGAGATGGAGGCTGCCCCTGCTTCCTGTGACACTTTAACAAGTTAGAATGGTATATCACCCATAGGCACCCAGGAGCAGCTCTCCACACAGGTCTCATTTGGTCCATCTTCTCTACATTAAGAATGGAGAGGCTGATTCAGACAGAACACTTCACCCTGACCAGGCTTTTTTCCATGGAAGATGACTTTTGCACTCTCAGGTCCTTCAGAGTTGCCTACATGTTCTCCAGAGATTATATCTGCATGGACCTTTGAGGTTATCAGCAGGTGGAAGATTCCCTATATTCCTGTACTGTAAGACCAACTCTGTCCCTGCTCTTCTGTAAAGTTAGATTGAGGGAACCATGTATGGTTAGGGTTAATAACATGTTTGATTTGGGTTAGGAATCATTATGCTGAATAAATAATGGTATTGGGAACCTGCAATATGTATAAAAATATATAGGTGAAATATATGTATAAAAACAGAAATCTAAGTAACATTTGCAGCCCAGAAGTGCACTGGGCCCTTGATTGGAATACTTAGCTTTGAATAAATTGATATACAATGGCATAAGACCTTGTAATTTGGATTATAGAATGTAGAAGAGAACATTCAGTCAAAAAGGATAGTCGGTAGTGAAAGGTTAATAAAATAGGTACTTGTCACTTCCTGTTTTTCTGTATGCTTAACAAAACACTGTTGAAATCTTGAGAACTGTTTGCTAATCTTGTTCCCAGAATGTGCTGTCCCTAACTGCCAAAGTGTAGAATGTACTCCCTCACCCGGTTGCACGCAAACCGACCACTCGCCCTGACCCATCAGTAAACTTCCCCTCCTGCCCTCTCCAAGGAAAATATATATGTTCTGCTTAAACTGTTCTCAGGGCTCTCTGCTCTATTCAAGTAAGCTCCGAGCCCCAGCATGCTGGACCCAGAATAAACCCTTTGCTGTTGGATAAGACAGTCTGTTAGTGGTCTCTTCTTTCCATGCTCGCCCGACGTTTACATATGGAGATTCAACCGAGTTTTGGCAGCGGCGGACAAAAGACCCTAACGGGTTCCTCTCGGGTTAAGTTAGGTCCCTCTTTCTTGTTTCAGTGTTAAGGTTAGGGCTTGGCAAAATGGCTGTCGATGAAGAGCGTGAGTTCTCTCCGATGGTGGCTGACAGACGTGTCACAGAGCCACAGGCCACGTCCCTGGGGGACTTTCCAAAGACTCGGGAAATCGAGGAACAATAGTCTCCTCGACTCAGTAATATTTTGTATCAGATTCGGAATTGCCAGCCCATTGGGTTTTGCTGGCTACTCAGTCCTGGTCTCAGTTTTGGATGTCCATTGTATGTCTTTATTGTCTTGTCTTGTCTGTGTCGTGTGTCTTGCATTCACTCTTTGTGTATCTTTCATTATGGGACACAGCACTTCAATGCCCCTGTCCCTGATTCTTGATCACTGAACCAAAGTCCGCTTAAGGGCTCAGAATCTTTCTTTTTTAGTAAAACGCTGGACCTTTCAGAATCTCTGTGCCTCAGAATGGCCCACCTTTGAATTTGGATGGCCCCTAGAAGGATCTTTCTACTTCCCACTAATTTAAGAAGTCAGAGATATTGTCTTTCACCCAGGCACACACAGCCATCCGGATCAACAGCCATATATCTTAACTTTGCAGGACCTCTGCAAATCTCCTCCTCAATGGGTGAAGCCTTTCTTTGTCCCTTCCCCTGCTCCTACTCCTTCCCCCATGATCTCTCAAACCCTCTGCTCCTCCTCCTCCTCCACCCTTTGTAATCCCTGAGTCACAAGATTTGACTCTACTGGACTCTCTTCCCCCTTATTATACCCTGCCCTCATCCCCCAACCACCAACACCCTCTAAGTGATTCTCCTGCAGCTGACTCAGCCTCTCTACCATTGGAGGAATCTAAGCTGGCCCAGCGCCCTCCAGGTAACTCCCCCGCAGCACACACAGCCCCTCCTCTGCAGGAGGAAGCTAGCCCAGCTAAGGGAACTTGATGGTGGCGAATGATTGAAAACCCTGGACCTCCTGTGATGCTCCCCCTATGTCCCTATGGACCATTGATTGACGAAGGCCATGGGGGGAAAATGCAAGCCTACAAATATTGGCCTTTCTCCTCTTCTGACCTATATAACTGGAAAAATAACAATCCCCCTTTTTCCGAGGACCCCACCGGGCTCACAGGTCTGGTTGAATCATTGATGTTTTCACACCTGCCTACTTGGGATGACTGTCAACAATTCCTAGGGACTCTCTTCACGACAGAGGAACAAAAGAGAATCTTCCTGGAAGCTATAAAAAAAATGTCCTCCGACCAGACTGGAGACGGACACATCTTCCAAACTTAATCAAAGCTGGTTTTCCCTTGAAACAACCCAACTGGGACACCAACAACATTGAAGTTAGAAAGCATCTGTCCACTTATCGCCAGGTTCTAATAGTGGGCCTCGAAGTGGCCACTAGGCGACCAACAAATTTGGCCAAGGTAATAGAGATTATTCAAAGGCCTGATGAATCTCCCTCTATGTTTCTAGAGAGAATTATGGAGGCATGTAGGAGATATACTCCTTTCGATCCTCAGGCAGAGGATCAAAAGGCATCTGTCATGATGGCCTTTATTGGGCAAGCTGTCCTGGATATTAAAAGAAAGTCACAATGCTTAGATGGATTACAAGATATGACTTTGAGAGATTTAGTCAGAGAAGCCAAGAAAATATACCTTAAGAGAGAAACTGAGGAAGAGAAAGAAGCAAAGTGAGGATAAAAGAAACAAAAGACAGACTAAGGTGTTGACTAAGGTCCTGGTCACAACAACAAAAGGGCCAGAAATTAAGAAACAGGGAGAGAGGAAGGGATACCTGGTCCCATGCCAGAGGCCACCCCTGGCCTCAGATCAATGTACCAACTGTAAAAAAAAAGGACACTGGGCCAAAGAGTGCCCTAGAAAGGGACAGCCACGCCAGTCAGCCATTCTGACTCTGGAGGATGACTATGAAAGTCGGGGCTCAGATCCCCTCCCCGAATTCAGGGTAACTTTTGAAGTGGAGGGGACCCCAGTAATCTTTGAAGTGGATAAAGGGGAAATATACTCACCCCTAATGTCACATTGGGCCCTCTATCAAATAAAAGGTCTCTAGTTCAAGGGGCTAATGACAGTAAATATCGGGCTTGGACAACTAAGAGGATCATGGACCTGGGGAAAGGAAAAATCCATCACTCCTTCCTAGTAATCGCAGAATTCCTAGCCCCATTGATGGGCAGAGATCTGCTCACCAAGTTCCGGGCCAAAATAACTTTTAACCCTGAAGGCCCCCAAGTGGAATTTCTAAATCCTTCAGTAAAAACTCCTATAGTCACAGCTCCAAATATGTCAGTAGAAAATGCACATCAACTCACTCACCTTGGTTCAAAGAAACTGCAGGTATTTCTGAAGTATCAAGAACAGAGTTTTCCACTAACTGACTCACAGCAAAAAGAAATAACTGAATGGGTAAAAAAAAGCCTGTCGAGTCCATCAATTGGTAAATTCATACCCTTCCAAGCTTCCTGCAGGAAAGCACCTACGAGGAACCAGACCAGGACAATTCTGGGAAGTTGACTTTACTGAAATTAAGCCAGCAAGGTATGGACATAAATATCTTCTAGTCTTTGTAGATACATTTTTAGGATGGATTGAAGCCTTCCGCACTAAAAGAAAAAAAAAAGAAACAGTGCTAATGGTGGTCAAGCAGATCCTGAAAGACATTTTTCAAAGATACTGCCTGCCAAAGGTAATACGGTCTGATAATGCACCGGCGTTCATGGCCCAAGTAAGTCAGGGGTTAGCCAGGAACCTGGGGATTCATTCGAAGTTTAATTGTGCTTACAGACCCTAGAGTTCAGGACAGGTAGAAAGAATAAATAGAACCATTAAAGAGACCTCAACGAAATTAAGCTTAGAGACCAGCATAAATGATTGGACTATGCTCATGCCTTATACAATGTTTCGTGCAAGAAATACGCCCTCTGTTTCTTTGAGTAACCACACCCCCTGTGAATATCTAGGGTGCCTCTTCTCCAGTAACGGACCAAAGCCCAACTCTAAGACCTAATGATCCCTTTCACACCCCCTTGTTTGACAGACTTAAAGCTCTTGAAAGATCTCAGTGATACCTGTGGAAACAGCTGGCCACTGCCTACCAAACTGGGGACGAGGGGACTCCACATCGATATCAAGTAAGAGACTTCATCTACGTAAGATGATATCAGGTGTCATCCCTGGAACCCCACTGGAAAGGACCATACCAGGTGCTACTTATAACATCTATAGTGGTAAAGGTAGACGGAATCACTTCCTGGATCCATGCCTCTCATCTCAAGCCTGCGCCCTGTCCACACTCTGGCTGGAAACTGGAAAAGACTGGTAACACTTTCAAATTACATATTCACCGTGTGGATAAGCCTATAGACTCTCCCCTTGGCCACAAGTAGTCCTAACCCTCATCAGCCCGTTCAGCAGCGATGGCTGATCTCAAATTCTACTGGAAAAGAGGTATAATCTATCTTGCATACAGCCCACTTAGGGACCTGGTGACCATCTCTCCACCAAGACATTTGTCAGCAGGCTATAGGTCTTTCCTAATGGGATATCCCTAATGAAGAGGATCCCACTAAAATTCCATTAAATCCCTTCCTTACCATAGATAATGGAAACAAATATTATGGATGTAGGGACACACGAGCCAAATACAGGTTCGCTAGCCTAGATTACTGTGTTTACCCGGCCGACTGTCAAAGCCAAAAACAGCCATGGCTGTGTGGGGGAAAAGCCGACTTCTTCTGTAAGTCATGGGGATATTAGCATACAGGGGCTGCCTGATGGAACCCAAACCCTGCATTAAATTCAGTACACAGCATTGGCCATATTACGAATTAGATAACAAAAACTGATGGCCACCAGAGGGGACTCTAGATCCTCAAATCCTGCATGACCTTTTTAACATCTGCTAGTGCTCAAAAGGGTGAAAGGAGATTCCACTATGTGGAGGCCTTTTCCCTTCTTCGCTCACATCCTGAACTATGTTTATCCAATAGATCCTCACCTTCAGCCTTCTGTTCCAGAGTCTCTGCTGTCACTCCCACCTCAGCAACCTGATTTCTCCACTACAATTATTAGATCAAAAACCCAAACCTCTGCTGGTTCTCAGACCATTGCCCCCTTGCTGAGGTAGCAGGTACTGAGGTACCCCTCCACCCACTCACTTCTCTCTTTGGCTGTCAGTGCCCGCACCGGGTCCCACCAGGTCCTCTTACCAACTAACCCAAAGCTCAAACCAGCTGAGGAGAGCCCTCAGACCTCTATCCAAGATGTAATGAAAATGGCCTTTAAAGTTGCTTTGTCATCACTGAAAACAGTTTACTACGAATTTAAAGTCCCTCACATGCGTTTTGGGATACTCACTACCATCTTCCCCTCTCCTTGTCCTGTTCTACTGCTCAAATATTTGTTGCTAGGAAAATTCCAAACCACTTTCCCATTATTTTTTTACATCTCTCTTTTCTCATTCTCAGATCCTCGGAGCTGCTCTCAGCCCCACGTTCTCCGTCTTTCCCCTCTATACCAGGCCCACAGAAAAGTCTTTAACTGACCTTCTCCAGAAGTCTTCACCATGGCTGACTTTAGGACTTTCAGCAAAAGAGTCCCTATAAAAAAGTTCAATGTAGTTATACTTCCTATATTCATGTTGCCCTGTTCTACTTGGCCACTGACTAAAAAAATCAGCACTCCTAATCCAGACACCCCCTTACCAGTTTTTCACAAAAATATGTGAACAAGGCCTCTGGCCTTGACGTGGGGCTTCACAGAGATGGCTTCATTTCTCAGTTAACGAAGTTAGCAACTGGGCTCCGTGGTAACAGCTGGCAATGGGAAAATAAGAAAGGAAAGAAAAAGCTCTTTCCCTCCCAGGTGTCCTTGAAAAGTTAACTTGCCCAGAACCGAGGAAAAAACAGAAACAAAAACTGCTTTTTTCAACTTCTGCAGACTGTGAACTTCTGAGCCCCTTCCCTTACATGTTGGGTACAAAATTCTGAAACTACCTAAACTTGGGTTTCAGAGGATTAGTTGATTACAACAGAATCAATGCCCTCTGAATCTGGTTGCAACCAAATAGGACTGTTTCCCTGTCTTCAGTGCTATCTTAGGTGCGTTGCCTTGTTGTCCCTACTACACCATGATTCTATATACTTAAGCATTGTTAATGTTTTCATGAAATGGTCAACAGATGTGATTAATTGTGTAATCATGCAGATGTTTCCCAGAGTGCTCTATCACGACGCAGGTTCATTTGAAGATCAAATAGGGGGGCATTCTACCCGGTTCCACTGAAAATATATATCCCTCAATTTAGCCATCCTATTAGGAATAGAAATTGCTGCACTGGTGGCCACGGGAACCACTGCCTTTGTCCATGGGACTCAACAAATGACCCAACAAATGACAGCAATAGACCAAAACTAAGATATTAGAAACCTCCATCAGAGCTTTGCATGAGTCTTTTACATCTCTCTCTGAAGTTGTTTTTCAGACCACTCGAGGGTTGGACATCCTCGTCATGAGAAAAGGGGGCTTTGTGCTGCATTGAGAGAAGAAAGTTGTTTGTATGCCGAGCATACTGGACTTGTAATAAAATCTAAGAGTAAATTAAAAAGATGCCTTGAAAAGCATCAACGAGACAGAGAGGCCCAAAAAAGGTGGTTTGAGTCTTGGTTCACGCAGTCTTCCTTGTTAACTACGTTTTTCTCAGCCCTGGCCGGTCCAATAGTAATCCTCATGTTATTGCTAACTATTAAACCCTGTTTTCTCAACCGTGTAATTTCTTTTCTCCAGGCTCAAATTGGACGAGTTAAACTTATGGTAATACCCTACTAGTATACATAGAATGTGACAACCCCCAATGATCATTTTTATGATTAAAAGTAGCCAGAAGAAGAAGTGGGGAATAAAAGGTTAGTAAAATAGGTACTTGTCACTTCCTCCTTTTCTGTATGCTTAACAAAACACTGTTGAAATCTTGAGAAATGCTTGCAAATCTTGTTCCCAGTATGTGCTGTCCCCAACTGCCCAACTGCAGAATGTGCTCCCTCACCCAGTTGCACGCAAATCGCCCACTCTCCCCGATCCATCAATAAACTTCCCTCCCTGCCCTCTCCAGGTAAAGTATATAAGCTCTACTAAAGCTATTCTCAGGGCTATCTGCTCTATTCAAGTGAGCTCTGAGCACTAGCATGCTGGACACTCAATTAACCCTTTGCTGTTGCATGAGATAGTCTGTTGGTGGTTTCCTCCTGCGAAGCTCGCCGGACATTTACTATAATGATTGAATGTAGAAGAGAACATCCAGTCAAAAAGGGATAGTTGATAGAAATAGGAAGATAGTACGTTTAGGAAGAAGTGTGAGTATAGGACTTGGAACAAAAGTTCTTTAACAATAGGGTTTCGGTTACAGAGTGATTGTTAAAGTCAGCACATAGGAAGAGTCAGTCACTATGATGAGCTGGGAAAAAATGTAGAAAAGCAGATATCAATAGAGACATTACGAAATCAGGCAAAGTGTAAAGAGAGTGATAGGATTAGACATTTTCAACAGGGTTGAGTTTGAATACATAATCTTAGGAAGAAAAAAATATGTAGTCACCAATAGGATGGACATTTGAGAGCATTAGGCAACCTGAACATAGATGTTTTTAGTAATCCATGTTCACTTTCCATTTAGTCCTTCGTGCAATCATAACTGTGACCATTACATTATTTGTCCAGAATACTACTGTGATAAAATGTATACGTAGATCAGGTGACAGGAGTATTTCTTCCACCATTTCTGGAAGCAATATATTCAAGACGTAAAATTAGTTTTGGGGTTACAAAGAGGTGCACCCTGTGTCTATGAATTTAGAGATAAAGCATGAATAGACAATACTGTGAATAAATAATATAACTTGTTCCAACTTTAAATAATGGATTGAACTGATATCTGAAAAATTACAGGAAATCTTATATTGATATACAATCATTCATTCCCACCAATTATACATCTAATGGTAATATTAGTGTTTTGGTTTATCATGAACAGTGTGTGAGTTTTGTTTCAAAAGTGATTATGGAAATCGAAAATAATATGTTTGGAAAGAAGTCTCATGAAAAGACCAGTCAGGAAACCTGGAGGAATGCATATGTTGTAAAGCAGGAAGCAATTGAAATTGAATCAAATGCCTAAAAATTTGCTAATTTGTGGATGAAATATATATCCTATGATGTGCATAAACTCATGAAATAGTAATGTACCAGTGTTGAATAAAAATGAACGTCAAAATACACATCATGTCCCATAGGAATCTACTGGCATTGATTTTAAACTGGGTCAGTTACTGTAGAAATATTAGGATTCTCGTGCATTATTCACCAAATTTAGTTATCCTTTTTTTTAAATTTTTATATATGGTTGTTCAAAACATTACATAGTTCTTGATAAATAATATTTCACACTTTGATTTATGTGGGTTATGAACTCCCATTTTTGCCCCGTATACAGATTGCAGAATCACATCAGTTACACATCCATTGATTCATATATTGCCATACTAGTGTCTGTTGTATTCTGCTGCCTTTCCTATCCTCTACTATCCCCCTCCCCTCCCCTCTCCTCCTCTCATCTCTCTCTACCCCCTCTACAAAAATAAATTTCTCCCCTTTGTATTATTTTTCCCTTTCCCCTCACTTCCTCTTGTATGTAATTTTGTATAACCCTGAGGTTCTCTTTCCATTTCCATGCAGTTTCCCTTCTCTCTCCCTTTCCCTTCCACCTCTCATCCCTATTTAATGTTAATCTTCTTCTCATGCTCCTCGTCCCTACTCTGTTCTTAGTTACTCTCCTTATATCAAAGAAGACATTTGGCATTTGTTTTTTTAGGGATTGGCTAGCTTCACTTAGCATAATCTGTTCTAATGCCATCCATTTCCCTGCAAATTCTATGATTTTGTCATTTTTTAATGCACAGTAATACTCCATTGTGTATAAATGCCACATTTTTTATTCATTCTTCTATTAAAGGGCATCTAGGTTGGTTCCACAGTCTTGCTATTGTGAATTGTGCTGCTATGAACATCGATGTAGCAGTGTCCCTGTAGCATGCTCTTTTTAGGTCTTTAGGTTTTAGACCGAGAAGGGGAATAACTGGGTCAAATGGTGGTTCCGTTCCCAGCTTTCCAAGAAATCTCCATACTGCTTTCCCATTTGGCTGCACCAATTTGCAGTCCCACCAGCAATGTACAAGTGTACCTGTTTCCCCAGATCCTCGCCAGCACTTGTTGTTGTTTGACTTCATAATGGCTGCCAAACTTACTTTAGTGAGATGGTATCTTAGGGTAGTTTTGATTCACATTTCTCTGACTGCTGGAGATGGTGAGATTTTTGCATGTACTTGTTGATTGATTGTATGTCCTCCTCTGAGAAGTGTCTGTTCAGGTTCTTGCCCCATTTGTTGATTGGGTTATTTGTTTTCTTATTGACTAATTTTTTGAGTTCTTTGTATACTCTGGATATTAGTGCTCTAACTGAAGTGTGAGAAGGAAAGATTTGTTCCCAGGATGTAGGCTCCCTATTTACCTCTCTTACTGTTTCTTCTGCTGAGAAAAAACTTTTTAGTTTGAGTAAGTCCCATGTGTTGATTCTAGTTATTAACGCTTGTGCTATGGGTGTCCTATTGAGGAATTTGGAGGCGACCCCACAGTATGTAGATGGTAGACAACTTTGTCTTCTATCAAACACCATGTCTTGATTTGATATCAAGCTCCTTGTTCCATTTTGATTTAACTTTTGTGCATGGCGAGAGAAAGGGATTCAGTTTCTTTTTGTTACATATGGATTTCCAGTTTTTCCAGCACCATTTGTTGAAGATGCTATCATTCATCCATTGCATGCTTTTAGCCCCTTTATCAAATATAAGATAGTTGTATTTTTTTGGATTGGTTTCTGTGTCCTTTATTCTGTACCATTGGTCCACCCACCTGTTTTGGTACCAGTACCATGCTATTTTTGTTACTATTGTTCTGCAGTATAGTTTGAAATCTGGTATCGCTATACCCCCTGATTCACACTTCCTGCTCAGTGTTGTTTTCGCTATTCTGGGTCTTTTATTTTTCCATATGAATTTCATGATTGCTTTCTCTATTTCTACAAGAAATGCCGTTGGGATTTTGAATTGCATTGCATTAAACATATAGAGAACTTTTGGTAATATCGCCATTTTGATGATGTTAGTTCTGTATATCTATGAACAGTGTACATTTTTACATCTTCTAAGATCTTCCTCTATTTTTCTCTTTAGGGTTCTGTAGTTTTCCTTGTATAAAACTTGAACCTCTTTTGTTAGGTTGATTCCCAATTATTTTTTTTTTTTGTATATTGTGAATGGTGTGGTTGTCCTCATTTCCGTTTCAGAGGATTTGTCACTGATATTCAGGAATGTCTTTGATTTATGAGTGCTGATTTTATATCCTGCCACATTGCTGAATTCATTTACTAGCTCTATTAGTTTCTTTGTAGACCCTTTTGGGTCTGCTAGGTATAGAATCATGTCATCTGCAATAGTGATAATATAAGTTCTTCTTTTCCTATTTATATGCCTTTAATTTCTTTTGTCTGTCTAATTGCTCTGGCCAGTGTTTTGAGAACTATGTTGAACACAAGTGGTGAAAGAGAGCATCCCTGTCTTGTTCCATATTTTAGGGCGAATGCCTTCAATTTTTCTCCATTCAGAATGATGCTAGCCTGAGACTTAGCATAGATTGCTTTTACAATATTGAGGTATGTTGCTGTTATCCCTAGTTTTTCTAGAGTTTTGAACATAAAGGAATGCTGTACTTTGTCGAATGCTTTTTCTGCATCTATTGAGATGATCATATGGTTCTTATTTTTAAGTCTATTGATGTGATGAATAACATTTATTGATTTCCGTATATTGAACCAGCCTTGCATCCCACGGATGAATCCTACTTGATCATGGTGCCCAATTTTTTTGATATGCTTTTGTATCTGATTGCCAGAATTTAATTGAGGATTTTTGCCTCTAGGTTCATTAGAGATATTGGTCTGTAGTTTTCTTTCGTTGAATTGTCTTTGTCCTGTGTAGGAATCAGAGTGATGTTGACCTCATAGAATGAATTTGGAAGATCTCCCTCTTTTTTAATTTCCTGAAATAACTTGAAAAGTATTGGTATTAGTTCCTCTTTAAATGTTTTGTAAAACTCTGCTGCATACCCTTCAGGTCCTGGGCTTTTCCTACTTGGTAGTGTTTTGATGTTTTTTTCTATTTCCTCAATTGATATTGGTCTGTTTAGGTTGTCTATATCCTCCTGACTCAATCTGGGCAGATCATATGACTTAAGAAATTTATCGATGCCTTCACCGTCTTCTATTTTATTAGAGTACAAAGATTCAAAATAATTTTGGATTATCTTCTGTATATCTGAAATATCTGTTATGATATTGTCTTTTTCATCCCGTATGCTAGTAATTTGAGTTCTCTCTCTTCTTGTCTTCGTTAGCATGGCTAAGGTTCTGTCGATTTTTTTTATTTTTTCAAAGAACCAAATGGGTTGACGTGTCTGCTGCGCTTGCAGGCCGCTGGGCCTGTTCCGCCAGTCGGTTGCAGGTCTGCCTACCTTGCGGGAGCGGGTGGTGGCTCTGCTGTGGCCCTACTGCCATTGGGGTGTCGTGACTACCATGCTGGCAGATCGCTGGGCCTGTTCTGGGTGCGGGCAAAGGCTCTGCTCTGCCCCTACTCCATTGGGTTGACGTGACTACCATGCCGGTGGGCCGTTGTGCTTGTACTGGGCGCGGGAGAAAGCTCTGCTCTGCCACTACTCCAAATGGGGTGTCATGTCTACCATGGTGGCAGGCCGCTGGGCATGTTCCGCAGGTCAGTCACAGGTCTGCTTTTGTTGCGGGTGCGGGCGGCGGCCTGCTTGGCCCCTACTACAATTTGGGTGACGTGACTACCACACCAGCTGGTGACTGGGCCTTATCCGGGCACGGGCAGCGGCACTGCTCTTTCCCTACTCCACTTGGGGTGACGTGGCTACCACCTCTTCAGGCCTGATGAATCTTCCTCTATGTTTCTAGAGAGAATTACGGAGGCATATAGGAGATATACTCCTTTCGATCCTCATGAAGAGGATCAAAAGGCATCTGTCACAATGGCCTTTATTGGGCATGCTGCCTTGGATATTTAAAGAAAGTTACAATGCTTAGATGGATTACAAGATATGACTTTCAGAGATTTAGTCAGAGAAGCCGAGAAAGTATACTATAAGAGAGAAACTGAGAAAGAGAAGGGAGCAAAAGGAGGATAAAAGAAACAAAAGACAAACTAAGGAGTTGACTAAGGTCCCGGTCACAACAACAAAAGGGCCAGAAATTAAGAAACAGGGAGACAGGAAGGGATACATGGTCCCACGCCAGAGGCCACCCCTGACCTCAGATCAATGTGCCTACTGTAAAGAAAGAGGACACTGGGTTCAAGAGTGCCCTAGAAAGAGGCAGCCACGCCAGCCAGCCATTCTGACTCTTCAGCATGACTACGAAACTCGGGGCTCAGATACCCTCCCTGAGCTCAGCGTATCTTTTGAAGTGGAGGAGACCCCAGTAAACTTTGAAGGGGATACAGGGGCAATAAACTCAGCACTTAAGGCCCCATAGGGCCCTCTGTCAAATAAAATGTCTGTAGTTCAAGGGGCTAATGGCAGTAAACATCGGACTTGTACAACTAAGAGGATCATGGACCTGGGGAAAGGAAAAATCCATCACTCCTTTTTAGTAATTCCAGAATGCCTGGCCGACTTTTTCTGTACGTCATGGGGATGTGAGCATACAGGGGCTGCCTGATGGAACACAAACTCCTCATCAAATTCAGTACACAGCATTGGCCATATTACTAATTAGATAACCAAAGCCGATGGCCCCCAGAGGGGTCTCTAGATCCTCAAATTCTGCGTTACCATTTTTTTTTAAAGG
Organism: Callospermophilus lateralis; assembly: GCF_048772815.1. Lineage (NCBI taxonomy): Eukaryota > Metazoa > Chordata > Mammalia > Rodentia > Sciuridae > Callospermophilus > Callospermophilus lateralis. The sequence continues at coordinate 212,640 of NW_027517429.1, forward strand.
GAGAGGCGAGAGAGAGAGAGACAGAGAGAATTTTTAATATTTATTTTTTAGTTTTTGGCGGACACGACATCTTTGTTTGTATGTGGTGCTGAGGATCGAACCCGGGCCGCAAGCATGCCAAGTGAGCGTGCTACAATTGAGCCACATCCCCAGCCCTGTGTGACCTTTTTAACTTCTGCAAGTGCTCAAAAGGGTGAAAGGAGATTCCCCTATGGGCAGGCCTTTTCCATCCTTCACTCATATCCCGAACTATGCTTACCCAATAGATCCTCACCTTCAGCCTTGTGCTCCAGAGTCTCTGCTGTCACTCTCACCTCAGCAACCTGATTTCTCCCCTCCAATTATTAGATCAAAAACCAAAACCTCTGCCGGTTCTCAGACCATCGCCCCCTTGCTGAGTTAGCAGGTACTCAGGTTCCGATCCACCGACTCACTCCTCTCTTCTCCTGTCCGTGCCCGCACCGGGTCCCAACAGGTCCTCTTACCAGCTAACACAAAGCTGAAACTAGCAGAGGAGAGCCCTCAGACTCCTATCAAAGATGTAATGAAAATGGCCTTTAAAGTTGCTTTGTCATCACTGAAAACAGTTTACTAAAAATTTAAAGTCCCTCACATGCATTTTGGGATACTCACTCTTGTCTTCCCCTCTGCTCTACCTGTTCTACAGCTCAAGTTTTTGTTACTAGGAAAATCCCAAACCCCTTTCCCATTATTCTTTTACATCTCTCCTTCCTTATTCTCAGATCCTCGGAGCTGCTGTCAGCCCCACCTTCCCTGTCTTCCCCTTGTGTACCAGGCCTACAGAAAATTCTTAACTGACTTTCTACAGAAGTCTTCACCATGGCTGACTTTAGGACTTTCAGCAAAAGAGTCCCTATAAAAGAGTTAAATGTAGATAAACTTCCTCTTTTAGTGTTGCCTTGTTCTACTTGACCACTGGCTAAAAAAATAAGCACTTCTATGCTAGACACCCCATTACTTCTTTTCCACAAAATATATGAACAAGGTCTCTGGCCGTGAGCTGGGGCTTTACAGAGATGGCTATATTTCTAAGATAAAGAAGTTACCATCAGGGCTCCATGGTAACAGCTGTCAGGGGCAAAAAATAAGAAAGGTAGGAAAAAGCTCTTTCCCTCCCAGGTGTCCTTGAAAAGTTAACTTGCCCAGAACCGAGGAAAAAACAGAAACAACAACGGCTTTCTTGAACTTCTGCAGACTGTGAACTTCTGAGCCCCTTCCCTTACATGTTGGGTACAAAATTCTGAAACTACCTAAACTTGAGTTTCAGAAGAATAATTGATTACAACAGAAGCAATGCCCTCTGAATCTGGTTGCAACCAAATAGGACGGTTTCCCTGTCTTCGTTGCTATCTTAGGTGCCTTGCCTTGTCCGTCCCTACAACAGCATAATTGTATATAATTAAACATTGTTTATGTTTTAAAGAAATTGTCAACAGATGTGATTAATTGTGTAATGGTGCAGATGTTTCCCAGAGTGATCTATCATGATGCAGGTTCATTTGAAGATCAAATAGGGGGCATACAACCCGTTTCCACTGGGAACATATATCCCTCACTTTAGCCATCCTATTCGGAATAAGAGTTGCTGCAGGGGTGGGCACAGGAACCACTGCCCTCGTCCATGGGACACAACAAATGACCCAATTATAAGAAGCAATAGACCAAAACCAAGATATTAGATGCCTCCATCAGAGCTTTGCATGAATTTTTAACCTCTCTCTCTGAAGTTGTTTTACAAAACAGGCGAGTGACACAAAACACACACACACACACACACACAGAAAAAAAATAGCAACATATATGTCAATCAAAATTCATCATAAAATATATATCATCCACAGATCCAAAAATATTCATTTTACTGAACATGGTAGCTCACCCATTGGTTGAATATTCAGTTTCAACACGGTTTAGTAGGAGTGATCTCTTCTCACAATTTGTATCTGCCAACTCATCCACCTCACAAGAATGTATGTGTGGTACCAGGTATGATTCTTTATATCCATATAAAAATATATGTGCTGAATAGGCTACAGAGAAAGGGAGACAGAAATTCACAATTTGTTAACTTTAAAAACACATGGAGAACTATTTCAACAAAAAATTGACTAGATTTAACTCCTACTCTGTATCATGCAAAAGGCAAGTCCAAATATACACCATGCCTCCTCTAAACTGCTTGTATTTCTATTCTGTTTGGGTTATTTTTCTCCATCCTATTAGAAATAGTATTCAGAGTCTGATAGGGTATGTGTTAGTGTCAGGGATTCAGTATTTCGAATAGAAAATAGGAAATTGAATCCAATGTGTATGCAAATATATGCTACACAAAAATCTTCCCACTCTCATCCAGAACAATGCTTTAACATTACTTTCGCCACAAGTAAGACACAATTAGAGGAGAAGAGTTAGAAAATCTGTGAATACCTATCTGGAATGGAAAATGCTCCAGATTTCACATCTTTGGTGGAGGTAGAGGACTTTCTAAAAGTAAGGGACAGGGTAAACACTCCACAAACACGGAGCTCTTCTGGCCTAAGGACTTTTTGAGAATCTGACTCTGAGGTTGGGCACTTGAAATTTAGGTTGTTTTCAGGAGCTTTAGCTTCTTTTGTAGTGAGAACATCAAAGGTGGGTCTCCATCACTTTGACCTGAAGGACATGGGTTCTTATTTTCCAATTAACATGAGGCAGGAGGCCTGAATCCTCTCTTTGTTGGTAAACAGTGACCACTGGTGACTAAATGTCTCCCCGTGTGAACTGTGAAGCCATTTTGTCCTCCTCCACTTTTTGTGGTGTTTTTCCTGCTGCACTGAGAGTTTAGTATTTGCTTCATGAAATACAAGGAGCCCAACTGAGACATAGTGCTGGAGGGAGTTCTGTCACGTGTGGTGGGTCAGGGTGTGCAGGAGAACGCACCAACCAGGCTTCTATCCCTCATAGCTTGCCCCATTGCCCCCTTGTCCATATGACCCTTATTCTGAACATTGCCCTGAAACCTCTCCATATAAAAAGATGACTTTACAAATAAGGATCTGCTGGCTGCACCATGTCAGTCACAAGCCATTTGGAATCCAATGGTAGATCCTCATGGCCCCACTACTGATGTTTTATCACACACCTGCCCACCAGTGCTCTAGGCCCACTACTCAGCAGACTCCAACGTACTGGCATCTCTTTTCTACAACATTTTCATGAAATCCAGTCAATCAAGGCACTGTCTGGTATACTCATGATCAGCAACAGGACATTCAAAGGTTCTCCAGTGCCACCTGGTCATGGAAATTTCAAAAACTACATGGTATTCATCTAGCCATTTTTTAAGGATGAAGTTGGAGGCACTGTGGGTTTCAATTCATTCAGGAACCATTAAAAATTGAGGAAGCTCATTTTCAATGAAAGCTCTGGAGAACTCTCACAGGCAAGGCTTCCCAAAGAGTGGCCAAAAGGTCACATGAAGCCAGGTAAATTGAGGTCTACAATGTGAGGTCCATGTGTGTTTTGACACTCAACTATGGCTGCCAAGTCTTTCAGAATAAAATCATGTGTTATCCTGGCTGAGATTCTCAGTGCTCTGTGGAAAGCCACCCTGGGCCTAGATCTCAGTTTCCAAGGGCGACTCTCATGCGTGGCCTCCTAAAATATCAACACAATTCATGGCAATACTTCTCTGAGTTCAGTTCCAGAACGCAGTCTCTAAGGGGAATCCAACCAGAGTTCAAGCCCAGGTGGACCAAGATATTTCTTACAACCACCACACAAATGACCACAATTAAAACCAAAACACTCAAACATGGTCCTCATCTTCTTCCATATAGTCACTCATCGTAACCTCTGGCTGAAGGTTTCCATGAAGGGCTCACCCAAAGACAGTGTCCAAATAAACTCCCTTGCCCCCATTTTCCTAAGGTCATGTTGGCCTGGACACCCTTCCTGTGAACCAGGAGTGATCAAATAAGCCTCCCGTTAATACTGCTCTGTTTCTCCAATTTGAGGACTACTGACTTTCAAGTATAGATTCTTTATGTGATTTGGGGTCATGCAAAAACCTAAGCACCTCTTCAGTGATTTGAAGAACTCAATTGACCCAAGGAATACCTATTCTCACTTGATGGAGGTCAGGAACCTAACAGAGGAAGACGAGAGACTTCATCCACAATGACTGTTTTTTTGGCAATTATGGTTTTGGATGCACACATGGGATCATTCTTTAGATCCATCAGCTGCTGAGAATCAAAGTCACAGCCACATACAAGGCCAAGAGGCTAATTCAGATACATCCCTTTCCAAAGCAATTAAGAAAGAGCCACAAGTGATGCCCATTCATGTCCATTTGAAAACTGTTTTCTTCAGGCTTCACAAAGGGGTGGCCTGAGGCAAAGACCTTCCTGATATTCAGGGCAACAGAACAATAGGTAAGCAAAAGGCCAAAAGCAGGGTATATCCACTGAGACTTTCCTGGTCACATTGATATCTGAGTTTTCTGAGATGCTGGCCATTCCCTTCAGCTATCCTGTACATGGTCATGTCACAGACCTTGGAGTTGTTACATATCTTGGACACAAAACCATGAGCCTATTCTGGAGAGTGGCCAGAATTCAGAAGAAAACAGAGTCTTAGGAAGGTAGTAGGTATTGCCCATCCATAAGGCAAGCCGCACTCTATTCATAAATTAGGCAGGATGCATAATGGGAAGCTTTCTACTAGACAGGACACATCCATTGTTGCATTCTCTTTTCTCATGTCTACAACCACGGACACAGTGGGATACACAGACATAGAAACACTCATCTTGTCAAACGACTTACTAGAAACAGTTCACTCCAAATCAAACAAACCGCCTTTCCTACCTATTCTCTGAACATGAGACAAAACAACAAACCCACACTCACAAAGGCACCTCCTTCCCTCAAGTAGGTCTGTGACTCTCCTGAGTTAACTCTGACTGGTGGGCCATATTATGTTCCCCCAAAATGGCGTGTCCTCTATCAGATCTGGTTTCCTTGACCAACTCTGTGAAGTTGTCAGGAAAAATTGGCGAGCCACTACCTGCTTTCTCAGGAAAAGTACCTCTTCAGAGCTCTCCTGGTATTTGGCTATACTTACATCAGTAGGTACCGAGAAAGACTGACTCTGTCCTTGGAAAATCCAATCAAGTGAGCCCACAGGGACTTGGACTGGGATTGCCTCTCGGTGTCTTGGTTCTTGGATAGCAAGTTCAGAGAGTTCCATCAGCAAGGAAATGAGGTATGTCACTTTCTTTGGAACTGAATGAGGCCACTGCCTTGGCAACCACTTTGTCCTAACACTTGCTTCCAAGGGTCCCATGAGATGGAGGCTGCTCCTACTTCCTGGAACACTTTCAGAAGTTAGAATGGTATATCAACCATAGGCACCTGGGAACAGCTCTCCACACAGGTCTGGTTTAGTCCATCTTCTCTAAAATAAGTAGAGAGATGCTGATTCAGACACATCCCTTTATCCTGACCAGGTTGTTTGCCATGGAATAAAACTTTTGCTCTCTCAGGTCTTTCATACCTCCCTACAACTTCTCCAGGTATCATTTCTGCATGGATCTTTGAGGTTTTCAGCAGGTGGAAAGTCCCCTAATTCCCTGTATTTTAAGAACAACTCTGTTGCTGCTCTTCTGTAAAATGAGATTGAGGGAACAGTGTATGTTTAGGGTTAATAACAGGTTCAAATTGGGTTAGGAATCATTCTGTGCGATGAATAATGGTATTGAGAACGTGCGATAATTACAAGAATATAGAGGTGAAATATAAGTATGGAAACAGAAATCTAGGTATGATTTGAAGCACAGGACCTTGTACCTTGGTAGATTTAATATAGAAGAGAATATCCAGTCAAAATGGATAGTCGGTAGGATTAGGAAGATAGTCGGTAGGTTTAGGAAGAAGAGTGAGTATAGGATTTGGATCAAAAGTTCTTTAGCAATAGGGTTTTGGTTAGAGAATGAATGAAAATGTCAGCACATGTGAAGAGTCAGTCACAATGATGAACCGGGGAAAATAAGTAGGAAAGCAGGTATCAATAGAGACATTATAAAATCAGGCAAAGAATAAAGTGAGTTATAGGATTAGACATTTTCAACAGGGTTTAGTTTGAATATACAATCATTGGAAGAAACAAATATGTTGTCACCAATAGGATTGACATTTGAGAGCATTAGGCAACCTTCACATGGATGTTTTTAGTTATCCATGTTCACTTTCCTTTTAGGCTTCGGTACAATCATAAGTGTGACCTTTACATTTTTTGTTCAGAATTTTACTGTGATAAAATATATATGTGGATCAGGTGACATGAGTATTTCTTCCACCATTTCTGGGAGCAATATTTTGAAGACATATACATTAGTGTTAGGGGTACACAGAGGTGTACCCTTTGTCTATGAATATAGAGATAATGCATGAATAGACCATCCTGTGAATAAATAATTTAACTGGTTCCACTTTAAATAATGAATTGAATTGATATCTAAAAATATATAAGAAATCTTATATTGATATATAATCATTCATTCCAACCAGTTATACATCTAATGGTAATTCTAGGATTATGGTTTATCATAAAGGGTGTTTGAGTTTTGCTAAATAAGTGATAATGAAAAATGAAAATATTGTGATTGGAAAAAGTCTTATGAAAAAACCAGTCAAGAAACATGGAGGAATACATGTGTTCTGAAGCAGGAAGTGACTGATCATTAAACAAATGCCTATAAGTTTTCTAACTTGTGGATGAAATATATATCCTATGATGTTCATAAACTGAAGAAATAGTAATGTACCAGTGTTGAAAAGAAATGAACGTCAATATACACATCATGTCCCCTAGGAATCTACTTGCATTGATGTTACACTGGGTAAGTATCTGTAGAAATATTAGAGTTTTTTATGCACCATTCTATGAAGTTACTTTTCAGTACTAGGAAAGAAATATGTATTTCAGGTGGATGATTATTTCTGAGTATAATCTTGTGGAAAGTTTGTTATAAATCCACATATATGAATATGAATGAATTTTGGGAGCGTATAATAAGACACATATATTTCATATTTTGAAAAATCTGGAGAGTATATATATATATTTATATACGCACGCACACGCACAGACATTAAAAAGTAGCAATATAGGAGATCCAACATGGTGGCGAACATGGAGAAATCAAGTCTCTGACCTTTTAAGCTGGGCAGGCATAGGGAGTCGTAAACTGTCTAAATGCTCTTTGCTCAGAATCACTAGGCAATGCTGACCTGACGTGGATCTGGTGCGAACAGTCTGGGCCCCTCAGAAAACACACAGAGCCCGGATCAGCTGCATAGAAGCTCAGATTTGCCTGCTTCTTGTGACTCAGAACTAACATTCCCTCTGAAATAACTGGTCGGCCCTTCTGAATTTACAGAGGTAAAAGGCCACTGAATTGAAATGGGGCTTCGGAGACACAGTCAGGACCCATCAGTTGCATTGGTCACCTGGCAAAAGGAATGAACGGTCACCATTTGCATGGGATACCACCATGGAAGAGAACTGACGTCATGGGCAGAGGAGATAACTTCATTGAAACCAGTATGACAGGTGTGTAATTCCCTATGCATCTCTCTCCACACAGCGGGGAAACATTAAGGGCCCCTCCCAGCTCTCCCTTAAGGGGCCCTCCCAGGTCTCCCGTGAGAAAGATGGCCAGACCGAGGGAATCATGTGTGCTGTGGGACTCGTGGCATGGAATTCCCGGCTACCGCTCCCACCAGTGCTGACAACTGAGGTCTCTTACACCAGCTAATGTGGGCATGGATACCAGAGAGCAAGCAAATTCGCTGGGGGTTCCCAGCCCCAAGCTCTACAAACTTAGGGTCTGAGGGAGGCAAACAGGGAGAGAGTGCCAGGCGTTGATGAAAACAGGTCTACCAGGAGCAGAGACCTGACGTGTAGCAATTATTGTGGTGAGCGTCACAGTTGATCAGAGCCTGGCTTGAGGAAACACTAGAGAAGGTCCTAGGCACTCAGGATTGGAGACCCGCCCAGTCTGGGAGGAAGAGCTGCTGCACAGTGATTGGTTCCCACCTATTGAGAGGAGAAGCTTGGCCCAATGAGCACAGCTCCACCTACTGGAAGAGAAGTTAATTGAACTCTATGACTACATGTATTATTATTATTATTATTTTATTTTTATTTTTTTTTCTTTCATTTTCATTTTTTGTTGTTGTTCTTTAACTTATTTTAATGTTTTTATTTTTTAAATTTTACTATTATTATTATTATTTTAAATTTTAATTTTCATTTTTAATTATCATTATTATTTAAAAAAAATTTATTTCTTTCTTTATTTTCTATTTTTTTCTTTTGTCTTTTCATTTCTTTTCACTTTTCTTATTCCCCCATCCTTGAATTCTACCTGCCTATTCTCATTCTCTTTAGTGACTTCTTCCCATCCCTTCTAATATCTTTCCTCCCAAGCTTCAAATAAATTTATAAGAATAAGCAGTAACTCAGCACTCAAACAAACAAGAAGTAACATGAGTAGCATAAAAAAGCAAGAAAGAAAAGGAGTACAAACAATGAAGAATAACCTAAATATTCAGGAGGACCTAGAATCATCAGAAAAATGGTCATATAAAGAACTCAAGGAATACCTTAGACAGATGGAATGGAACCTTAAAGAGGATACGAGAGAGCAAATAAATACAGTGAAAGTACACATTGAAAATGAATTACATAAACAGATAAAAGAAGAAGTTAATCTTCTTTATCAGGAGATAGAGATTATAAAAATTCAAAGAATAATTCTAGAAATGAAGGAAACGATAAACCAAATTAAAAACTCAATTGAGAGTATCACTAACAGAGTGGAGCAAGTAGAAGACAGAATGTCACATAATGAAGACAAAATATATCATCTTGAAAAGAGTCTAGCCAACACAGAAAGGCTGGTAAAAAATCACGAGAAAAACATCCAAGAGATATGGGATAACATAAAAAAGCCAAACTTATGAGTCATCTGGATAGAGGAAGGTACAGAGATTCAAACCATGGGAATGAGTAACCTGTTGAATGAAATAATTACAGAAAATTTTCCAGAAATAAAAAAGGAAACGGATATACAAATTGAAGATGCTTACAGGACACAGAGCACACAAAATCACAGTAGACCAACGCCAAGACACATTGTTATGAAGATATCCAATATACAGAACAAAGAGAAAACATTAAAAGCTTCAAGAGAAAGGAGGAAGATTACATTCAGGGGTAAACCAATATGGTTAACATCCTATTTTTCATCACAGACACTGAAAGTGAGAGGATCCTGGAACAACGTATTTCAAACATTGAAAGACAATGGATGCCAAACAAGAATTCTGTATCCAGCAAAATTCAGCTTCAGGTACGACAACAAAATAAAAATCTTTCATGATAAACAAAAGCTAAAAGAATTTGCAGCCAGAAAACCACCATTGCAAAGTGTCTTGAGCAAAACACTACACGAGGAAGAAATGAAAAACAACAAACAAAACCATCAGTGGGAAGTGCCTCAGTAATGACAGAGGGCGGGGGAAAAGCTAATCATGGAGAAACAAAGTAAATTTAAAAAAACGATAAATATTCAAACATGGATGGCAGTAGAAACCATTTATCAATAGTAACTCTAAACATTAATGGCTTAAACTCTCCAATAAAGCAACATAGGCTTATAACTTGGATTCAAAAAACAAATCCAACAATATGTTGCCTCCAGGAGACATATCTGAATGGAAAAGACATACACAGGCTGAAGGTGAAAGGTTGGGAAAAAATATACCATGCACACGGTCCTCATAAGCAAGCAGGGGTGGCCATCCTCAAATTGAGTTAAATCGACTTCAAGACTAATTTAATCAAAAGGGATAATGAAGGAAATTATATACTGTTAAAAGGAACCATTCACCAACAAGACATAAAAATTATCAATATTTACGCACCATTAAATGGTGCTGCGATGTTCGTAAAACAAATTCTCCTCAATTTCAAGAATCAAATAGACCACAACACAATAATTATGGGTGACTTCAACACACCTCTCTCACCATTGGACAGATCCTCCAAATAAAAGTTGAATAAAGAAACTATAGAACTCAATATCACAATCAATTACCTAGACTTAACTGACATATATAGAATATATCAACCATCATCAAGTGGATATACTTTTTTTTTTAGCAGCACATGGATCCTTCTCAAAAATAGACCATATATTATGCCATAGAGTAACCCTCAGTAAATATAAAGTGGTGGACATAATACCATGAATTTTATCTGATTATAATGGAATGAAACTGAAACCAATGAAAAAGAAGGAAGGAAAAATCCTACATCACATTGAAAATGTACAACATGTTACTGAATGATTAATGTGTTACAGAAGACATAAATGAGAAAATCAAAAAATTCTTCGAGATAAATGAAAATACAGACACAACATATCGGAATCTATGGGACACAATGAAAGGAGTTTTAAGACGGAAATTCACCACCTTGACGTCATTCCTCAAAAATAGGAAAGAACAACAAATAAATGAGCTCACACTTCATCTCAAAGCCCTAGAAAAGGAAGAACAAAACAACAGCAAATGTAGGAGAAGGCAAGAAATAACCAAAATCAGAGTGGAAAACAACAAAATTGAAACAAAGGAAACTATTGAAAAAATTACAAAACTAAAGCTTGGTTCTGCGAAAAATAAATAAGAACGATAGACCCTTAGCATCCCTTTATGTTCAAAACATTAGAAAAATTAGAGATAACAGGAACTTACCTCGACATTGTAAAAGCTATCTATGTGAAGCCTCAGGCTAGCATTATTCTGAATGGAGAAAAATTGAAGCATTCCCTCTAAAATCTGGAACAAGACAGATATGTCCTCTACCACCACTTCTATTCAATATAGTTCTCGAAACACTGGCAAGAGCAATTAGACAGATGAAAGAAATTAAAGGCATGAAAATAGGAAAAGAATAACTTAAATTATCACTACTTGCAGCTGACATAATTCTATATATAGAAGACCCAAAAGGGTCTACAAAAAAAAACTACTAAAACTAAGAAATGATTTCAGCAATGTGGCAGGATATAAAATCAACATTCATAAGTCAAAGGCATTTCTGTATATCAGTGACAAAACTTCTGAAACGGAAATGAGAAAAAAAAAACACTCCATTCACAATATCCTCAAAAAATAAAAATAAAATCCTTGGGAATCAACCTAACAAAAGAGGTGAAAGATTTATACAATGCAAACTACAGAACCGTTAAAAGAGAAGTAGAATAAGATCTTAGAAGATGGAAAAATATACACTGTTCATGGATAGGGAGAACTAACATCATTAAAATGGTGATATTCCCAAAAGTTCTCTATAGGTTTAATGCAATGCCAATCAAAATCCTAACGGCATTTCTTGTAGAAATAGAGAAAGCAATCATGAAATTCATTTGGAAAAATAAAATATCCAGAATATCAAAAGCAATTCTAATCAGGAAGTGTGAATCAGGCGGTATAGCGATACCAGATTTTAAACAAAATTTCAGAGCAATAGTAACAATGACAGCATGGTACTGGTACCAAAACAGGCGGGTGGACCAATGGTACAGAATGGAGGACACAGAGATTAATCCACAGTGCTACAACAATCTTCTATTTGATAAAGGAGCTAAAAGCATCAATGGAGGAAGGATAGCATCTTCAACAAATGGTTCTGGGAAACCTGGAAATTCATATGTAACAAAATGAAACTGAATCCCTTTCTCTTGCATGCACAAAAGTTCACTCAAAATGGATCAAGGACCTTGATATCAAATCAGAGACATGGCGTCTGATAGAAGAAAAAGTTTGCTACAATCTACATACTGTGGGGTCGGGCTTCAAATTCCTCAATAGGACATCCATAGCACAAGAGTTAATAACTAGAATCAACACATGGGACTTACTCAAAGTAAAAGTTGTTTCTCAGCAAAAGAAACAATAAGAGAGGTAAATAGGGAGCCTAAATTCTGGGAACAAATCTTTACTCCTTACACTTCAGACAGAGCCCTAATATCCAGAGTATACAAAGAACTCAAAACATTAAACAATAAGATAACAAATAACCCAATCAACAAATGGGCCGAGGACCTCAACAGACATCTCAGAGGAGGACATATAATCAACAAGTACATGAAAAAATGCTCACCATCTCCAGTAGTCAGAGAAAGGTGAATCAAAACCACCCTAAGATACCATCTCACTCCAGTAAGATTGGCAGCCATTATGAAGTCAAACAACAAGTGTTGGTGAGAATGTGGGGAAACTGGTACACTTGTACATTGCTGGTGAGACTGCAAATTGGTGCATCCAATTTGGAAAGCAGTATGGAGATTTCTTGGAAAGCTGGGAATGAAACCACCATTTGACCCAGCTATTCCCATTCTCGGTCAATTCCCTAAAGACCTAAAAAGAGCATGCTGCAGGGACACTGCTACACCGATGTACAAAGCAGCACAATTCACAATAGCAAGACTGTGGAACCAACATATATGCCCTTCAATAGATGAATGGATAAAAAAACATGTGGCATTTATACAGAATGGAGTATTACTCTGCATTAAAAAATGACAAAAATCATAGAATTTGCAGGGAAATGGATGGCACTGGATCAGATTATGCTAAGTGAAGCTACCCAATCCCTTAAAAACAAATGCCAAATGTCTTCTTTGATATATGGAGATTAACTAAGAACAGAATTGGTATGAAGATAATGAAAAGAAGATTAACATTAAAACAGGGATGAGAGGTGGGAGGGAAAGGGAGAGAGAAGGGATATTGCATGGAAATGGAAGGAGACCCTCAGGGTTATACAAAATTACATACAAGAGGAAGAGAGAAGAAAGGGAAAAATAATACATGGGGGAGAAATTTATTAAGGTAGAGGGGGTAGAGAGAGAAGACGGTAGGAGAGGGGAGGGGAGGGTGGATAGTAGAGGATAGGTAAGGCAGCAGAATACAACAGACACTAGTATGGCAATATGTGAATCAATGCATGTGTAACGGATGTGATTCTGCAATCTGTATATGGGGTAAAAATGGGAGTTCATAACCCACTTGAATCAAAGTGACAAATATGATGTATCAAGAACTATGTAATGTTTTGAACAAGCATAAATAAAAATTTAAAAAAAAAAAGAAAACTAACTTCGGTGAATGATGCACGCGAATCCTAATATTTCTACAGTAACTGACCCAGTTTAACATCAATGCAAGTAGATTCCTATGGTACATGATGTGTATTTTGACGTTCATTTTTATTCAACACTGGTACATCCTATTTCATCAGTTTATGCACATCACAGGATATATATTTCATCCACAATTTAACAAATTTATAGGCATTTGTTTCACTTTCAATCACTTCCTGCTTCAGAACACATGAATTCCTCCATATTTCTTGATTGGTAATTTCAGGAGACTTCTTTCCAAACACATTATTTTCGATCCATAATCACTTTTGAAGCAAAACTCACACACACTTCATGATAAACAATAACCCTAAGATTACAATTAGATATATAACTGGTTGGAATTAATGATTGTATGTCAATATATGATTTCTTATATATTTTCAGATAACAATTCAATCCATTATTTAAAGTGTAACCAGTTATATTATTTATTTACAGTATGTTCTATTCATGCATTATCTCTATATTCATAGACACAGGGTACACCACTTTGTACCCCCAATACTAATTTATATGTCTTCAAATATTGCTCACAGAAATGGTGGAAAAAATACTCATGTCACATGATCTACATATATATTTTATCACAATAATTTTCTGGGCACAAAATGCAAAGGTCACACTTATGATTGTGTGAAATCCTAAATGGAAGTTGAATATGGATTACTAAAAACATCCATTTCCAGTTTGCCTAATGCTTTCAAATGTCATTTCTATTGGTGACTACATATTTGTTTCTTCCTAAAATTATGTATTCAATCTCGATCCTGTTGAAAATGTGTAAACCTATCACTCACTTTACAATTGCCTGATTTTGTAATGTCTCTATTGATATCTTCTTTCCTATATTTTCCGCAGTTCATCATTGTGACTGACTCTTCGCATGTGCTGACATTTACATTCACTGTGTAAATGAAACCCTATTGCTAAAGAACATTTGATCCAAATTTTATACTCACTCTTCTTCCTAAACCTACCGACTCTCTTCCTAATCCTACCGACTATCCAAATTTGAGTGGATGTTCTCTTCTACAATCAATCTTCCAAGGTACAAGGTCCTATGCCATTGATTATCAATTTATCTGAGACAAACGTGCAGAATATAATTAAAAGCTAAGTATCCCTATAAAGGGCCTCATTCCCTTCTGGGCTACAAATCTTACCTAGATTTCTGTTTTTATACTTATATTTCACCTCTATAGTTTTATAAATATCGCAGGTTCCTAATATCATTATTCATCAATCAGAATGATTCCAAACCCAAATTGAACATGTTATTAACCCTAGCCATACACTGTTCCCTCAATCTAACGTTACAAAAGAGAAGGGACAGGGTTCGTCTTGCAATACAGCAATGTACGGGATCTGCCACCTACTGAGAACCTCAAAGGTCCATGCATATTTGATCCCTGGAGAAGATGTAGGCAGCTATGAAAGACCTGAAAGACCAAAACAACCTGGCAAACAACCTGGTCAGGATGAGGGGTTGTGTCTGAGTAAGCCTCTCTCTTCTTAATGTAGAGAAGATGGACCAAACGAGGCCTATGAGGAGAGCTGTTCCCGCAAACTGGTGTGGCCAATTTGGAAAGCAGTATGGAGATTCCTGGGAAAGCTTGGAATGGAACCACAATTTGACCCAGCTATTGCCCTTCTCGAACTATTTCCTGAAGACCTTAAAATAGTGTACCTCTGGGATACTGCCACATCGATGTTCTTAGCAGTACAATTCACAATTGCTGCACTGTGGGCCCAACCTAGATGCCCTTCAATAGATGAATGGATAACAAAAATGTGGCATTTATACACCATGGAGTATTACGCAGCACTAAAATATGACAAAATCATGGAATTTTCAGGGAAATGGATGGTAATAGAGCAGATTATGCTTAGTGAAACTAGCCAATCCCTAAAAAACAAATACCAAATGTGTTCTTGGATATAATGAGAGCAACTAAGAACAGAGCAGTGAGGAAGAGCAGGAAGAAAAGATTTACATTAACAGAGACATGAGGTGGGAGGGAAAGGGAGAGAAAAGGGAAATTGCATGGTAATGGAGGGAGACCCTCATTGTTATACAAAATTACATATAACAGGTTGTGAAGGGAATGGGAAAATAAACAAGGAGAGAAATTAATTATAGTAGATGGGGTAGAGAGAGAAGATGGGAGGGGAAAAGAGGGGGGATCATAGAGTATAGGAAAGGTAGAAGAATGCAACAGTAACTAATAGGGCATTATGTAAAAATGTGGATATGTAACCAATGTGATTCTGCAATCTTTATTTGGGGTAAAAATGGGAATTCATAACCCACTTGAATCTAATGTATGAAATATGATATGTCAAGAGCTTTGTAACGTTTTGAACAACCAAAAAAAGAAAAAAAAAGTAGCCATGTATATGCCAATCGAAATTCATCATGATATATATATAATCCACAGATGCAAAAATATTCATTTTACTGAACAAGGATTTATGTATAATGTTATTGAACTAGGAAGCTCACCCATAGGTTGAATTTTCAGTTCGAACAGCGTTTAGGAGTAGTGATCTCTTCTCACAATTTGTATCTGCCAATTCAGCCACCTCACAAGTATGTACGTGTGATACCAGGTAGGATTCTCTATGTGCATATAAAAATACATGTGCTACAGAGAAAGGGAGACAGGATTCCCATATTTGTTAACTTTAAAAAAACATGTAGAATTATTTCAAAAAAAATTGACTAGATTTATAGCTCCTATACTATATAATGCAAAAGGCAATTCCAACTACACAGCATGCCTCCTCTGAACGGCTTGTATTTCTATTCTGCTTGGGTTATGTTTCACCATCATATTAGGATTATTAGTCAGAGTCTAGTAGGGTATGGGTTAGTGTCAGGAATTCAGTATTTCAAATGGAAAATTGGAAAATGAATCCAATGTGTATGCAAATATGTGATATACAATAATCTTCCCACTTTCATCCAGAACAATGCTTTGACATTACCTTTGCCCCAAGTAAGACACAATTAGAGGAGAAGAGTTAGAAATTTTGTGAATACTTATCTGGAATGGAAAATGCTCAGGAGTTCACAACCTTGGAGGTGGTAGAGGAGTTTCCAAAAGGAAGGGACAGGGGTGATCACTCAACCTGATCTTTCATTAATATTGGGAGCCATCTTGCCACAAAGCCATGGAAAGATAATTTTTGCTTTACTATAAATTACTGCAAATTCTGAACCTGCTTGGAATGCCTGCCCATGCCTTGAACTCACGCATGCCTGTCTTACTGACCAGATCACAGCCCCCTCTGAAACCTTACTGACACCTCATAAACATTGGCCTTCCCTGGCCAGACAAGGACCCTCTCTGAGGCTCTAATGGTCCTCATAATTTCTGATGCTGGGGCCAGCAAATAAAAAATGTAAACTACAGTTAGTGTGATGCTTGTCAAAGTTCTGTTTTCTGATACTCCCTTTTTGTGTAACTTTTTGGGCTATAAAGCTGGGGTGTAGGAAAGGTTGGGATGCTGTCTTTTTCCCGCCGTTTTGAGAAGGAGAGTCAGGCTAGCCGGTTGAACTAATAAGCTTGCCTTAATTTGATTTTAATTGGAGTCAGTGGTCTTTTCTTGCATCCTGGTCTAACATTTTGGAGTTCCCCAGCGAGATGACGTGACCAGATCACAAGACCAGACTGCTGGAAATTCTGACTCTGGCCTTTCCTCCAGGGCTCAGGGCTGGAGAGCCAAGTTCCAAAGCCTTGGAGTGAGCCTTGGGTCCAGGGCACACTGCAGTGAACCATCGCACTAAAACTATTAGCAAGCACCTGGTGGAGGAGGCCTCCATAGGTAGGTGGTGCCTTTATAACATCTGATATCCGGTTAAGGGAGATGTCTTCTGATGACAGAGAGGTGGCCTGGGGAGGCTCACATGTACTCCTGTCCAGGACAGTAACAAGAATTGTTCTGTCCTCTGTTCTGTTCTGTATGGAATTTCTCTGAAAGGGTAGAAAGGTGCAGCCGGGCACCCAGGAGCTCCTACCTCGGAGCTTCAGCAAGACATTTCATTGCTCCTCTGTTTTTCTGTATCTTCAACAGGTTTCTGTTTTTTTGTGTTTTGTTCTGTGTTCTATATGTTTTTTTGTTTGTTTGTTTTTGTGCATTTGGTTGTGTGATTTCTGTGGGGAAAACTTAAGGATATTGGACGTAAAATGGGTAATAAAACAAGTAAGCCTTACACCCTTTGGACTGTGTTCTAAAAAACTGTGTTGAAGTTTAGCCCCCTTTGTTAAGCAGGATGAGAGAATCCCCTAGCTGGCAGCCTGGGACTCACCCACTGCAGAGGGCAATGCCTGCTGGCCACCAAAGAACAGAGTATCTCCCAGGTTAACAATGGAAACTCCTTTAAAACCCCTTGTTGCTCCAGTTCAAGAGAGTCACAACCTTTGGGCAGAGTCCCCTGTGTTTCTGCTTTGTTAGCAAAGCAGTAAACCTCCCTTTTTATTTTTCTCAAACCCTGTCCTCATTATTAAATAGGTATTAATTCGCTTCAAGGTCAGAAACCGAAATTTAAGTTACAAATTTTGATAACCCCCCGACCCTGGAACTTTTTGAGAGCTGACTACTGAAATGTTAGGAGATGGAGCGAGATTGGGGTGGAACCAAACCAGAGGAGCTAATCCTATAAGTAAAAGGAGGGACTGAGGGACTCCCAGGATCTATCAAAGCCCTGTTGCTTCAGGGAATTCCTTCCTTCGTTCCCTGCACTGTAAGGATTATGCCACCTCTGTCTTCTTAAAAAAAAGAAAAAGAAAAAGGGGACACTAAATGCAGTAAAGTCACCATGGAAACCCTTGATATTACATTTCAGGTTGCCCTCTGTGAAAACATCTGATCCCCTTGTGAGGACATCTATCCTGCCACTGGTGTAGGAGATTTTTCTCTTATCTGCTCTGTTTTTAATGCTTCTGTCTGTCAGCCATAGTCTGGAGCTCCTTTCTGTCTGTCTTGTGTCTTTGTTTCTGGCCCTTTAAGACATGTGCAATAATGTGCTGATATTATAAATTGTTTCTTGGGAATGATATTAGTTCAATGTGTGTCTAAATGATGATGTTTTATTGTAAAAATCTGGTATCTGGATGGGTTTTTGTAGCATTGCTCAATCTTGCAGTTAAAAGTCGGGTTTAGGTAATTGTTTAGTTTATGATTTCAGATAATTCATGCCAGATAACTTAAATACTTAGGATGGAAAACTAAAGCACTCTACTTCCAAGTTGACAAGTAACTTCCCAAATATTCAGTTTTATTTTTCACCAATTTTGAATTGGGTAGACTGAGAAAATATCACAGTGTGTACCAGTGCATTAATTTGGACAAGGATAGTAAATCATAGTATGGTATCTGTTGACAAAACAAGATGTAAAGATATAAGATTTTGTGAATTTCATCTTAAAATTGTATCATAATTTTCAACATCCGAACCTCAAAATTATGGTTAAAATGCCTTAGGCCTGAGGTGTCTGCTCAGAATAGCAGTTTTTCCCTGCTCCTTTCAGACCTCAGCCAGGACTTTTGTTGAAATGCAAATGAAAGAAGCCTGCAAGCTCAGTAGGAGACTGATCTGAGGCCTAAGGCAGGAAAAAAGGTAAATTGTATGGTATTTACTAATTACTGGCCAGTCATTTTTTCTAGGACTCTTATTTTTTTCTTAGATTCTGTATTCTTTTTTTGAGCTCATGATTTTGATCCTACAGACCTAGGTTAATGTTTTTCTGATCAGCTCTATCTTTGACCAACAGTGGAGTTTTTGAAACATTGCAATGGAGATTTCAACTGCAAAAAGCTACAAGGCCTTTACTATTATTATGTGTGCACACTTTTGTTATGTGTTGTATGTCTATATACATATATCCGTATATCATATATATGTTATACAAATTAACACATATAAAGAGCACTCATAAAAAAAAGCACTCATAAAAACAAATTTTAAAACGTGGATCCAAAGATCTTTAATTCACATGATTTAATTGGTACAATTTAAATTGGATAAACAGATAAAAATAAATGTCTTTAAATTTAACCTTACAAGTTTTTCTAGATGTTCAAAAATCTAATAAAATATTAATGCCGACAAAATGTCTAATATGCCTTGGTTCTAGGACTTTTTCTTCAACAAAAAATGGTACACTGTTCAATACATTTGTCTAATATTTTGATAAATAAGTAAAGTAAATTTGATATGGGATTACTCATTCATGAGTACTTTTGTTAGATATCTGATTGATTTACTAAGGTCTGTATAAGTTTGTCCTAAAGTCTGTATAAGATTGTAAAAATCAGTCATGTGTTAAAGAGACAAAAATTTCTTAAAACATAAGTTTACCCATAACATTGTGGTTATTAAGTTTTATTTTTCTAGAGCAAGCAACCATAAAAATTAAACAACTGATTAAATAAGAACTGTTATTTTAGAGCACTCTACTGCCATTTCTTTAAAAGCTAAACTTGGTTAATGTAGAAACATCAATGCAATAGTGATGCTATTAATGTGCTCATATCTTCCAGGTATACAAGTCTGTAAGGTAGAAACTTTAAAAGAGCATTATATCAAGCTGGTGTTCTGAAGTTGTATGGTAAAATATATATATATATGGGATTTATTTACCTGTTGTCAATATGATATGTAAACTTTTATGTTACTTTTTATATTGGGGAACAATTTAAATGTATTTTAAGTTAATGAGAGCCTAATCTATGTAAAGGTTAAAAACTTTCAGCCTTTTTTTAATTCATGTTTTAAATGCTATATCATACAGTGTTACCTAATGTTCATGTGACCTCAAACAATTTATGTAAACTTTGTAAAATGATATTTAAAAAACAAAGATTAGCTTTAGAATTAAAACACTTAAGATTAATAAAGAGCCCTGCCTTACCTGAGATAAGGCTCTGTGTCCCATCTTATTATGTGAGAATGACTACGAAAGCAGTAGGTCAGATGTTATTTCATTTAAAGTTATTTTCAAAAGTTTTTTTTTTTTTTTCCTGTCAACATTACTAGCATCTCAAACAGAGGATATAATGTATAACTCAGCCAAAAATTTTAGGGTAGCTATTACACGAACTAAGTTTGTTTACTGTTGTTAATTTTATTTTGTAATTTTCTTATGGGTGATATAAAGATTCCCTGTTAGTGTTTTACAGAAGTGTTGCTTTAAGAACACAACATTGGTTAATTTAAGATAAATAGCCATCACCTACAAGACAGACAGAATAATACAGATCCCAAATAATAAAAAGATAAATAATTTTAAATTATAGACATTAAAGCCCAGTACTCTTAATATAAGTCTGTTAAAATTTATTTGATGGATGTTTAAGATTAGGATTTAAAATTAAAATTATATGAAAGGGGTCAAGAAAACCAATATTTGGCTCTTGCCCTCTGAGTCAGTCTTTATCCAGGGAACAGCGGACTTCTCTAAAGAGCTTTGCAACTCTGAACCACATAACCTCCTGATCAGGGAGATTAATGAGACCACTGGAGAACAGAAAGCCAATCAGTGCATTTGCTACAAAGAGGAGAGTCATCAGAGAAAGGAGACATCCCTGATGCTTCTGAGGGAAGCCACATGGTCAAACAAGACCTGGACCTACCTAGCGCAAATGGCACTAGCAGAACTGAGAAGCTGCTCTCAAGTTTCCCCAGGAATGACTCCCATAAAAACTCAGCTGACTGTTCACAATAGATAGAAACAAAAGTCAGTTTGACTGCTTCATCTTAAACACTTAGAAAAGACAGTTAAAAACAAATTACAGCCATTCCTGGGCATTTTATATAATAATAGTAATAATAATATTTTAAGGTATACACTTTATGTTAGCCTCCCAAAATAAGTAAGACTGGAGGCTACAAAGAAGGATTCTCAGACAGGAATGCCTGATAACTATAAAAAGAGGCTATCAAGATTATCTGCCAGAGGCAGAAGTTTTTAGTTTAAGGCCTACCGATATTCTTAACCTAAACACATAGGCTTGGTATTTGTTAGTATGATTATCCAGCAATGAGTAAGAGAATTAAAGGTTTCTCTATTAGACACAGAGGTCATACTAGTGAAAGTATTTTGCAAGATTAGATGACATTAAATTATTAAACTGAATCTTATGGGGAGGAACAAATGTAACACTAAAAGTTAAATATTAAGTTGACAGTCCTGATAACTGGGGATATTAAAGACTGGTGAGGGAACTTCTATACAGTGACATGTTCCAGCTGCTGCAACATTTATTAAGTACTCATTTTTTTTGTTTCTCTCGTAGAAGAACCCATCCCCAGATGACTTTACTACCTGTTCTTCCCCATCCAGACTTCAAACCTAACTGACTTCTAAAAGGCGACTAATGTCCCTCAGGCGGTGCCCCCTCACGTCACCCTCTCTCAGCTCAGAAGAAATCAAAATGAGTTACGCCTCGCTTCTTACTACAATGGAGTCAAAAATAAATAGACTATCAATATAAGTAATTAATTAAGTCAGTAAAATCAGGGAGACCGGTTTTGGGTGAGTTCAAAAAATGGGGAGACTGTTACCTGAGGAATTAAATTTCCCTCAGTGCTCTTCCCCTACCTTATCAAAGATTTGAAAGGGACACATTAGAAAATGGGGGAATGATAAACCCAACCTGATCTTTTATTAAAATTGGGAGCCATCTTGCCACAAAGCCGTGAAAAGATAATTTTGGCTTAACTATAAATTACAGCAAGATCTGAACCTGCTTGTAATGCCTGCCCGTGTCTTGAACTCACCCATGCCTGGCTCTCTGACCAGATAACAGCCCTCTCTGAAACTTTGTTGACACCTCATAAATATTGGCCTTCCTTGGCCAGACCACACTCTCTGAGGCTCTAATGGTCCTCATAAATTCTGATGTTGGGGCCAGTAAACAAAAATGTAAACTACCATTAGTGTGATGCTTGTCAGAATTCTGTTATTTTTAACCCCACTTTTGTGTAACTTTCTGGGCTATAAAGCTGGGCTGCTCTCCTGTTCCCGACGTTTTGGGAGGGAGAGGCAGCCAGGGTGGTGGAAATAATAAACTTGCTTTAATCTGATTTTAATTGGAGTCAGTGGTCTTTTCTTGCGACCTGGTCTAAAAGGTAAACACTACACAAACCTGGAGCTCTGCCGGACTAAAGACTTCTTGAGAAACTGCCTTTGACGATGCGCACTCGACATATATGTTGTTGTCAGAAGCTTTAGCTTCCATTCAAATGAGACCATCAAACCTGGGTCTACATCTATGAGACCTGGAGGACATTGTTTCAATTTTTTCAAAGAACATGAGGCAGCAGTGCTGACTTCTCTCTGTAGGTAAACTGTGGCCACTGAAAGCTAAGTGTCTCCGCATGTGGACTGTGAAGCCATTTGGTCATCCTCCACTTTTCATGGTGTTTCTTTCTACTGCACTGGGAGTTTGGTATTTGCTTCATGAAATACAATGAGTTCAACTGGTACACAGTGCTGGAGGGAGTCCTGTCACGTGTGGTGGGTCAGGGTCTGCAGGAGAATGCACCAACCAGGCTTCTATCCCACATAGCTTGACCCTTTGACCATAGCAACCTGATACTGAACATTGCCCTGAAACGTCTCCATATAACAAAATGCCTTTTATGGAGAGGTTTCAGACATATAAGTGATTCCTGTCTGTAACATGTCAGCCACAAGTCATTTGGAAGTCAATGGCAGAATCACATGCCCCGACCACAGATGTTTTATCACACACCTGCACACAACAGCTTTTGGCCCACTACTCAGCAGGCCCCAACATACTGGCATCTCTGTTCTACACCATTTTCATAAAACCCAGTCAATAAAGGCACTGTCTGGTACACTCAGGATCAGCAACTGTACATCCAAAGGTTCTCCAGTGGCAGGTGGCCATGGGAAGTTCAAAAATTTCATGGTATTTATCTAGCCATTTTCAAAGATGAAGTTGGAGAAACTGTGGGTTTCAATTCATTAAGGAACCATTAAATTTAGAGGAAGCACATTTCAATGAATAATCTAGAGAACTCTCACAGGCAAGGGTTCACAAAGACTGGCCAAAAGGTCACATGAAGCCAGCCCCATTGAGGTCTACAATGTAAGGTCCATGTGTGTTTTGACTCTCAACTATGGCTTCCATGTCTTTAAGAATAAAATCATGTGATATCCTGGCTGAGATTCCCAGTGCTCTGTGGAAAGCCACTCTGGGCTTAGATCTCAGTGTCCAAGGGCGACTCTCATGTGTGGCCTCCTAAAATCCCAACACAATTCATGGCAATACTTCTCTGAAGTCAGTTCCATAACGCATTCTCTAAGAGGAATCACACCAGAGTTCAAGCCCAGGTGGACCCAGGCATCTCTTACAACCACCACACAAATGACCACAATTAAAACTAAAACACTCCCACATGCTCCTCATCTTCTTCCACATAGACACTCATCATAAACTCTGGCTGGAGGTTTCCATGAAGGGCACAGCCCAATACATTGTTCAAAATAATTTGCCTAAAGTCAGGGTGGCCTGGACACCCTTGCTGTGAACCAAGAGTGATTAAATAGGCCTGCCCTATATCTGATCTGCTTCTCCAATTTGAGGCCTAATGACTGTCTGGTATAGATTCTTTATGTGAATTGGTATCATAGAAAACCCAAGCCCCTATCGGCTAGCCTCTTCACTGATTTGAAGAACTGATTTGACCCAAATGATCCCTATTCTCACTTGATTTAGCTCAGGAAGCTTACAGAGGAAAGCGAGAGACTTCATTCACAATGACTGCTCTTTTGGCCATTTTGGTTTTGGATGCACACTTGGAAACTTTCTTTAGATCCATCAGGTGCTGAGAATCTAAGCCACTGCCACCACACTGGGACAAGTGGCTGTTTCAGACACATCCCTGACCAAAGCAATTAAGCAAAGAGCCACAGGTGATGCCCATTCATTTCCATTTGAAAACTGTTTTCTTCAGGCTTCACAAAGGGGTGGCCTGAGGCAAAGACCTTCCTGACATTCAGGGTAATAGAAACATAAGTAAGCAAATGGCCCAAAGCAGTGTTTCTCCACTGAGACTTTACTGGTCACACTGATATGTGAGTTTTCTGAGATGCTCCCATTCCCTTCAGCTATCCAGTACATGGCCATGTAACAGAGCTTGGACGTGGTACATATCTTGGAAACAAAACCATGAGGATACTCTGGAGAGTGGCCAGTATTCAGGAAGAAAAGAGGAACTTAGGAAGATAGTAGCTGTTCACCTTCCATTAGGCAAGCCGCACTCCATTCTTAAATTGGGTGGGAAGAATGCTGGGAAGATTTATACTAGACAGGACACAACCATTGATGCATTTGCATTTGAAATGTCTACAACCACGGATACAGTGGGATACACAGACATAGAAACACTCGTGTTGTCAAACGACTTTCTAGAAACTTTCCAGTCCAAACCTACAAACCGCCATTCCTACCTATTCTCAGAACATGAGACAAAACCACAAACTCACACCTACACCCACAACGGCACCTCCTTCCCCCAAGTATGACTGTGACTATCCTGAGTGTCCTCTGACTGGTGGGCCATACTATGTTCCCACGAAATGGCCTGTCCTATCTCAGATCTGGTCTTCTTTGCAAACTTTTTGAAGTTGTCAGGAGCCATGGTTGAGCCACTACCTGCTTTCTCAGAAAAAGCCGCTCTTCAGAGCTCTCCTGAAATTTGGCCATCATCACATAAGTAGGTACCAAGAAACACTGACTCTGTCTTTGGTAAATTCAAACAATTGAGACCCCTGGGACTGAAACTAAGACTTGCTCTGGGTGCATGGCTTCCTGGATCCCAAGTTCAGAGAGTTCCATCACCAAGGAAGTGTGGTAGGTAACTTCCTTCAGGAACTGAATGAGGTCACTGCGATGGAAAACCACTTTGTCCTAACAGTTGCTTCCAATGGTCCCATGAAATGGAGGCTGCCCCTACTTCCTATGACACTTTCACAAGTTAGAATGGTATATCAACCATAGGCATCCGGGAACAGCTCTGTACACAGGCCTGGTTTGGTCCATTTAATCTACATTAAGAAGAGAGAGGCTGATTCAGACACATTCCTTCATTCTGACCAGGTTGTTTGACATGGAAGTTGACATGGATTTGACTTTTGCTCTCTCAGGTCCTTCATAGGTAAAAAGGTCGGTCAAAAGTCGGAGGAAAAGACCACCAAGAGACTGTCTCATGCCACAGCAAAGGGTTTATTGGGCGTCCAGCATGCTGCAGCTCAGAGCTAACTTGAGAGGAGCAAAGAACAAAGAGCCCCAAGAACAACTTGAGCACAGTTTATTTACATTCTTTAGAGAGGGCATGGACTTTGCATACATCATAGCCTCCTTCAGCAAATCAACATACCACGGGAAAATCAAATAACAACCCAAAAACATGATTAGCACATTCATTGGCAGGAAGAGGTCGGACAGGGGGTGATTGGTTAGCCCTGAGAAGGGGTATACGTTTAAACTGATTGGTTGAAGCCCTGAGATGTATACGTGATGAGCTGCACGGTTTCTGGGAAGGGGTTGTTTAGTAACTAGGTGGTCAGGGAAGATTTCAACACACATCTAATTGGCAGTTCCGGGAATTGTCTTAACTGCCACAGGAATTTCAGGTTCTGAGTGCAGCTTGGAAACTTTACAAAACCTGGTTCTTTATGTTTCAATTTTAATTTCTTTTATTCTTTCATTTCCCACTCCTTTTTCTTACTACATTTAATGTTAAAAGTAATGAATCATAATTATTGTGGGGTCTCACACTCTATTTCTGCCAGTGGAGCGTATTTCTGTCTGATTACCATGAGTTTTTCCTGCCCAATTTGAGCCTGGAGAAAGGAAACTATGCGGTTAAGCAAACAAGGTCCCAAAGTTAGCAACACCATAAGGATGATCAGGGGTCAAGCTAAGGCTGATAGGAGTGTAGTTAACCAGGGGGACTGGGTAAACCATGACTCAAACCACCCTTGTTGAATCTCCCTTTCTCTCTGGCGCTCTTCAAGGCATTTTCTCAATTTACTCATGGATTCTTTTACAACTCCAGTATGGTCAGCATAAAAACAACATTCTTCTCTCAGTGCAGCACAGAGGCCCCGCTCCCTCATGAAGAGGAGGTCTAATCCTCGCCTGTTCTGTAAAACAACTTCAGAGAGAGAGTTTAAGGATTCCAACTGCACTGTGATGGAGGTCTCTAATGTCTTCCAGTCTTGATCTATTGCTGTTTCTAATCAGGCCATTTGTTGTGACCCATGGATGATAGCAGCTGTTCCTGTACCCACTCCTGCAGTAGCTCCTATCCTCAATAGGATAGCTAGAGTAAGGGACACTGGATGCCAGCAAAATCAGGTTGTTTGTCCCCCTAGTAGACCTTAAAATGATTCTGCATCATAATAAAGCACCATGGGGAGTATCTGCACCATTACACAATAATTTACAAAGCTGTCAAATACATGGGTTGAAATGCAAGGAGTTCTGACTGTGTGGAGTTCAGTACAATTAAGGTTCCTTTAATTAGTTCCCAGGGGCAGGAGTCAGCTGTACTCTGGACTGGTGAAGTAGGCAAAGATGGAAACTGGGAAGTATGAGATGGTAGAGGGGTTCTGGTAGATCTAGGCATGGGAGGTTTTGGAGGCTTTATTCCTGGCTTGAGGGGATTGGGCCCTATTCCTGTGGGATTTTCTTCCTTTTTAAGCAGGATGGTGAACCAGTGACCAAAGTCATAATGAGGGCCATAAATATAGAATCGCATTTCCCACGTATTTCCCATAGACCATGTTGTTCTGAGGTAGCCCCTTTCTTTGGAAGTGAAAGTTATATTGAGGGGGTAACATAGACTATTCTTTCCACAGCGAGTTTTTGACACAACTTGGCTAGCGGCACATTTCTTGGGATCAATCCAGGTGTCATTTTTTCCTACCTGAATGATACTGTCTGGGGAGTTTGGGTTCAACCATGTAGCTCCCGTTTGTTCACATCCCCAAGATCTAAAATAAATGTCACTGGGTCCTCCACAGGTTTGGGCCTGTTTGCGACTTCGGAAATCAGCTGGGCACACATAAAAATTAAGACTGGCTAGTTTACACCTGAGCTGGGGAAGATGATATCCATAATTCATGGGGTAAGGTGGTCTATGTTGCCCTGGTTTGGGTTTGAGTGGGATCTGTGTGGAGTCCTCTATGTCAGGGAGATCCCAGTCAGAGAGGCCTATGGCAAGCTGACAAATGTCCAGGTAGAGAGATGGCCACCAAGTCCATAAGAGGGCTGTATGTGAAATAGACCACACTACTTGCCCAGTAGGATTTATAGCTGCCATTGTTGCTGAACAGGCTGATGGGGATTAGGACTGCTGGTGGTCAGGGGAAGAATCCATAGCCCTACCCACACGACGGACACGCAACTTGAGAGGGTTACCAGTCTGTTCCAGTTTCCAGCCGGAGGCTGGACAGGGTGCAGGCTTGAGATGGGTGGCATGGGTCCAGGAAGTGATTCCATCCACTTTCACCACTGTAGGTGTTATAAGCAGCACCTGGTATGGTCCTTTCCAGCAGCGATCCAGGGATGATACCTGATGCCGTCTCACGTAGACGAAGACTCCCACTTGATATCGATGTGGGGTTCCCTCGTCTCCAGGCTGATAAGCAGTGGCCAACTGTTTCCACAGGAATCGCTGGGTGCTGTGTTTGTTCATAGGGTTTAAGTCTGTCAAGCAAGGGGGTGTGAAAGGAATAATTAAGTCTCAGAGTTGGGGTTAGGTCCCTTACTGGAGGAGGGGCACCATAGAGAATTTCATAAGTGGTGAGTTTACACAAAGAGGCAGCGGGTGTACTTCTTGCACGAAACAGTGCTTAAGGTAGGAGCATAGTCCAATTTTTTATGCCGGTCTCCAAGCTTAATTTCTTTAAAGTCTCTTTGATGGTTCTAATCATCCTTTCTTCCTGTCCTGAGCTCTGGGGTCTATAAGCACAATGTTACTTCCAATTAATCTTCAGGGTCCTGGTGAATCCCTGACTTACCTGGCCCATGAATGCCGGTCCGTTATCGGACCGTATTACTTTAGGCAGGCTGAACCTTGGAAAATGTCTTCTAGGAATTTTTTGACCACCATCTGAGCTGTTTCTTTCTTCATGGGGAAGGCTTCGACCCATCCTGAAAAAGTATTTGAAAAAGACTAGGAGATATTTAAGTCCATACCTTGCTGCTTAATTTCAGTAAAGTCCACTTCCCAGAATTGTCCTGGTCTGGTTCCTCACAAGTGCTTCCCTGCAGGAAGCTTGGATGGGTAAGTATTAACTAATTGGCAGACGTGACAAACTCTAGTCACCTTCTCAGCTATTTCTTTCCTCTGTGAGTCAGTCAATACTAAGTCCTTTTTTCGGTCCTTTAAGAGTGCCTACAACTTCTTTGTGTCTAAGTGGGTGAGCTAGTGTAAGTCTTTGACATAAAGGTGGGCTTTTTGAAATTGTAAACTTGGCTCTGTAGGGTCCCAGAGTTCTGTATCTGTCTCCTCAGATGATAAGTTGCCTGAATGTTCCAGTGTGGCCAAGTCTCCTGAATGTTGATCCCCCTTGTGTGGAAAAAGTTAACAGAGTCACTCCGTTTAGGGCTGCCAATTAAGCTTCCTCATCTGCCATTCTGTTTTTAACTGCAACAAGGTCGTTTCCCTTCTGGTGCCCTGGACAGTGCACTATAGCTAGTTCCTTAGTGCCCTGCCGTGCTGAGAGAAGGTGGAGAATCTCAACTTTGTTCTTTATTTTTTTTCCCAATGGAGGTTAATAGCCCCCTTTGCTGGTAAATAGCCCTGTGCACATTAGCATTGCCAAATGCATAACGGCTATCAGTGTATATGGTGGCCCTTTTGCCTGTTGCTAGTTCCAATGATTTCGTAAGGGCAATCAGTTCTGCCTTTTGGACTGATGTCTCTTCTGGGAGACCAGAGGATCAGATGACATTAGTTTTGCTAACTACTGCTGCTCCAGCCCGCCACATACCATCTTGGAGGAAGCTGCTCTCTTTCGTAAACCATACGACTTCACGGTGAGGCAGTGGCTGGATCCTTCAAGTCTCGTCCTATACTGGTTTCCTCTGCCAGTATGTGTTGACACTCATGAGCGACAGGTCCTGATGATTCTTCTGGCAGCCAGGTGGAGTGGAGCAGAAGGTCGAAGAGTTATTCTGTCTTTGCTAATCCAGAGGCTCTGGTAGTGGTTTATTCTGGAGTTTGATAGCCACCTCTCTGGAGGTTGACAGATGATGCTCTCCAGGGCATGGGGGGCTATAATGGATAGCTTCTGTCCCAACGTTCATTAATGAGCATCTTTTATTAGAAGTGCTGCCGCTGCTATAGCTCTTAAGCAACGGGACCACCCAGTAGCCACTGGGTCCAGTTTTTTTGATAAGAATGCTACCGGCCTTTTCCAAAGTCCCAAAGTCTAAGTGAACACTCCCCGTGCTATTCCTTTTTTTTTCTCGATGTAGAGAGTGAAGGGTTTATCTATATCTGGGAGTGCTAAGGCTGGAGCAGATAGCAGCACTTTTTTTGACATTATCAACAGCTTGTTGGTGCTCAGGGATCCATTGGAATTGGGCATTCCACTTTATCAGCGGGTATAAAGGGGCAGCCAGAGAGGTGAACCCAGGAATCCATCACCTGCAAAAGGCAGCAGTCCCAAGAAACTCTCTGAGTTGTCTCTTATTAGGTGCGGGTGGTATCTGCACAATGGTTTGTTTTCTGTTCTCAGTGAGCCATCATTTGCCACCCCTAAGAGAATAACCCAGGAAGATTACTTCTTGCTGACAAATTTGGGCCTTTTGGCAGAAGCCCTATATCCAAGCCGAGCAAGCTTGGATAATAGTGCTTGGGTCCCAGACTTATAGTTCTCCTTGGTGTCCGCTGCCAGTAGCAGATCATCCACATATTGGAGTAGGGTGACTTCGGGGTGTGCAGTTCTGAAGTCATTTATGTCCCTGTGGAGGGCTTCATCAATGAGAGTGGGGGGGGGGGTTGAACCCCTGTGGGAGTCTAGTCCAGGTTAGTTGGCCAGATGTTCCAGTTTCTGGGTCTATCCACTTGAAAGCAAACAGCAACTGACTGTACTTATGTAGGGGCAAGCAGAAGTAAGCATCTTTTAAGTCCAGCACAGTGTACCATTCCCGCTCCAGATTCAGAGTGCTAAGCAAATTATATGGATTGGGTACTGTGGGGTGAATGTCCTGCACTCTGTTGTTGATCTCTCTCAGGTCTTGAACAGGACTGTAGTCCCTAGTTCCTGGCTTTCTTACTGGTAGCAAGGGGGTATTCCAGGCTGATTGACAGGGCCTTAGGACCCCAAGGGCCAATTATTTCTGAATATGGGGACTTATCCCATCCTTAGCTTCTTTGCTTAGAGGATATTGTTTAACACTGATTGGAGAGGCAGAGGCTTTTAATTCTACTACTATTGGAGGTTGTTTTACGGCTAGACCTAACCCAGCAGTTTCTGCCCAGGCATTAGGATAATCTTTTATCCATTTCTGTTGTAGTTTGCCTCTTTGATCAGTCCTAGGGGGCACGAAGTGTTGATGTACATCTTCTACGGACATAGTCAATTCTCTGACTATGGGAGTTTATACTGAAGGCTTTAGAACATCCACTTGGGGACCATCAGGGTTAAAAGTTACTCTATCCACGAGTTTGGTAAGCAGGTCCCTGTTCATCAATGGGGCCGGGCATTCTTGGATTACTAGGAAAGAGTGGTGGACTTTTCATTTTCCAACTTCCATAATCACCTTAGTTGTCCAAGCCCGATATGTAGTGCCATTAGCCCCTTGAACTAGAGACCATTTATTTGATATGGGGCCCAGTGAAGCCTTATGGGCTGAGTATACTGCTCCTGTATCCACTTCAAAGTTCACTGGAGTCCCCTCCACTTCAAAAGTTACCCTGAGCTTGGGGAGGGGATCCGAGCCCTGACATTCCAAGTCCTCTTCTAGAGTCAGCATGGCGGGCTGCCGTGGCTTCTTCTTTTTAGGGCACTCTTTGACTCAGTGTCCTTTTTCTCTACAGTAGGTACATTGATCTGAGGCCAGGGACAGCCTTTGGCGTGGGCCCAAGTATCCCTTTCTGACTCCCTGCTTTTTAATTTCTGGCGTATTTGCTGCTGTGAAGAAAACCTTAGCCAATGCTTTTGTCTGCCTTTTGCTCCTTTCGTCCTCCTTTTGTTCCCTTTCCTTTTCTCTCCTCTGTTCCCTCTCCTCCCCAGTTTCTGTCTTATTATATACTTATATACTTATAATATATACTTATAATATATATCTTATAATATACTTTCTCAGCTTCTCTGTCTAAATCTCTTAAGGTCGTATTTTGTAACCCATCTAGACATTGTAACTTTCTCTTAATATCTTGGGCAGCCTGCTCAATAAAGGCCACTGTAACAAATGCCTTTTGGTCATCTGCCTGAGGATCAAAAGGAGTATATTTTCTATATGCTTCCTTAATTCTCTCCAGAAACATAGAGGGAGACTCATTAGGCCCTTGGATAATCTCTCTTACATTGGCCAAATTGGTCGGCTCTCCGGTGGCCACTCGGAGACCCGCTATTAGAGCCTGGCGATAAGTGGACAGATGCTTCCTACCTTCAAAGGTGTTGGTGTCCCAGTTGGGTCGGTTCATGGGCCCATAGAAATGGAGAGAGAGCATCACAGGGGCTTCTGAGTTTTCTATTATCCTTCACCGGTGGGTTCCTTTAGGTTGCCCAGCTTCCTTCAGGAGAGGAGGGGTTGCTGCTGCTGTGGGGAAGTCTCCTGGAGGGCTCGGGTCTGGCCCAATTGCCTCTAGCAGTGGAGAGGCTGAGTCAGCGGTGGGAGGATCATCAGGAACTGTGTTGGGGGTTGGGGAGGGAGAGTAGACGATAAGGAGGGGGTGGAGTGTCCAGTCTTGTGACTCAGGGAGAATGGAAGGAAGAGGGAGAGGAGCGGAAAGTTTGAATGATAGGAATGTGGGGGAAGGGGTATATGGCTGTTGATCTGGTTGGCCAAGTGGCCCCTGCTGAATTACAATATGTCTGAATTTTCAGATTAGAGGAAAGTGGAAGGATTCTTCTGGGGCCATCCGAATTCGAGGATGGGCCATTCTGAAGCACAGAGAGTCTGCCAGGTACAGTGTTTTACTGAAAAAGAAAGATTATGGGCCCTTGAGCGGACATCAGTCCAATGATCAAGGCTCAGGGACAGAGAAGAGAAAGTGCTTTGTCCCATAATGGGAGTTACTCAAACAGGGACAGTGAAGACACAAACACAACACAGACAAAGACAAACAGTAAACGTTTAACATGAGTCCAAGACAAAGATTAGAACTGAGTAACTGGCAATGGGTTAGACAATAAAGACAGACAGTAAACTCAACATGAGTTCAGAACAATGACCAAAACTGAGTTACCGGCAAAACCTGATGGGCTGGCAAATCGAATCCTGAAGCAAAACATAACCGAGTTGAGGAAACTACTATTCCTTGAAATCCCTAGTCCTCCGGAGTGTCCCTCAGGGATGTGACCTTGGCTCTGTGACGTCTGTCACACCATAGGAGAGAGCTAATGCTCTTCACCAACAGCCACTTTGCCACGCCCTAGCCTGAAACCCGAAACCAGAAAGAAGCGCCTTACTTACCCCGAGAGGAGTCCCTTGAGGTCTTCTGTCCACCGCTGCCGGATATCTCACCTGGGGCCTCCAGATTAAAAGGTGCTGCGAACGTCAAAGGAAAACACAACAAAGAGGCTTTGTCATGCATCAGCAAAGGGTTTATTGGGGGTCCAGAATGCTAGGGCTCAGAGCTCCATTCAGAGGAGCAAAGAACAAAGAGCCCCGAGAACAACTTGAGCAGAGTTTATATACATTCTTTAGAGAGCTCAGGGACTTTACATACATCATAGCCTCTTTTAGGAAATCATCATGTACCACGGGAAAATCAAGTAAAAACTCTAAAACATGATTAGCACATTCATTGGCGGGAAAAGTTGAGGCAGGGTGTGATTGGTCAGCCCTGAGAAGGGGTATACATTTAAACTGATTGGTTGAAGCCCTGAGATGCATACGTGGTGAGATGCACGGCTTCTGGGAAGGGGTTGTTAAGTAACTAGGTGGTCAGGGAAGATTTCAACACACATCTAATGGGCAGTTCCAGGAATTGTCTTAACTGCCACAGGAATTTCAGGTTCTGAGTGCAGCTTGGAAACTTTACAAAACCTGGTTCTTTACATTTCAATTTCAATTTCTTTTATTCTTTCAGAACCTTACAGTGTAAGGTGAGAGACTTCATTCACAATGACTGCTCTTTTGGCTATATTGGTTTTGGATGCACACATGGAATCATTTTTTTGATCCGTCTGTTGCTGATAATCTAAGCCACAGCCTCACACAGGGCCAAGAGCCTGATTAAGACACATCTCTTTCCAAAGCAATTACTTCTCTGAGGTCAGTTTCAGAACTCAGTCTCTGAGGAGAATCACACCAGTGTTCAAGACCAGGTGGACCCAGTCATCTCTTCCAACCGCCACACAAATGACCACAATTAAAACCAAAACACTCTCACATGGCACTCATCTTCTTACATATATACACTCATTATACCCTTTGGCTAGAGGTTTCCATGAATGGCGCAGCCCAAGAGAGTGTCCAAAATAAGCTCCCTTGCCCCTCATTTGCCTAACCTCAGGGTGGCCTGAACACCCTTCCTGTGAACCAGGATTGATCACATAGTTCTTTCTTTAATACTGCACTGCTTCTCCAATTTGAGGCCTACTGACGGTCAGGAATAGATTCCTTATGTGATTTGGAGTAATTAGGAAACCACAGCAACTTTGCAGCGCTTGAAAGAACTCATTTGACCCAAAATATCCCTATTCTCACTTGGTGGAGGTCAGGAAACTTACAGAGGAAGGCGAGAGACTTCATCCACAATGACTGATCTTTTTGCCATTTTGGTTTTGGATGCACACATTGGATCTTTCTTTAGATCCATCAGGCGCTGATAATCTAAGCCACAGCCTCTCACAGAGCCACAAGACTGATTCAGACACATACTTTTCCAAAGCAGTTAAGCAAAGAGCCAGAGGTGATGCCCATTCACTTCCATTTGAAAACTGTTTTCTTCAAAATTCACAAAGGGGTGGCCTGAGGCAAAGACCTTCCTGACTTCAGGGTAACAGAACAATAAGTCAGCAAATCCCAATGCAGGGTTTCTCCACTGAGACTTTCTTGGTCACACTGATATCTGAGTTTTCTAAGATGCTTGCAAATCCCTTCAGCTATCCAGTACATGGCCATGTCACAGAGCTTGGAGGTGGTACATATCTTGGACAAAGAACCATGAGCCTATTCTGGAGAGTGGCCAGAATTCAGGAAGAAAACAGTAACTTAGGAAGATAGTAGGTGTTGCCCATCAAAAAACAACCAGCAGTCCTTTCCTAAAATGGGCAGGATGAATGCTGGGAAGCTTTCCACTAGACAGGATACATCCATTGATCCATTCTGTTTTCTAATGTGTACAACCAAGGACACAGTGGAATACACAGACACAGACACACTCGCCTTGTCAAAGGACTTTCTAGAAACAGTCCACTCTAAACCAAACAAACCGCCTTTCCTACCTATTCTCAGAACATGAGACAAAACCACAAACTCACACCCACACTCAAAAAGTCACCTCCTTCCCCCAAGTAAGTCTGTGACTATCCAGAGTGTCCTCTGACTGGTGGGCCATACTATGTTCACCCAAAATGGCCTGTCCTGTCTCAGGTCTGGTCTCCCTGTCCATCTCTGTGAAGTTGTATGGAGCCTGTGCTGACCACTACCTGCTTTCTCATTAAAGGCCCATCTTCAGAGCTCTATTTGCATTTTGTCATCCTCAAATCATTAGGTACCAAGAGAGACAGACTCTCTCCTTGGTAAATCCAAACAAGTAAGTCCACTGGGAATGGGACTGGGACTGGCTCTGAGTGCCTGGCTTCCTGGATCCCAAGTTCATACATCACCAAAGAAGTGAGGTAGGTCAATTCCAACAGGAAGGGAATGAGGTCACTGCCTTGGCAACCACTTTGTCCTAACACTTGTTTCCAAGGGTCCCTGAGATGGAGGCTGCCCCTACTTCCTGTGACACTTTCAGAAGTTAGAACGGTATATCAACCATAGACACCCAGGAGAAGCTCTCCACACAGGGTTGGTTTGGTTCATCTTCTTTATATCAGTAGGAGAGAGGCTGATTCAGACACCTCACTTCATCCTGAACAGGTGGTTTGCCATGGAAGATGACTTTTGCTCTCTCAGGTTCTTCATAGCTGCTACATCTTCTCTAGGGATCATTTCTGCATCAAACTTTGAGGTTGTCAACAGGTGGAAGATCCCCTACATTCGTGTATTGTAAGACCAACTCTGTCCCTGCTCTTTTGTGAAGTTAGATTGAGGGAACACTGTATGGTTAGGGTTAATAACATATTCTATTTGGGTCAGGAAACATTCTGCGGGATGAATAATGGTATTGGGAACCTGCGATATTCACAAGAATATATAGGTGAAATATAAGTATGAAACCTGAAATCTAGGTACGATTTGAAGCCCAGAAGGGCATTGGGCCCTTTAGTGAGATACTGAGCTTCGAATTATGTTCTGCACAGACATCTCAGATAAATCTATGTGAAATGGCAGAGGACCTTGTACCTTGGATGATTAAATGTCCTAGAGAACATCCAGTCAAAAAGGAATAGTCGGCAGGATTAGCAAGGTAGTCAGTAGGTTCAGAAAAAAGAGTGAATATAGGATTTGGACAAAAGTTTCATTAGCAATAGGGTTTTGGGTAGAGAGTGAACGTAAATATGAGCACATATGAAGAGTCAGTGACAATGATGAACTGGGGAAAATATGTAGGAAAGCAGATATCAATAGAGACATTAGGAAATCAGGCAAAGTATAATGTAATAGGATTAGACATTTTCAACATGGTTGAGGTT
Organism: Callospermophilus lateralis; assembly: GCF_048772815.1. Lineage (NCBI taxonomy): Eukaryota > Metazoa > Chordata > Mammalia > Rodentia > Sciuridae > Callospermophilus > Callospermophilus lateralis. Next base: position 248,952 of record NW_027517429.1, read on the forward strand.
GAATATATAATCTTAGGAAGAAAGACATATGTTGCATCCAATAGGATTGACATTTGAGAGCATTAGGCAACCTGGACATGGTTGTTTTTAGTAATCCATGCTCACTTTCCATTTTGCTTAGGTGAAAGGTTAATTAAATAGGCACTTGTCACTTTCTGTTTTTCTGTATGCTTAACAAACCACTGTTGACATTTTGAGAACTGTTTGCTGATTTTGTTCCCAGAATGTGCTGTCTCCAACTGCCAAACTGCAGAATATACTCCCTCACCCGGGTGCACGCAAACCGCACACTCGCCCTTACCCATCAATAAATTTCCCTTTCTTCCCTCTCCAAGAAAAGTATATAAGCTCTGTTAAAGCTGTTCTCAGGGCTCTCTGCTCTATTCAAGTGAGCTCTGAGCCCCAGCATGCTGGACCCCCAATAACCTCTTTGCTGTGGCCGAGTGTAAATGGTATACTGTTCTGTACTTAAAAGATGCTTTCTTTTGCTTGCCTCTGCATAAAGATAGTCAGTTGCTGTTTGCTTTCGAGTAGGTAGACCCAGAAACCGGAACGTCTTGTCAACTAACTTGGACTAGACTCCCACAGGGGTTCAAAAACTCCCCCACTCTCTTTGATGAAGCCCTTCACAGACATCTCAACAACTTCAGAACTACGCACCCCGAAGTCGTTCTGCTTCAATATGTGGATGTCCAGCTACTGGCAGCCAACACCAAAGAAAACTGTGAGTCTGAGACCCAAGCACTATTAACTGAGCTTGCTCAACTCGGGTAGAGAGCTTCGGACAAAAAGGCCCAAATTTGCCAGCAAGAAGTAATCTTCCTGGGGTATTCCCTTAGGCACGGTAAATGATGGCTCACTGAGTCCGGGAAACAAACCGTTGTGCAGATACCACCCCCATTTAACAGGAGACAACATAGAGAGTTTCTTGGGACTGCTGGCTTTAGCAGGTTATGGACCTGGGTTTGTGTTCTTAGCTGCTCCTTTATACCCGCTGATAAATGAGAATGCCCAATTTCAATGGACCCTTGAGCACCAGCAAGCTTTTGATAACATCTAAGAACACTGACACTGAACTCCTCAACTTCACTGAGCCCAGCCTGCAATTTCAGAAAGCCCTACACTACGTTAAAAATGTACATCAACTCAATCAACTTGGTTCAAAAAAACTGCAGGCATTACTGTAGGATCAAGAACAGAGTTTTAGACTAACTCACTCACAGTGAAAGGAAATAATTGAATGGGTAACAAAAGCCTGTCAGTTCTGTCAATTGGTTAATGCTTACCCTTCCAAGCTTCCTGCAGGAAAGCACCTATGAGGAACCAGACCAGGACAATTCTGGGAAGTGGACGTTATTGAAATTAAGCCAGCCAGGTATGGACTTAAATATCTCCTAGTCTTTGTAGATACATTTTCAGGATGGATTGAAGCCTTTCCCACCAAAAAAAAATAAAAGAAAACCGGCACAAATTGTGGTCAAGAAGATCCTGAAAGATATTTATCAAAGACACGGCCTGCCTAATGTAACATGGTCTGATAATTTAACAGCCTTCATGGGCCAGGTAAATCAGGGGTTAGCCACGACCCAGGGAATTAATTGGAAGTTACATTGTGCTTATAGACCCCAGAGCTCAGGACACGTAAAAAAAATAAATAGACCCATTAAAGAGACCTTAACAAAATTAAGCTTAGAGACCGGCATAAAAGATTAGACTATGCTCCTGCCTTATGCACTGTTTCATGCAAGAAATACTCCCTTTGTTTCTTTGTGTAACCTCACCCCCTATGAAATTCTCTATGGGGCCCCTCCTCCACTAAGAGACCTAACCCCGACTCTAAGACCTAAGGATCCCTTCCACACACCCTTGCTTGACAGACTTAAATCTCTTGTAAGAACTCAGCTATACCTGTGGAAACAGCTGGCTACTGCCTTCCAACCTGGGGACAGGGGGAATCCACATTGATATCAAGAAAGAGACTTCCTCTACATAAGATGACATCAGGTGTCATCCCTGGAACCCTGCTGGAAAGGACCATTCCAGGTGCTACTTATAGCACCTACAGCAGTAAAAGTAGAAGGAATCACTTCCTGGATCCATGCGTCTCATCTCAAGCCTGTGCCATGTCCAGACTCTGGCTGGAAACTGGAAAAGACTGTTAACCCTTTCAAATTGCATATTCACCACGTGGGTAAGGCTATAGACTCTCTCCTTGGCCACGCGTAGTCCTAACGCTCATCAGCCCCTACAGCAGCGATGGCTGATCACAAATCCTACTAGATAAGAAGTATGGTCTATCTTGAATACAGCCCCCTTAGGGACCTAGTGGCCATCTCTCCACCCAGACATTTGTCAGCTGGCTATAGGTCTTTCCTATCAGGATATCCCTGATGAAGAGGATCCCATTAAAATTCCATTAAATCCTTTCTGTACCATAGATAATGGAAACAAACATTATGGTTGTAGGGACAGGCAAGTCAGATGCAAGTTGGCTAGGCTATATTAGTATGTTTGCCCGGCAGACTATCAAAGCCACAAACCGCCATGGCTATGTGGGGGAAAAGCCGACTTCTTCTGTAAGTCATGGGAATTTGAGCATACAGGGGCTGCCTGGTGGAACCCAAAATCCTCATCAAATTCAGTACACAGCATTGGCCATATTACCACTTAGACAACACAAAATGATGGCCCCCAGAGGAGTCTCTAGATCCTCAAATTCTGTGTGACCTTTTTAACTTCTGCAAGTGCTCAAAAGGGTGAAAGGAAATTCCCCTATGTGAAGGCCTTTTTCCTCTTTCGCTCACATCCTGAACTATGCTTCTCCAATAGTTTCTCAAACTCAGCCTTCTGCTCCAGACTCTCTGCTGTCAGTCCCACCTCAGCAAACCTGATTTCTCTTCTCCAATTACTAGATCAAAAACCGAAACCTCCGCCGGTTCTCAGAGCATTGCCCCCTTGCTGAGGTAGAAGGTACTGAGGTACCCATCCACCCACTCACTTCTCTCTTTTCCTGTCAGTGTCCACACCGGGTCCCAGCAGGTCCTCTTACCACCTAACCCAAAGCTCAAACCAGCTTAGGAGAGCCCTCAGACCCCCTATCGAAGATGTAATGAAAATGGCCTTTAAAGTTGCTTTGTCATCACTGAAAACAGGTTACTACGAATTTAAAGTCCCTCACAGGCTTTTTGGGATACTCACTCCCGTCTTCCTTTCTGCTCTACCGTTTCTACTGCTCAATTTATGTTGCTAGGAAAATCCCAAAATCCTTTCCCATTATTCTTTTACATCTCTCCTTCATTATTCTCAGATACATGGAGCTGCTCTCACCCCCCGCCTTCCCCGTCTTCCCCCTCTGTACCAGGCCCAAAGAAAAATCTTCACTGAACTTCTCCAGTGGTCTTCACCATGGCTGACTTTAGGACTTTCAGCAAAAGAGTCTCTATAAATGAGTTCAGTGTAGATTAACTTCCTCTTGTTCTGTTGCCCTGTTCTACTTGGCTACTGGCTGGAAAAATCAGCACTTCTAAGCTAGACACCCCCTTAATAGTTTTTCACAGAATATGTGAACAAGGCCTCTGGCGTTGAGCTGGGCCTTCACAGAGATGGCTACATTTCTAAGATAAAAAATTACAAACTGGGCTCCATGGTAACAGTTGGCAGGGGGATAAAAGAAAAGGAAAAAAAAAAGCTCTCTGCCACCCAGGTGTCCTTGAAAATTTAACTTGCACACAATAGAGGAAAAACAGAAAAAAAAAAAAACTTCTTTTTTTGAATTTCTGCCGACTGTGAACTTCTGAGTCTCTTCTCTTTTATGTTGGGTACAAAATTCTGAAACTACCTAAACTTGGGGTTCAGGGAGTTAATTGATTACAACAGAAGCAATGCCCTCTGAATCTGGTTGCAACTAAATAGGACTGTTTCCCTGTCTTTGGTGCTATCTTAAGTGCCGTGCCTTGTCCGTCCCTACAACAGTATAATTCTATATACTTAAACATTGTTTATGTTTTCATGAAATGGTCAACAGATGTTATTAATTGTGTAATGGTGAAGATGTGTCCCAGATTGCTCTATAATGACCCAGGTTCATTTGAAGTTCAAACAGGGGGGCATACAACCTGGTTCCACTGGGAACATATATCCAGGGGTAGTCACAGGAACCACTGCCCTGCTCCGTGGTACACAACAAATGACCCAAATAGAAGCAGCAAGAGACCAGAACTTAAAGATAATAGAAACCTCCATCACAGCTTTGCAGGAATCTTTAACATCTCTCTCTGAAGTTGTTTTACACACCAGTTGAGGGTTGGACCTCCTCTTCATGAGAGAAGGGCGCCTTTGTGCTGCATTGATGTAAGAATGTTGTTTCGATGCCGACCATACTGAGGTTGTAAAAAAAACCTATGAGTAAAATAAAAGGATGCCTTGAAAAGCGTCAACGAGAGAGAGAGGCCCAAAAAGGGTGGTTTGAGTCTTGGTTCACACAGTCCCCCTGGTTATCTACGCTTTTATCAACCCTGGCCTGTCCAATAATAATCCTCATATTATTGCTAACTATAAAACCCTGTTTGCTCAACCATGTAATTTCTTTTCTCCAAGCTCAAATTGGACAAGTTAAACTTATGGTAATACCCCACTAGCAGACATACAATGTGACACACCCCAATAATCACTTTTATGATTAAAAGTAGCAAGAAGAAGAAGTGCGGAATGAAAGGTTAATAAAAAAGGTACTTGTAACTTCCTGTTTTTCTGTATGCTTAAGAAAACACTGTTGAAATCTTGAGAACTGTTTGTAATCTTGTTCCCAGATTGTTCTGTCCCCAACTGCCAAATTGCAGAATGTATTCCCTCACCCACTTTCACACTAACCGCCCACTCGCTCTGACCCATCAATAAATTTCCGTCACTGCCCTCTCCAAGGAAAGTATATAAGCTCTGCTTAAGCTGTTCTCAGGGCTCTCTGCTCTATTCATGTGAGCTCTGAGCCCCAGCTTTCTGGACTCCCAATTAACCCCTTGCTGTTGCATGAGACACTCTCTTGGTGATCTCTTACTCCAACGCTTGCAGGAACATTACTTGGATGTTTGAATGTAGAAGAGAAAATCCAGTCATAAAGGGATAGTCGGTAATATTAAGAAGATAGTCGGTAGGTTTAGGAAGAAGAGTGAGTATAGGATTTGGAAAACAATATCTTTAGCAATAGGGGTTCGGTTAGATAGTGAATGGAAATGTCAGCACATGTGAACAGTCACAATAATGAAGTGGGGAAAATATGTAGGAAAGCAGATATCAATAAAGACATTACAAAATCAGGCAAAGTATAAAGTGCGTGATACGATTAGACATTTTCAACAGAATTGAGTTAGAATATATAATCTTAAGAAGAAACAAAATGTAGTCACCAATAGGATTGACATTTGAGAGCATTAGGCAACTTTGACATGGATGTTTTTTGTAATCCATGCTCACTTTCCATTTACGCTTTGGTACAATCATACGTGTGACCTTTACATTTGTCTCCAGAATACTACTGTGATAAAATGTATATGTAGATGTGGTGACATGAGTGTTTCTTCCACCATTTCTGGGAGCAATATTTTGAAGACATATAAATGGGTATTGGGGGTACAAAGAGGTGTACACTGTGTCATTGAATATAGAGATAATGCATGAATAGACCATAAGTGAATAAATAATATAACTGGTTCCACATTAAATAACAGATTGAATGGATATCTGAAAATATATAAGAAATCTTATATTGATATACAATCATTCATTCCAACCAATGATACATCTAATATTAATATTAGGGTTACAGTTTATCATGAAGATATGTTAGTTTTGCTACAAAAGTAATTATGGAAATCAAAATTAATGTGTTTGGAAAGAGTCAGTCACAATGCTGGCAATAAGTAAACAAGGCCTCTGACCTTGAGCTGGGGCTTCACAGAGTTGGCTACATTTCTAAGATAAAGAAGTTACCAACTGGGCTCCATGGTAACAGCTGGCAGAGAGAAAAAAAAGAGAAGAAAATAGCTCTGCCCCATTCCCGGTGTCCTTAAAATGTTAACTTGCCCAGAACAGAGAAAAAAAAAACAGAAACAAAAACTGCTTTTTATGAACTTCTGCAGACTGTGAACTTCTGAGCCCCTCCCTTACATGTTGGGTACAAAATTCTGAAACAATTTAAACTTGGGGTGCAGGGGATTAAATGATTACAACAGAAGCAATGCCCTCTAAATCCGGTTGCAACCAAATAGGACTGTTTCCATGTCTTCGGTGCTATCTTAGTTGCCTTACCTTGCCTTGTCCATCCCTTTTCTCATGAAAAGACCAGTCAAGAAACATGGAGGAATGCATGTGCTCTGAAGCAGGAAGTGATTGATAGTGAAACAAATGCCTATAAATTTTCTAACTTGTGGATGAAATATATATCCTATGATGTGCATAAATTGAAGAAATAGTAATCTACCAGTGTTGAATAAAAATGAACGTCAAAATACACATCATGTCCGATTGGAATCTACTTGCATTGATGTTAAACTGGGTCAGGTACTGTAGAAATATTAGGATTTGTGTGCATCATTCACTGAAGTTACTTTTCAGTATAGGAAAGAAATATGTTTTTCAGGTGAATGAATATTTCTAAGAATAATCTTTGGAAAGTTGATTATAAATTTACATATATGAATATGAATGAATTTGGTGAGTGTAAAATAAGACACATATTTCATATTTTGAACAATCTGGAGAGTATATATATATATATATATGTGTGTGTGTGTGTGTGTGTGTGTGTGTGTGTGTATGTGTGTGACTAAAGTCACGGTGGCCTGGACACCCATTAATACTTTTCCACTTCTCCAATTTGAGGCCTTCTGACTTTGGCATTTAGATTCTTTATGTGAAATGGAGTCAAGAAAAAACCAAAGCACCTATGGACTAGCCTCTGCATGGTTTTGAAGAATTCATTTAACCCAAAGGATCCCTATTCCCACTTGGTGGAGGTCAGGAACCTTACAGAGAAAGGCGAGAGACTTCATCTACAATGACTGCAATTTTTGCCATTTTGATTTTGTATGCACACATGGGATCTTTCTTTACATCCATCAGGTGTTGGTAATCTAAGCCACAGCCTCACACAGGGCCAAGAGACTGATTAAGACACATCCCTTTCCAAAGCAGTTAAGCAAAGAGCCACAGGTGATGCCCACTCATTTCCATTTGAAAACTGGTTTCTTCAGGCTTCACAAATGGGTGGCGTGAGGCAAAGCCCTTCCTGACATTCAGGGCAAAAGAACAATAGGTAATCAAAAGACCCATAGCAGGGTTTCTCCACTGAGACTTTACTGGTCACACTGACATCTGAGTTTTCTGAGATGCTCGCCATTCCCTTCAGCTATCCAGTACATGGCCATATCACAGAGCTTGGAGGTGGTAAATATCTTGGACACAAAACCATGAGCCTATTCTTGAGTGTAGACAGAATTCAGGCAGAAAACAGGAAGTAAGGAAGTTTGTAGGTGTTGCCCTTCGATAATGCAAGCCACATTGCAGTCATAAATTGGGCAGGATTGATGCTGGGAAGCTTTCTACTAGACACTACCCATCCATTGATGCATTCTCTTTTCTAATGTCTACAACAACAGACACATTGGGATACACAGACATGGAAACACTTGCCTTGTCAAATCACTTACTAGAAACGGTTCACTCCAAACCAAACAAACCGCCTTTCTTACCTTTTCTCAGAACATGAGATAAAACCACAAACACACAACAAAAACCACAAAGGCATCGCCTTCCCCCAAGTAGGTCTGTGACTATTCGGAGTGTACTCTCACTGGTGAGCCTTACTATGTACCTCCAAAATGGCCTGTCCTGTCTCAGATCTGGTCTCTTTGGCCAACTCTGTGAAATTGTCAGGAGCCCGTGGTAAGCCACTACTTGCTTTCTCTGGAAAGGCCAGTCTTCAAAGCTTTCCTGGCATTTGGCCATCTTCACATCAATAGATACCAAGAAAGACTGACTCTGTCCTTGGAATATCCAAACAAGTGAGCCCACTGGGACTGGGACTAGGACTGGCTCTGGGTGCCTGGATTCCTGGATCACAAGTTCAGAGAGTTCCATCACCAAAGAATAGAGATGAGGTCACTTCCTTCAGGAACTGAATGAGGCCACTGCCTTTGCAACCACTTTTTTCTAACAGTTGCTTCCAAGGGTCCCATGAGATAGATGCTGTCCCTATTTCCCGTGACACTTTCACCAGTTAGAATAGTATATCACCCATAGGCACCCGTGAACAGCTCTCCACACAGGCCTGGATTGGTCCATCTTCTGTACATTAGGAACAGAGACACTGAGTCAGAAACAACCCCTCTCCAGACAGGGTTGTTTTCCATGGAAGATGACTTTTGCTCTCTCAGGTCCTTAATAGCTGCCTACATCTTCTCCAGGGATTATTTCTGCATGGACCTTTGAGGTTTTCAGCAGGTGGTATATCCCCTACATTCCTATATTGTAAGACCAAGACTTTCCCTGCTCTTTTATAAAGTTAGAATGAGGGAATAGTATATGGTTTGGGTTAATTACTTGTTCGATTTGGGTTAGGAATCATTTTGCTGGATGAATAATGGTATTGTAAATCTGCGATATTTATAAAAATATAGAGGTGAAATATATGTATGAAAACAGAAATCTAAGTAATATTTGAAGCCCAGAAAGGGATTGGGCCCTTGATTGGGAGACTTAGCTTTGAATTATGTCCTGCACAGATGTCTCAGATAAATCAATACGCAATGGCATCGGACCTTGTACCTTGAATGATTGAATGTTGAAGAGAACATCCATTCAAAAAAGGATAGTCAGTAGGATTTGGGAGATAGTCGGTAGATTCAGAAAGACGAGTGAGTATAGGATTTGGACCAAAAGTTATTTAGCAATTGGGTTTCATGTAGAGAGTGAATGTAAATGTCAGCACAAATGAACAGTTAAAATGATGAACTGGGAAATTATGAAGGAAAGCCTATATCAATAGAGACATTAGGATATCAGGCAAAGTTTAAAGTGAGTGATAGGATTAGACATTTTCAACAGGGTTGGGTTTGAATATATAATCTTAGAAAGAAACATATATGTAGTCAACAATTGGATTGACATTTGAGAGAATTAGGCAACCTGGACATGGATGTTTTTAGAGATCCATGCTCACTTTAAATTTAGGCTTTGGTACAATCATAAGTGTGACCTTTGCTTTATTTTCCAGAATATTACTGTGATAAAATGTATATGTAGATCAGGTGACATGAGTATTTCTTCCACCATTTCTGGGAACAATATTTTGAAGACGTATAAATGAGTATTGGGGGTAGAAAGTGGTATAGTATCTGTCTAAGAATATAGAGATAATGCAAGAATAGACCATACTGTGAATAAATAATATAATTGGTCCGCTTTAAATAATGAACTGAGTTGATATCTGAAAATATACAGAAAATCTTATATTGATATAAAATCATTCATTCCAACCAGTAATACTTCTAATGGTAATATTAGGGTGATATTTCATCATGAAGAGTGTGTGAGTTTTGCTTCAAAAGTGATTATGGAAATCGAAAATAATGTGTTTAGAAAGAAGTCTCAAGAAAAGTCTTGTCAAAAAACATGGAGGAATACATGTGTTCTGAAGAATGAAGTTATTGAAAGTGAAACAAATGCCTATAAATTTGCTAACTTGTGTATGAAATATATATCTTATGATGTGCATAAACTGAAGAAATAGTAATGTACAAGTGTTGACTAAAAATGAACATCAAAATACACATCACGTTCCATAAATATCTACTTGCATTGGTGTTTAACTGGGTCAGTTACTGTAGAAATATTAGGATTCGTATGCACCATTCACAGAAGTTAGTTTTTAGTTCTAGGAAACAAATATGTATTTCAGGTGGATGAATATTTCTGAGAATAATCTTTTGAATATTTGATTATAAATCCACATACATGAATACGAATGAATTTAGGGAGTGTACATTAAGACCCATATATTTCATATTATGAAAAACTTGGAGAGTGTATACACACACACACACACACACACACACACACACACACAGACATTAAAAAGTAGCAATATATATGGAAATCAAAATTCATCATGAAATGTATATCATCCACTGATCCAAAAATATTCATTATACTGAACATGATTTTATTTATCATGTTGTTCATCTACGAAGCTCACCCATATGTTGAATTTTCAGTTCCAACTGTGTTTAGGTGGAGTGATCTCTTCTCCCAATTTGTATCTGAAAAGTCAGCCACCTCACAAGAATGTACATGTGATAACAGGTACGATTCAATATGTGCATATGTAATTACATGTGCTGAAGTGGCTACAGAGAAATGCAGAGAGGAATTCATCTCTTTGTTAACGTTGAAAACACATGGAGAACTATTTCAACAAAATATTGACTAGATTTATAAGTCCTACCCTGTATAATGCAAAAGGCAAGTCCAGCAATACACTATGCCTTGTCTAAACTACTTGTATTTCTATTCGGTTTGGGTTATTTTTTTCCATCATATTAGAATTAGTAGTCAGAGTCTAGTAGGGTATGGGTTAGTGTCAGGCATTCAGCATTTTGAATGGAAAATAGGAAAATGAATCCAATGTGTATGTAAATATGTGCTTCACAAAAATCTTCGCACTCTAATCCAGAACAATGCCTTGACTTTACCTTCACCCCAAGTAAAACACAATTAGAGTGGAAGAGTTAGAAAATCTTTGAATACATATCTGGAATGTAATATGCTCAAGAGTTCACAACCTTGAAGGTGGCAGAGGAGTTTCCAAAAGTAAGGGACAGGTAAATACTCCACAAAAATGGAGCTCTTCTGGTCTAAAGACTTCTGGTGAAATTGCCTCTGAGTTTGGGCACTTGAAATATTTGTTGTTGTCAGGAATTTTAGCTTTTTTTTGTAGAGAGATCATCAAAGCTAGGTATGTATCTAAGTGACCTGGAGGACATGGTTTCTTATTTTCTAATGAACATGAGGCAGCAGTGCTGAATTCTCTCTTTGTAGGTAAACTGTGGCCACTGGGGGGAAATCTTTCCGTGTGGACTGTAAAGCCATCCGGCCATCCTCCACTTGTCGATGTGTTTCTTGCTGCTGCACTGGGAGTTTGGTATTTGCTTCACAAAATACAAGGAGTTCAACTGGGACACAGTGCTAAAGGGAGTTCTGTCACGTGTGGTGTGTCAGGGTCTGCAGGATAATGCACCAACCAGGCTTCAGTCCCACATAGCTTGCATCCTTGACCATAGCAATCTGATTCTGAACATTGCCCTGAAAACTCTCCATATAACAAGATGCCTTTACATAGAAGGGTCTGCTGGGTGCACCAGGTCAGTCACAAGCCATTTGGAAGCCAATGGCAGATCCACATGGCCCCACCACAGATATTTTATCACACACCTGCACACGACTTTTCTAGGCCCACTTCACATCAGGCTCCAGCTTACTGGCATCTCTGTTCTACACCATTTTTATGGTCATGGGAATTTCAAAAATTTCATGGTATTTATCTAGCCATTTTTCAAGAATGATGTTGGAGGCACTGTGTGTTTAACTTCATTCAGGAACAATTAAATGGTGAGGAAGCTCATTTCAATGAAAGTTCTGGAGAAATCTCACAGGCAACGCTTCCAAAGAGTGGCCAAAATTTCACAGGAAGCCAGGCCTATTGCTGTCTACAATGTGAGGTCCATGTGTGTTTTGACTCTCAAATATGGCTGCCATGTCTTTCAGAATGAAACCATGTGATATCCTGGCTGAGATTCCCAGTGCTCTGTGGAAAGCAAACTTGGGCCTAGATCTCTGTTTCCAAGGGCGACTCTCATGCGTGACCAACTAAAATCCCAACATATTTCATGATAACACTTCTCTAAGTCAGTTCCAGAACTCAGTGTTTAAGGGGAATGACACCAGAGTTCAGCCCAGGTGTACCCAGTCATATCTTCCAACTACCACACAAATGACCACAATTAAAACCAAAACACTCCCACATGGTCCTCAACTTCTTCCATATATACACTCTCATTCTAAGCTCTGTCTGGAGGTTTCCATGAGTGGTGAAGTCCAAGACAGTGTCCAAAATAAGCTCTCTTGCCCCTCATTGCCTAAAGTCATGGTGGCCTGGACACCCTTCCTGTGAACCAGGTGTGATCAAATAGGCGTACCCTTAATACACGTCTGCTTCTCAAATTTGAGGCCTACTGACTGTCAGGTATAGATATTTTTATGTGAATTGAAGTCATGAGAAAACCAAAGAACCTATGTGCTAGACTCTCCAGGGCTTTGAAGAACTCATTTGACACAAAGGATGCGTATTCTCACTTGATGGAGGTCAGTAGCCTTACAGAGGAAGGCAAGAGACTTCATCCACAGGGACTGCTCTTTTGGCCATTTTGGGTATGAATTCACAAGCGGAATGATCCATCAGGTGATGAGAATCTAAGCCACAGCCTCACACAGGTCCAAGAGGCTGATTCAGACACATTATCAGGATCAATCACCTGATTTTTTCCTCTGTCTAACTAGCTAGAGAGACCTTCTCTTTTAATTGAATTTTTATCTCTGTCTGACTAGCTCGAGAGACCTTCTCTTTTACTTGAATATTTCTACTATAACTATAATACAACCCAAGAAGATATCGCCAAACAAAACTGAACCAGAATGAAACAAAAGTGGAACAACAGAAAATCATTATAATAGCTTTTCTATCCTCCTGAAATGTCCATCTGTTTTTTCTCTCAATCAGTTCCTCAGATGTGACTGGTTTTTCTTCCATCTTACCCATCTCTAGGGACAGGGAACTTAAAACAAAAGTGAAGCAAAACAAAGGAGGAATTTTAAAATGGCTTCCCATCCTCTCGCCCTGCCTTCAGGGGTGAGCAGTTTACCTTATCACTTACCCTCACTCATTCCCCTTGAGGCCCACCAAATGCCACAGTCTGGCTGGGCAAAATTCAGGAGCCACTTGACAAAAGAAACGAACTTTATTTTAAGAACCACACATGCCAAACAAAACAGCTCCTGAGGAAAACCTTCAGAACCCAACTGCCATCACCAGCTTCCCACAAGCCAGCAGTGACCTACCTCACTTACTTGGTGATGGAACTCTCTGAACTGGAAGCCCGGGACACAGAGCGAGTCCCAGTCTCAGTCCCAGTGGGCTCATTGTTTGGATTTACTAAGGACAGTGTCAGTCTTTCTTGGTACATACTGATGTGAGGATGGCCAAATGCCAGCAGAGCTCTGAAGTGGAGCCTTTCCTGAGAAAGCAGGAAATAGCTGGCTCCTGAAAACTTCACAGAGTTGGCCAAGGAGACCAGATCTGAGACAGGACCGGCCATTTCGTGGGAAAATATTATGGCCCACCAGTCAGAGGAAACTCTGGATAGTCACAGACCTACTTTGGGGAAGGAGGTGACTTGTGGGTATGCGTGTGAGTTTGTGGTTTTGTATCATGTTCTGACAATAGGTAGGAAAAGCAGAATGTTTGGTTTGGGGTGAACTGTGTCTAGTAAGTCCTTTGGCAAGGCAACTGTTTCTATGTCTGTGTATCTCTCTGTGTCCGTGCTTGTAGACCATAGAAGGTGAATTAAAAATTATCGCCAGTTCTCCAAAGGGTATATCAGTAATTTCACCAAGAGACAGAATAGCACAGTTACTAATAATACCAAGCCTACATGATAAATTTTTCAGTCATGCTGTAGAAAGAGGTTCCAAGGGATTAGGCTCCACACGTGTAGATTGGGCTATGTTTCTTTAAATTTAGTTTCTCGCCACATGCTAAAACTAAATATTCAAGGACATGAATTTAATGGGCTATTGGATACAGATGCAGAACTTAGCATCATCTCTCATCAAGAACTTAGCATCATCTCTCGTCAAAACATTGGCCATTACAACAATACACTCAAATGCTTCAAGGCCTAGGATTAGTGACTAATCCCCATAGAAGAGCAATGGTATTAGATTGGAAGGATCCTGAAGGATGTGAAGGAACTATACAGCCATATGTATGGATCATCTTCCCATAAATTTATGGGGATGAGATGTCCTAGATCGATTAGGTTTGACATTAACAAATAACATCAATCAAAATGTACCCACAATTATGGTTAGACAAGGTTTTAGGAAAGGAAAAAGATTAGAAAAACAAGAACAAGGTATAGCAGCCCCAATACAAATAGATCAAAGAACAGACAGACATGGGTTGGATTTTAAGAAAGGGCCACTAAGACAATAAAAACTACTTGGAAATTAGAAATACCAGTATGGGTTCCTCAGTGGCCCCTGACTAAAGAAAAGGTACAAGCAACACATGACCTGGTAAAACAACAATTAGCGGAAGGACATATACAACCGTCTGTATCTCCCCATAATACTCCCATTTTTGTCATCAAAAAGAATTCTGGTAAATGGAGATTATTCCAAGATTTAAGAGCCATTAATAATGAGATGGTTATTATGCGACCTGCTCTTTTGGGAATTCCTCAATGTTCTGCTTTGCCAAAAACCTGGAATGTTTTAATTATAGATATTAAAGATTGTTTTTATTCAATTGCAATTCATCCTGAGGATAGTCCATGGTTTGCATTTACTATCCCTGCACTGAATCATGAAGGTCCTGATCAGAGATCCGAATGGAAAGTACTCCCTCAAGGGATGTCTAACAGTCCAACTATGTGTCAAATTTATGTTAACAAATTAATCCAGCCACTTAGAAATCAAAATCCTGAACTACAAATATTTCACTATATGGATGGTGTATTATTAGCACAGAAAGCTAAAAACGCATTGCTAGAATGTTATGCCACACTTACAAACTTATTAAAAAATTATAAACTAGAGATAGCAATAGATAAAGTACAATTAAATTTTTCAATTAATTATTTAGGAGTTCTATTATCCTCAACCATGGTCCGTCCACCAAAAATTCAAATATGAATAGATCAACTCAAATCACTTAATGACTTTCAAAAGTTATTAGGAAACATAAATTGGATAAGGCCTTATCTAGGTATACCAACAGGAGAGTTTGAACCTTTATTTGATATCCTAAAAGGTGTATCAGATCCAGATGCACCCCGAATGTTAACACGTGAAGCAAGAAAGGCATTAAAAATCATTGAAAAACGTATGGAAAATATTTATTTGGATAGAATTGATTTAAGAATGCCTTTATTATTTATTGTACTACCACCAAAAAATATTCCTACAGAAGTATTTTTGGCAAGAAGGTCCATTATTATGAATACATTTATCTTGTTCTCCTAACACTATTCTTACTAGGTATACTGAGGCTTTAGGACAATTAATACTCAAAGGAATAAAAGCAGCAAAGGGACTGATTGGAATGTCTTTCATTAAAATTATTACTCCATATACTATGAATCAAATTGATGAGTTAGATAATTAGTTAAATACTTGGGCAATAATCATGTGCAAATCTAATGTTTCATTTGATAACCACTTACCATCTAATCCTTTATTGTCTTTTTGGTCATCACATCATGTATTTTTTCCAAAAATTAGAAGAAAAACACCTATTATAAATGCTACAAATATATTCACTGATGGGTCAAATAATTTTACAGCAGTAATAGTTACACCTGATCAAACTTTTACATTTTTAGTACGCAAACAATTAGCTCAAAATGTAGAGCTTAATGCAGTATTACAAGCTTTTGTGATGCTTAAAGCATCTGTAATTAATTTATTTTCCGATAATCAGTATATAGTTATTGCTATAGTATCACTTAAAGATGGTGGAAGGATTTCCCCTTCCTCTACTCTTTTCTCTTTGCTTTCCACTATACAAAGTCTAATCTGGGACAGGAAAGATCCGTTCTTTATAGGACATTTCAGGACACATACAGGATTGCCTGGAGCCCTTAGTTTGGGCAATTATTTAGTAGATAAAACAACACATGACATACATACATATTTTCTCTACACTAGAAGAAGCTATAAATTTTTATAAAAAGTTCCATGTCAATGCTAATACTTTACAAAAGCGTTTCAAAATAACTAAGGAACAAGCTAGACAAATAATAAAACAATGTCAAAATTGTGTGACCTTTTTAGCACAAGTTAATCTTGGAGTCAATCCTAGAGGATTGATACCTAACCATATTTGGCAGATGAACGTAACAAACTTGCAAGAATTTGGAAAATTAAAATATTTGCATGTTACAGTTGATACTTCTTCTGGATTTTTGATGGGCTCCCTTCTTGCTGGAGAAAAAAACTAAAGATGTTATAGCTCATTGCTTACAAAATTTTGCCACTGTGGGCGTTCCAAAAGAGTTAAAAACAGATAATGCCCCTGGTTATATTTCTACCTCTTTTAAACAATTTTGCTCATCATTTGGCATTACTCATATAACAGGAATCCCATACAATCCACAGGGACAAGGCATAGTTGAAAGAGCACATCAAACTATTAAAACGTACATATTAAAGCAAAAAGAAGGAATTGGGAAGGGGTATATATTCCCCAAAGATAAACTTAAAATAACCCTTTTACTCTAAACTTTTTAAATTTGGGTTCATCAGGGCTTAGTGCTGCAGAAAGGCATATATGTCCAAATAATGTACATAAGCCCAAGGTACTTTGGAAGGATATTCTAACAGGACAATGGAAAGGTCCTGACCCAGTAATTGTCTGGAATCCGGGGTCTGTTTTTGTGTTTCCACAGGGAGAACAGTAGCCAATTTGGATTCCAGAGAGATTAACTAAAGAGATTTCTACAGACCAAAAATAAGATGATTTGGCTCAAATCAATAAGAGCTGATATCCAGAACTCCAGTTTGGCTGTGCTTACATCTGTGACAGAACCAGAATGTTTTTTTCAACATCTATTTTATTATTGCCCTTTCTCATATCATGAAGTTTTATTTTGTTTTTTTTTTTAGCTCATACAGACCTAGGTTAATGTTTTGCTGATCAGTTCTATTTTTGGACAATAGAGTTTTTAGACATTGCAATGGAGATTTCACCTGTAAAAAGTCATAAGGCCTTTAATATTATGTCATGAGTTGTATGTATTATATTATGTGTGCACACTTGTGTTTTGTGTTATATGTTTGATTTCAGCATCATTTCTGTGTTGACTATATTCTTTTCAAGTTGATATACTTTGTCTTCATTATTTGATGTTCTGACTTCTACTTGATCTAGTCTGTTTGTAATATTCTCATTAGCACTTTTAATCTGATTTACGGTTTCTTGCATTTCTATGATTACAACTTGATTATTTTATAACACCTCTATCTCCTGATAAAGCTCATTCTTTGCGGATTTAATTTGTGTGGTTAGTTCCTCTTCAAAATATACTTTCAATGCTTGGATTTGCTGTCTCATGTCTTCTCTAATATTCCGTTCCATCTGAATTAGGAATGCCTTGATTTCTTTCCCTGTCCATATTTCTGATTCTTCTAGTTCCTCCTGTATATTTAGATTGTCCTGCATTGTTTGTAACCCTTTTTTTCCCTTGTTTTTTCATATTGTTCACGTTGCTTTCCAGCTCTGTTTGACTGCTTTGTAACTGCTTTCTCCTATACATTTGTTTTGGCTTTGTATATCTCTGTTGTCTCTCTTTTGTGGTGGGAGATTATGCCTAGAAATTTTGGGCTTTGTTGTACTTCAAAGCTGATTCATTCAATTCATATAAGGCTTCTAGGTTCTGTATGCATATAATGATTTGCTGTTTGTTCTTAGGACTATATGTTTAGGTTGGGTGCTCTGGTGGTACAATGGTTAGTATGACTTGGCTACTTTAGAAGATTGCTCCACTGAAGGTGGATACTACCAGGCAATTTGATCAGGGTGTTGGTAGTAGCTAGGTATTTAGGAGTCTTATAGACAGCCTCGAGACATTCACCTATTTGCATTTAGACAATTACACACAATGGAAGATGTAATGCTTGGGATGAGAGTTGGGGGGTAGGAGAATGAAGGTGCTCTTAAAAAGAAAAAATGATAGAGGGAGAGATAGATTAGAGGGGAATGAAAAGAACAATAAAACTTGAAATGGGATAGAAAGAGAGAAGGAAAAGGAGGGAAAGGAACAGGGAGAGAAGAAGGAGAGAAAAAAATATCAACAACAGCAACAACAACAACAACAACAAAATTAAAGTGTTAGAGATCCACCTTCTTCTCTTCCAGTAGGCAGAGCTGTGCCTTCCAAGCGGAGTGTCTGCTCTCTACCTGCCGAGAGCTATCCCTGTACGGCATCTTCTGGGGGTTTCTCAGACTTGTCAGTCCAGAGCCATTTCACTTCTCCAGCTCTTAACCCCCTTCCTCCTGTCAGCCTGCCAGCCAGGTCCTGTTCCCCAGAAGTGATTCTCCAGAGATCTAGTTACACTTGCAGCCCCACCGAGTGTCCCTTTTAAGCCCCAGTGCTGTGGTAAACTGGTGGCTAAGACCTTAGGGGTCACCGCTGGTGATATGGGGGCCTTGGGTTCTGGGCTCCCCTCTGCTTCCCTACGGACACGACCCCTGAGAAGTCAATGAAGTTTCCTGGCTGCTTGTATCAGTATGGGGAGTCACGCACCTGCTAAAGTGGATTCTGCTGGGAAGGAATTTTGCCAGCCGAACACCGATGACGTCACCTCTCTGCTATGGCGGGCCCCAGGCTTCTTGCCGGATTGACCTAGGGGAGGGGTGGGACTGGTCCAGCCCGGTTCGCCTCATCTCCTGGCGCGTGGAGGCTTGGCTAAAGACTTCTTCCTGCCAAGCTGTGTCTCAGCGTCTAGCAGGACCCAGTCACTTTGGCTGCGGGCAGGTGGATGGATCTGCAGCTCTGCCCGCGGTGCGCGGACTGTGGCTGGTGAATCTCGAACTCCGCGTCTAGTGGCAGGGTCCCGCTCGTCCGGGTCACACAGATGCTTCAAAAAAATTCTAGTATCTCCCTGGCAGTCTCCCTTCAGTGGAATTTTGCTAGGAGAATCTCCGTTGGTAGAATCCAAGAGTTATCCTTGCGACTTTATGACCCCATCACTGTGAGTGCATTAAAAGCGCAGCCTCTCTGCCCGCCGCCATGTTGGATCCACCTTTTCTTTTCATTATATTTAATAATTCTCTTCGAGACAATGTAAATTGTTAAGAAAATTGTTTTCTTTTAGTGCCTTTTGGAATGTTACATAATTCTTTCTTTAGGCATTGTTGCCAGAATTTCTAACTTCATCCCAGTGCATGTGAAGACAAAGATAAAACCAATCTACAGCTTCTGCAATAGCCATCACTGAACTGCTTGCAGAACTTGCCTGGACTATGTATCACTTGTATGCATTGTGAACTCACCTGCATGCATTGTGAACTACCTGTTGGTGCAGCGACTTGTGGTAGTGTTGGGGTATTTATCTGATGATGTCATCGGTGGTACAATTTTTTCAAAAAGAGCCATCAATTGCCTTGGTGTATCTTCCTCCCTTCTGCTTGTCATGGTCGTTCAGCTAAAATTTGGGTGCCAACAGAGATGAGGCAAAGAACCTCACCCGCCCGCTGGTACAAAGACCTCTCCACAGGTTTGGATGTATACTGGACCTGTAGTCAGTGACGGGTAAGATCCAATTTCAATGGTACCAATCTAAGACAGGAGGCTGACACCTTGAGGTCAGCTCATTCGATAATGGGTAAGAACCATATGTACTATTGGACAACCTAAGGCAGGCACGGTCCCTAAGCCACATGCTTGTTGTTTAAACAGAGAGGGTTAGATGTTGAGAGCCACAGGCCAAGGGGCCAAAGCAAACTTTCAGACTGCCAGCTGATGGTTGACTCACAGCGCCCCCAGCAACATCTAGCTGATTGGCTCCTCTACGGTGATGCCCATTGGGCTGTTTCCCCACCCTTTCAAATTATGGAGCTGCTTCTTGGGGGACTTTTTTGGCTCTGCTCAAACAACCCAGCCAATCGACCTCAAGAGCAGGAGGAGTGGGGAGGTTGAGAGCTTGTGGGAAGCTGGTGGTGGCAGTTGTGCTCTGAGTGTTTTTCCCGAGGAGCTATTTTTTGGCGTGTGTGGTTCTAAAAATAAAGTTAGCTTTTGACAAGTGGCTCCTGAATTGTGCCCAGCCAGACTGTGGCAATCCTAAATTGATGAAGCAAAATAAACAAAACAGAATAGAAATACAAGCAGTTCAGAGGAGGCATGGTGTATAGCTGGACTTACCTTTTGTATGATAAAGGGTAGGTGTTATTAATCAAGTCAATATTAAATTGAAGTAGTTCTCCGTGTGTTTTAAAGATAACAAATATGTGAATTCCTGTCGCCCTTTATCTGTATCTTATTCAGCACATGTATTTTTGTATGCACATATAGAATCCTACCTGGTATCACATGTACACTTTTGTGAGGTGGCTGACTTGGCAGATACATATTGTCAAAAGAGATCACTCCTCCTGAACGTTGTTGGAACTGAAAATTAAAACTATGGGTGAGCTTCCTAGTTGAACAAGATAATACATAAATCCATGTTCAGTAAAATGAATATTTTTGGATCTGTGAATGATATATATTTCATGGTAAATTTCGATTCGCATATATATTGCTACCTTTTAATGTCTGTGCGTGTGCGTGTGTGTGTGTGTGTGTGTGTGTATATACACACACACTCTCCAGATTTTTCAGAATATAAAATATATGTGTCTTATTATAGAATTCCTAAATGCATTCATATTCATGTATGTGGATTTATAATCAAATGTTCACAAAATTATTCTCAGAAATATTCATCCACCTCAAATACATATTGTTTCCTAGTACTGAAATCTAAATTCAGTGAATGGTGCATAGAAGTCCTAATTTTTCTCCAGTAACTGACCCACTTTAACATTAATGCAAGTAGATTACTATGGTACATGATGTGTATTATGACGTTCATTTTTATTCAACAATGTTACATGACTATTTCTTCTGTTTATGCACATCATAGGATATATATTTCATTCACAAGTTTGCAAATTTATAGGCATTTGTTTCACTTTCTATCACTTCCTGCTTCAGTACACATGTATTCCTCCATGTTTTTTGACTGGTCTTTTCATGAGAATACTTTTCATTTTAGATTTCAATAATCACTTTTGAAGCAAACCTCACACACTCTTAATGACAAACCATAACCCTAATATTACCATTAGATCTATAAATGGTTGTAATGAATGTATGTATATCAATATAAGATTTCCTGTATATTTTAAGATATCAATTCAATCCATAATTTAAAATTGGAACCAGTTATATTATTTATTCACAGTATGGTCTATTCATTCATTTTATCAATATTTGTAGACACAGGGTAGACCTATTTGTACACCCAATACTAATTTATACATCTTCAAAATAATGACCACAGAATTGGTGGAAGAAATACTCATGTCACCTGATCTACATATACACTTTATCACAGTAATATTCTGGACACAAAATGCAAAGTTCACACTTATGATTGAACCAAAGCCTAAATGGAAAGTGAGCATGGATTACTAAAAACATCCAAGTCCAGATTGCCTAATGCTCTCAAATGTCAATCCTATTGGTGCTAAATATTTGTTTCTTTCTAAGATTGTATATTCAACATCTACCATGTTGAAAATGTCTAATCCTATCACTCAATTTATACTTTGCTTGATTTCTTCATGTCTCTATTGATATCTGCTTCCCTATATATTTTCCACTGTTAATCATTGTGACTGACTCATCACATATGCTGACATTTACATTCATTCTCTACCAGAAACCCTATTGCTAAAGAACTTTTGGAGCAAATCCTATACTCACTCTTCTTCCTAAACCTACTGACTATCTTTCCAATCCTACCGACTACCCTTTTTAAGTGGATGTTTTCTTCTACATTCAATCATCCAATTTACAAGGTCCTATGCCATTGTTTATCGATTTATCTGAGACATCTGTGCAGAAGGTATTTCAAAGCTAAGTATCCCAATCAAGGACCCAATGCTCTTCTGGGCTTCAAATCTTACCTAGACTTCTGTATTCATACTTATATTTCACCTATATATTCTTGTAAATATCACAGGTTCCCAATGCCATTATTCATCTTGCAGAATGATTCCCAACCCAAATCGAACCTGTTATTACCCTAACCATACACTGTTCCCTCAATCTAACTTTACAGAAAAGAAGGGACAGAGTTGGTCTTACAATCAGGAGTGTAGGGGATCTTCCACCTGCTGAGAACCTCAAAGGTCAATACAGAAATGATCCATGGAGAAGATGTAGGCAGCAATGAAGGACCTGAGGGAGGAAAAGTCAACTTCCATCGTAAACAACCTGGTCAGGGTGAAGGGATGTGTCTGAATCAGCCTCTCTCTTCTTAATGTAGAGAAGATGGACCAAACCAAGCCTGTGTGCAGAGCTGTTCCCAGGTGCCTATGGTTGATATACCATTCTAACTTGTGAAAATGTCACAGGAAGTAGGTGCACCCTCCATCTCATGGGACCCTTGGAAGCAACTGTTAGGACAAAGTGGTTGCCAAGGCAGTGACTTCATTCACTTCCTGAAGGAAGTTACCACACATAACTTCCTTGGTGATGGAACTCTCTAAACTTGGGATTCAGGAAGCCAGGCAACCACAGCCAGTTCCAGTCCCAGTTCCAGTGGTCTCACTTGTTTGGGTAAACCAAGGACAGAGTCAGTCTTTCTTGGCACCTAGTTATGTGAGGATGGCCAAATGCCAGGAAAGCTAAGAAGAGGGGCCTTTCCTGAGAAAGCAGGTAGTGGCTCACCAGTGACTTCTGACAACTTCACAGAGTTGGCCAAGGAGACCAGAACTGAGACAGCACAGTGCATTTCGTGGAAATATAGTATCTCCCACCCATCATAGGACACTCCGGATAGTCACAGACCTACTTTGGGGCAAATGGTGCCTTTTTGAGTGTGGGTGTGAGTTTGAGAATATGTAGGAAAGGCGACTTGTTTGGTTTGGAGAGGACTGTATCTAGTATGTCCTCTGACAAGGTGAGTGTTTCTATTACTGTGTATCCCACTCTGTTCGTGGTCTTAGTATTTGAAAAAGAATGCATCATGGATGTGTTCTGTCTAGTAGAAAGCTTCCCAGCATTCATACTGCCAATTTATGAATGGATTGCGGCTAGCCTTATCAATGGGCAAACCTACTATCTTTCTAAGTTCCTGTTTTCTTCCTGAATTCTGGACACTCTCCAGAATAGGCTCACAGTTTTGTGTCCAAGCTATGTAACACCTCCAAGCTCTGTCACGTGGCCATGTACTGGAGAGCTGAAGGGAAGGGGAGCATGTCAGAAAACTCAGATATCGGTGTGACCAGGAAAGTCTCAGTGGAGAAACCCTGCTTTGGGTCATTTGCTTACCTATTTTTCTGTTGCCCTAAATGTAAGGAAAGTCTTTGGCTCAGGCCACCCCTTTGTGAAGCCTGAAGAAAACAGTATTCAAATGGAAAAAAGTGGGCATCACCTGTGGCTCTTTGCTTAATTGCTTTGGAAATGGATGTGTCTGAATCAGCCTCTTGGCCCTCGGTGAAGCTGGGGCTCAGATTGTCAGGACCTGATGGATCTAAAGAAAGATCCCATGTGTGCATCCATAACCAAAATTCAAAAAGATCAGTCATTGTGGATGAAGTCTCTCACCTTCCTCTGTTAGGTTCCTGACCTCCATCAAGTGTGATTATGGACCCTTGAGTAAAATGAGTTCTTCAAAGCCCTGCACATGTGCTAGTGTTTTCTCATGACTACAAACCACATAAAGAATCTATACCTGACAGTCAGTAGGCCTCAAATAGTAGAAGCAGAGCAGTATTAATGGCAGGCCTATTTGATCACTCCTGGTTGACAGGAAGAGTGTCCAGGCCACACTTACTTTAGGCAAATGAGGGGCAAGGAAGCTTATATTGGACACTGTCTTGAGCTTCGCTACTTATGGAAACCTCTAGCCAGAAGTTATGATGAATGTCTATATGGAAGAAAATGAGGGCCATGTGGGAGTGTTTTGGTTATAATTGTGGTCATTTTTGTGGCAGTTGGAAGAGACGACTCGGCCCACCAGGGCTTCACTCTTGGGTGATTCCCCTTATAAACTGAGTTCTGGAACTGACCTCAGAGTAGTATTGCCATGAATTGAGTTGGAATTTTAGGAGGCCACGCATGAGATTCACCCTTGGAATCTGAAATCTAGTCCCAGGTTGGTTTTCCACAGAGCACTGGGAATCTCCGCCAGGATATCACATGATTTTATTATGAAAAACATGGCAGCCATAGTTGAGAGTCAAAACACACATGGACCTCACATTGTACAGTTCAATGGGCCTGGCTTCATGTGACCTTTTGGCCACTCATTGGGAAGCCTTTCCTGTGAGTGTTGTCCAGAGATTTCATTGAAATGAACTTCCTCACCATTTAGTGGTTCCTGAATGAATTGAAACCCACAGTGCCTCCAACTTCATCCTTGAAAAATGGCTAGATGAATACCATCAAATTTTTGAAATTCCCATGACCAGGTGGCACTGGAGAAACTTTGGATGTCCTGTTGCTGATCATGAGTATACAATACAGTGCCTTGATTGACTGGGTTTCATGAAAATGTTGAAGAACAGTGATGCCAGTAAGTTGGAGCCTCCTGAGTAGTGGGCCTAGAGTAGTGGTGTGCAGGTGTGTGATAAAACATCTGTGGTGGAGTCATGTGGACCTGCCATTGGCTTCCAAATAGCTTGTGACTGACATAGTGTAGCCAGCAAACCCTTATATGTAAATGCATCTTGTTATATGGAGAGTTTTCAGGGCAATGTTCAGAATCAGGTTGCTATGGTCAAGGGGGCAAGCTATGTGGGATAGAGGCCTGGTTGGTGCTTTCTCTTGCAGACCCTGACACACCACACGTGACAGAACTCCCTCTAGCACTGTGTCCCAGTTGAAATCTTTGTATTTCACGAAGCAAATACCAAATTCCCAGTGCAGCAGCAAGAAACACCAAGAAAATTGGAGGATGACCAAATGGTTTCACAGTCCTCACAGGGAGACACATAGCCCCCAGTGGCCACAGTTTACCTACAAAAAGAGAATTCAGCACTGCTGTCTCATGTTCATTGGAAAATAAGAAACAAGATCCTTCAGGTCACATAGATGCAGATCCATCTTTAATTGTCTCACCACAAATGAAGATTAAGCTCCTGACAACAACATATATTTCAAGTGCCCAAACTCAGAGGCAGTTTCTCAAGAAGTCTTTAGGCCAGCAAAGCTCCATTTTTGTGGAGGGTTTACCCTGTCTGTTACTTTTGTAAACTCATCTACCACCTCCAAGTTTGTGAACAACTGAGCATATTGCATTCCATATATATACATGCACAGATTTTCGAACACTTCTCCTGTAATTGTGTCTTACTTTTGGCAAAGGTAATGTCAAGGCATTGTTCTGGATAAGAGTGGGAAGATTTTTCATAGCACATAATTACATACACATTGGATACCTTTTCCAATTTTCCATTCGAAATACTGAATCCCTGACACTAACCCATAGCCTACTAGACTCTGACTACTTATCCTAATATGATGGAGAATAATAATCCAAACAGAATAGAAATACAAGCAGTTCAGAGGAGGCATGGTGTATAGTTGAATTTGCCTTTTGCATTATGTAGTGTAGGAGTTATAAATCTAGTCAACTTTTGTTGAAATTGTACTCCATTTGTTTTTAAAGTTAACAAATATGTGAATTCCTGTCTCCCTTTCTCTGTAGCCTATTTGCACATGTATTTTTATATGCACATATAGAATCCTACAAGGTACAACACGTACATTCTTGTGAGGTGGTTGACTTGGCAGATACACATTGTGAGAAGAGATCACTTCTCCTAAATGCTGTTGGAAGTTAAAATTCGAACTCTGTGTGAGCTTCCTAGTTTAACAACATTATACATAAATCCATGTTCAGTAAAATGAATATTTTTGAAACTGTGGATGATATATATTTCATGGTGAATTTTAATTGGCATATATATTGCTACTTTTTAATGTCTGTGTGCATGTGTGTGTATATATATATATATATATATATATATATATATATATATATATACAAACTTTCCAGATTTTTCAAAATATGAAATACATATGTCTTATTATACATTTCCTAAATTCATTCATATTCATATATGTGAATTTATAATCACCTTTTCACAAGATTATCGTCAGAAATATTCATCCACCTGAAATACGTATTTGTTTCCTAGTACTGAAAACTATCTTCAGTGAATGGTGCCTACAAATCCTAAAATTAATACAGTAACTGACCCAGGTTAACATCAATGCAAATTGATTCCTATGGGACATGATGTGTATTGTGATGTTCATTTTTATTCAAAACTGGTATATTACTATTTCTTCAGTTTATGCACATAATAGGATATATATTTCATCCACAAGTTCGCTAATTTACAGGCATTTGTTTCACTTTCAATCACTTCCTGCTTCAGAACACATGTATTTTTTCATGGTTCTTGACTGGTCTTTTCATGAGACTTCTTTCCAAACACATTATTTTTGATTTCCATAATCACTTTTGAAGCAAAACTCACACACTTTTCATGATAAACCATAACCTTAATTTTACCATTAGCTGTATAACTAGTTGGAATGAATGTATGTATATCAATATAAGATTTCTTATATATTTTAAGATATGAATCCAATGCATTATATAAAGTGGAACCAGTTATATTATTTATTAACAGTATGGTCTATTCATGCATTAGCTCTATATTCATAGACACAAGGTACACGTCTTTGTACCCCCAATACTAACTTATTAATCTTCAAAATCTTGCTCCCAGAAATGATGGAAAAATTACTCATGTCACCTGATCTACATATACATTTTATCACAGTAATATTCTGGACACAAAATGCAAGGTTCACACTTATTATTGTACCAAAGCCTAAATTGAAAATGAACATGGATTACTAAACACAGCCATGTCCAGGTTGCCTAATGCTCTCAAATATCAATCCAATTAGTGACTACATATTGGTTTCTCCTAAGATCATATATTCAAATTCAACCCTATTGAAAATGTCTAATCCTATCACCCACTTTATACTTTGCCTTATTTCGTAATATCTCTATTGATATCTGTTTTCCTACATATTTTCTCCGGTTCACTATTTTGACTGACTCTTCACATGGGCTAACATTTACATTCACACTCTAAACAAAACCCTATTGATAAAGAATATTTTTTTCAAAAACCTATACTCACTCTTCTTCCTAAACCTTACAACTATCTTCCTAATCCTACCGACTATCCCTTTTTGACTGAATGTTCTTTTCTACACCCAATCATCAAAGTAAACATTGGGCGAGCTTCAGAGGAAGAGACCACCAACAGACTATCTCATGCAACAGCAAAGGGTTTGTAGGGGTTCAGCATGCAGTGGATCGGAGCTCACTTGAATTGAGCAGAGAGCCCTGAGAAGAGCTTAAGCAGAGCTTATATTCTTTCTTTGGGGAGGGCAGGGAGCGAAGTTTATTGATGGGTGAGGGAGAGTGGGCGGTTTGCATTCAACCGGGTGAGGGAGTACATTCTGCAGTTTGGCATTTGGGGACAGGACATTCTGGGAACAAGATTAGCAAACAGTTCTCAAGATTTCAACAGTGTTTTGTTAAGCATACAGAAAAAAAAATTGACAAGTACATATTTTATTAATCTTTCATTCCACACTTCTTCTTCTAGCTACTTTTAATCATAAAAGTGATCATTGGGGGGTGTCACATTCTATGTCTGCTAGTGGGGTATTACCATAAGTTTAACTTGTCCAATTTGAGCTTAGAGAAAAGAAATTACACGGTTGAGCAAACAGGGTTTTATAGTTAGCAATAATATGGAGATTATTATCGGACACGCCAGGGTTGATAAAAAAGTAGTCAAACAGGGGGACTAGGTGAACCAAGACTCAAACCACTTTTTTTGGTCCTCTCACTCTCTCATTGACGCTTTTCAAGGTGTCTTTTTAATTTAATCATATTTTTTTTACAACTCCATTATGCTCAGAATAAACACAAAATTCTTCCCAGGAAGTGACAAATACCTATTTTATTAACCTTTGACTTCCGACTATCCCTTTTTGACTGGATGTTCTCTTCGACATTCAATCATCCAAGGTACAAGGTCCTATGCCATTGTATGTTGATTAATCTGACACATCTGTGCAGAACCTAATTCAAAGCTAAGTATTCCAATCAAGGGCCCAATGCTCTTTTGGGCTTCAAATCTTACCTAGATTTCTGTTTTCATACATATATTTCACCTATATATTCTCATACATATCACAGGTTCCCAATACCATTATTCATCCAGCAGAATGATTCCTAACCCAAATCACACATGTTATTAACCCTAACCATACACTGTTCCCTCAATCTAACATTACAAAACAGCAGGGACAGAGTTGGTCTTACAATACAGGAATGTAGTGGATCTTCCACCTGCTGAAAACCTCAATGGTCCATGCAGAAATGATCCCTGGAGAACATCTAGGCAGCTATGAAGGACGTGAGAGAGCAAAATTTATCTTCCATGAAAAACAACCTGGTAAGGATGAAGGGTTGTGTCTCATTCACCCTCTCTCCTTAATGTAGAAAAGATGGACCAATCAAGGCCTTTGTGGAGAGCTGTTCCTGGGTTCCTATGGTTGAGATACCGATCTAACTTGTGAAAGTGTCAGAGGAAGTATGGAAGCAACTGTTCGAAAAAAGTGGTTGCTAAGGCAGTGACCTCATTCAGTTCCTGAAGGAAGTGACCTCACCTCACTTCCTTGGTGATGGAACTCTGTGAACTTGGGATCCAGGAAGTCAGGCATCCAGAACCAGTCCCAGTCCAGGTACAGTGGGATCACTTGTTTAAATTTACCAAGGACAGAGTCAGTCTTTCTTGGTACCTACTGATGTGAGGATGGCCAAATGCCAGGAAAGTTTGAAGACTGGCCTTTCCAGAGAAAGCAAGAAGTGGCTCACCGCGGGCTCCTGATATTTCACAGAGTTGGCCAAGGAGACCAGATCTGAGACAGGACAGGCCATTTCTGGGGAATATAGTATGGCCCACCTGTCAGAGGACACTCTGGATAGTCACAGACTTACTTTGGGGTAGGAGGTGCCTTTTTCAGTGTGGGTGTGAGTTTGTGGTTTTGTCTTATATTCTGAGAATAGGTAGGAAAGGCGGCTTGCTTGGTTTGGAGTTGAATGTTTCTAGAAAGTCTTTTGACAAGGCGAGTGTTTCTATGTCTGTGTATCCCACTGTGTCCGTGGTTGTAGACATTAGAAAAGAGAATGCATCAATGGATGTGTCCTGTCTAGTAGAAAGCTTCCCAGCATTCATCCTACCCATTTTAGGAATGGACTGAAGGTTGCCTTATCGATGGACAACATGTACTGTCTTCCTAAGTTCCTGTTTTCTTCCTGAATTCTGGCCACTCTCCAGAATAGGCTCATGGTTTTGTGTCCAAAATATGTACCACCTCCAAACTCTGTGACATGGCCATGTAATCCATAGCTGAAGGGAATGGCAAGCATCTCAGAAAACTCAGATATCAGTGTGACCAGGAAAGTCTCAGTGGAGAAACCCTGCTTTGGGCCTTTTGCTTACGTATTGTTCTGTTGCCCTGAATGTCAGAAAGGTCTTTGCCTCAGGCCACCCTTTGTGAAGCCTGAAGAAAACAGTTTTAAAATGGAAATGAATGGGCATCACCTGTGGCTCTTTGCTAAATTACTTTGGAAAGGAATGTCTCTGAATCAGCCTCTTGGCCCTGTGTGAGGCTGTGGCTTAGATTATCAGTATCGGATGGATCTAAAGAAAGATCCAATGTGTGCATCCAAAACCAAAATGGCAAAAAATCAGTCATTGTGGATGAAGTCTCTTGCCTTCCTCTGTTTGGTTCTTGACCTCCATCAAGGGAGTATTGGGATTTTTTGGGTCAAATGAGTTCTTCCAATCCCTGCAAAGGTGCTTGGGTTTAATAATGACTCCAAATCACATATGGAATCTATACCTGACAGTCAGTAGGCCTCAAATTGCAGAAGCAGAGCAGTATTAATGGCAGAACTATGTGATCAATCCTGGTTCACAGGAAGGGTGTCCAGGCCACCCTGAATTTAGGCAAATGAGGGGAAGGGAGCTTATTATGGACACTCTATTGGGCTGTGCCATTTAAGGAAACCTCCAGCCAGAGGTTATGATGAGTGACTATATGGAAGTAGATGAGGGCCATGTGGGATTGTTTTGATTTTAATTGTGGTAACTTGTGTGGCTTTTGGATGAGATGACTGTGTTCACCTGGGCTTTAACACTGGCGTGATTCTCCTAAGAGACTGAGTTCTGTAACTGACTTCAGAGTAGTAATTGCTTTGGAAATGGACATGTTTTAATCAGCCTCTTGGCCCTGTTTGAGGCTGTGGCTTAGATTATCAGCCCCAGATGGATCTAAAGAAAGATCCCATGTGTGCATCCAAAACCAAAATGGCCAAAATAGCAGTAATTGTCGATGAACTCTCTCGCCTTCCTCTGTAAGGTTCTGAAAGAATAAAAGAAATTAAAATTGAAATGTAAAGAACCAGGTTTTGTAAAGTTTCCAAGCTGCACTCAGCACCTGAAATTCCTGTGGCAGTTAAGACAATTCCCGGATTTGCACATTAGATGTGTGTTGAAATCTTCCCTGAGGACCTAGTTACTTTACAGCCCCTCCCCAGAAACCATGCAGCTCACCACGTATACATCACAGTGCATCCACCAATCAATTTAAATGTATACCCCTTCATAGGGCTGACCAATCACCCCCTGCCCAACCTGTTCCCGCCAATGAATGTGCTAATAATGTTTTAGAGTTGTTATTTGATTTTCCCAAGGTATATGATGATTTGCTAAAGGAGGCTATGATGTATGTAAAGTCCCTGCCCTCTCTAAAGAATGTATATAAACCCCGCTCAAGTGCTTCTCGGGGCTCTTTGTTCTTTGCTCCTCTGAAGTGAGCCCTGAGCTCCAGCACGCTATACCCCCAATAAACCCTTTGGCGTTGCATGAGAAAGCCTGTTGGTGGTCTTTTCCTCCGATGTTCGCCCCACCTTTTCATCTGGAGGCCCCAGGTGAGATATCCGGCGCAGCGGACGAAAGACCCCAAGGGACTCCTCTCGGGGTAAGAAAGGCGCCTCTTTCTGGTTTCGGGTTTCAGGTTAGGGCTTGGCAAAGTGGCTGTTGGTGAAGAGCATTAGCTCTCTCTGACGGTGGCTGGCAGACGTGTCACAGAGCTACTGGCCACGTCCCTGGGGGACACTCCAGAGGATGAGGGAAATCAAGGAATAGTAGTTTCCTCAACTCGGTTATATTTTGCTTCAGGATTCGGTTTGCCAGCCCATCAGGTTTTGCTGGCTACACAGGTTTGTTCATTGTCCCGAACTCATGTTGAGTTTACTGTCTGTCTTTATTGTCTAACCCATCAGGTTTTGCCAGTTACTGAGTTCTAATATTTGTCTTGGACCCATGTTAAACGTTTACTGTTTGTCTTTGTCTGTGTTGCGTTTGTGTCTTCACTGTCTCTTTTTGATTAACTCCCATTATGGGACAAAGCACTTTCACGCTTCTGTCTCTGACCCTTGATCATTGGACTGATGTCCGCTCAAGGGCCCAGAATCATTATTTCTCAGTTAAATGTCAGACCTGGCAGACTCTCTGTGCTTCAGAATGGCCTGTCCTCAAAGTCGGGTGGCCCGCAGAAGGATCCTTCTACTTCCCTCTAATCCGAAAAGTCAGAGATATTGTCTTTCTGCCGGGACCACGTGGCCACCCAGATCAACAGCCATATACCCCTTCGCCAGGATCCTATCATTCAAACCTTCCGTTCCCTCCCCATCTTCTCCCCATTCTTCCTGAGTCACAAGACTGGACAATCCTCCCCCTCCTTATCCTCTACCCTCGCTCCCCAATCCCCAACACATTCCAGATGATTCTCCCACCACTGACTCAGCCTCTCCACCACTAGAGGCAATTGGGCCAGACCCAAGCCCTCCAAGGGACTTCGCAGCAGCAGCAGCCCCTCCTTTTCTGGTGGAAGCTGGGCCACCTAAAGAAACCCGCCAGCTACGGAAAATAGAAAACTCAGAAGCCACTGTGATGCTCCCTCTTCGTCCTTATGGGCCCATGAGCCGACCAAACTGGGACCCCAACACCTTTGAACGTTGGTAGCATTTGTCCACTTATCACCGGGCTCTAATAGCGGGGCTCCGAGTGGCCGCCAGAGGGCCGACTAATTTGGCCATTGTAGGAGAGATAATCCAAGGTCCTAATGAGTCTCCCTCTATGATTCTGGAGAGAATTATGGAAGCATATAGGAAATATACTCCTTTTGATCCTCAGGCAGAGGACAAAAAACCTCTGTTGCAATGGCCTTTATCCAGCAGGCTGCCCTAAATATTAAGAGAAAGTTACAACGTCTAGATGGATTACAAGATATGACCTTAAGAGATTTAGTCAGAGAAACTGAGAAAGTATATTATAAGAGAGAAACTGAGGAGGAATGGGAACAGATGAGAGAGAAGGAAAGGGAACAAAAGGAGGATGAAAGGAGCAAAAGGCAGACTAAAGCATTGGCTAAGGTTTTGGTCAGAGCAGCAAATAGGCCAGAAGTTAAAAAGCACGGAGACATGAAGGGATACATGGGCCCATGCCAAAGGCTGCCCCTGGCCTCAGATCAATGTGCCTACTGTAAAGAAAAAGAAAACTTGGACAAAGAGTGCCCCAAAAAGAGGCAGAGAAACCAGTATAGGACGAGACTTGAAGGATCCAGCCACTGCCTCACCCTGAAGTCGTATGGTTTACGAACGAGAGCAGCTTCCTCCAAGATGGTACGTGGTGGGCTGGAGCAGCAGTAGTTAGCAAAACTAATGTCATCTGTTTCTCTGGTCTCACAGAAGAGACATCAGTCCAAAAGGCAGAACTGATTGCCCTTACGAAAGCATTGGTACTAGCAACAAGCAAAAGGGCCACCATATACACTGATAGCCGCTATGCATTTGCCACTGCAAATGTGCACTGGGCTATTTACCAGCAAAGGCAACTATTAACCTCCACTGGGAAAGAAATAAAGAAATAAAGAACAAAGATATGATCCTCCACCTTCTCTCAGCAGTTCAGGGCCCTACGGACCTAGGCATAGTGCACTGTCCAGGGCACCAGAAGGGAAACGACCCCGTGGCAGTTGGAAACAGAAGGGCAGATGAGGAAGCTAATTGGCAGCCGTAAACGGAGTGCCTCTGTTCACTTTTTCCACACCGGGGGGAACAACAATCAGGAGACTTGGCCGCACCGGAACATTCAGGCAACTTATCATCTGAGGAGACAGATATAGAACTCTGGGAACCTACAGAGCCAAGTACACAATTTTAAAAAGCCCACCTTTATCTCAAAGACATACACCAGCTCACCCACTTAGACTCTAAGAAGTTATAGGCACTCTTAAAAGACCAAAGGAAGGACTTATTATTGACTGACTCACAGAGGAAAGAAATAACTGGGCAGGTGACTACAGCTTGTCAAGTTGGCCAATTAGTTAATACTTACCCATCCAAGCTTACTTCAGGGAAGTGCTTATGAGGAATCAGACCAGGACAATTCTGGGAAGTGAGCTTTACTGAAATAAAGCCAGCAAGGATTGGACTTAAATATCTCCTAGTCTTTGTAGATACTTTTTCAGGATGGGTCGAAGCCTTCCCCATGAAGAAAGAAACGGCTCAGCTGGTGGTCAAAAAGATCCTAGAAGACATTTTCCAAGGTTCAGCCTGCCTAAGGTAATAGGGTCCGATAAGTGACCGGAATTCATGGCCCAGGTAAGTCAGGGATTTGCCAGGACCCTGGGGATTAATTGGAAGTTACATTGTGCTTATAGACCCCAGAGCTCAGGACAGGTAGAAAGGATGAATAGAACCATCATAGAGACCTTAACGAAATTAAGCTTGGAGACTGGCATAAAAAATTGGACTATGTTCCTACCTTATGCACTGTTTTGTGCAAGAAATACCCAGTCTTCCTCTTTGTGTAACCTCACCCCTTATGAAATTCTCTATGGTGCCCCTCCTCCAGTAAGGGACCTAACCCCAACTAGGAGACTTAATGATTCCTTTCACACCCCCTTGCTTGACAGACTTAAAGCCCTTGAACAAAACCAGCACCCAGCGATACCTGTGGAAACAGTTGGCCTCTGCTAATCAGCCTGGAGATAAGGGAACCCCACATCGATATCAAGTGGGAGAGTTCATCTACGTGAGATGTCATCAGGTGTCATCCCTGGAACCCTGCTGGAAAGGACCATACCAGGTGCTGCTTATAACACCCACAGTGGTGAAAGTGGATGAGATCACTTCATGGATCCATACCTCCCATCTCATGCCTGCACCCTGTACAGACTCCGGCTGGAAACTGAAACAGACTGGTAACCTTCTCAAGTTGCGTGTCCGTCGTGTGGGTAGGGCTATGGATTCTTCCCCTGACCATCAGCAGTCCTAATCCCCATCAGCCTGTTCAGCAACAATGGCAAGTTATAAATCCTACTGGGCAAGTAGTGTGGTGTATTTCACATACAGCCCCCTTATGGAATTGGTGGCCATCTCTCCCCCCGGACATTTGTCAGCTTTCCATAGGCCTCTCTGACTGAGATCTCCCTGACATAGAGGACCCCACACAGATCCCACTCAAACCCAAACCAGGGCAACATAGACCACTTTACCCCATGAATTATGGATGTCATCTCCCCAAGCTCATGTGTAAACTAGCCAGTCAAGACTGTTATGTGTGCCCAAACCTGTGGAGGACCCAGTGACTTTTATTTTAGATCATGGGGTTGTGAACAAACGGAAGCTGCATGGTGGAACCCAAACTCCCCAGACAGCATGATTTGGGTAGGATGAAATGACACCTGGATTGATCCCAAGAAATGTGCCGCTAGCCACGTGGTGTCAAAAACTTGCTGTGGAAAGAAAAGTCTATGTTACCCCCTCAATATAACTTTCACTTCCAAAGGAAGGGGCTACCTCAGAACAACATGGCCTATGAGAAATACGTGGGGAATGCAATTCTATATTTATGGGCCCAGTTATGACTTTGGTCTCTGGTTCACCATCCAGCTTAAAAAGAAAGAAAATCCCACAGCAATAGGGCCCAATCCTCTCAAGCCAGGAATTAAGCCTCCTAAACCTCCCATGCCTAGATCTACCAGAACCCCTCTACCATCTCATAATTCCCGGTTTCCGTCTTTGCCTACTTCCCCAGTCCAGAGTACAGCTGACTCCACCCCCTGGGAACTAATTAAAGGAATGTTTATGGTACTGAACTCCACACAGTCAGAACTCATTGCTTTTCAGCCCAGGTATTTGACAGCTCTGTAAATTATTGTGTAATGGTGCAGATACTCCCCAGGGTGCTCTATCATGATGCAGAATCATTCGAAGGTCTACTTGGGGGACAAACAACCCAATTTCACCGGGAGCCATTGTCCCTTACTCTAGCCATCCTATTGGGGATAGGAGCTCCTGCAGGAGTGGGTATGGGAACAGCTGCTATGATCTGTGGGTCACAACAATTGGCCCAATTAGAAACATCAATAGATCAAGACTTGAAGACGTTAGAAACCTCTATCACAGTGCTGCAGAAATCCTTAAACTCTCTCTCTCTGCATTTGTTTTACAGAACAGGGGAGGACTAGATTTCCTCTTCATGAGGGAGGGGGTCTCTGTGTGGCACTGAGAGAATACTGTTGATTTTATGCTGACCCTACTGGAGTTGCAAAATAATCCATGAGTAAATTAAGAAAATAACTTGAATAGCACCAGAGAGAAAGGGAGATTCAACGAGGGTGGTTTGAGTCATGGTTTACCCAGTCCCCTGGTTAACTACACTCCTATCAGACTTAGCTTGACCCCTGATCATCCTTAAGGTGTTGCTAACTGTGGGACCTTGTTTGCTTAACCGCATAGTTTCCTTTCTCCAGGCTCAGATTGGGTAGGTAAAACTCATGCTAATCAGACAGAAATATGCTCCACTGGCAGAAATAGAATTTGAGACGCCAGAATAATTATGAATCATTACTTTTAAGATTAAAAGTAGTCAGAAAAAGGAGTGGGAAATGAAAGAATAAAATATATTGAAATTGAAATGTAAAGAACCAGGTTTTGTAAAGCTTTCAAGCTGTACTCAGAACCTGAAATTCCTTTGGCACTTAAGACAATTCCCAAATCTTCCTATTAGATGTGTGTTGAAATCTTCCCTGACCAGCTAGATACTTAACACCCCTTCCCAGAAACCATCCAGATCTGCACGTATACATTTCAGGGCTTCAACCAATCAGTTTAAATGTTAACCCCTTCTCAGGGCTGACCAATCACCCACTGCACTACCTGTTCCTGCCAATGAATGTGCTAATCATGTTTTAGAGTTGTTATTTGATTTTGCTGGGGTATAAGATGATTTTCTAAAAGAGGCTATGATGTATGTAAAAACCCTGCCCTCTCCATAGAATGTATATAAACTCTGCTCAAGTTGTTCTCGGGGCTCTTTGTTCTTTGCTACTCTGAAGTGAGCTCTGAGCCCCAGCATGCTGGACCCACAATAAACCCTTTTGCGGTGACATGAGACAGTCTCTTGGTGGTCTTTTCCTAAGACGTTCGTCCAAACTTTTCAGTTCCTGACTTCCATCAAGTGAGAATAGGGATCCTTTGGGTCAAAAGAGTTCTTCAAAGTCCTACAGTGGATAGTCCATAGGGGCTTGGGTTTTCTCATGACTCCAAATCACATAAAGAATCAATACCTGACAGTCAGTAGGCCTCAAATTGAAGGAGCAGGGCAGTATTAACGGCAGGGCTATTTGATCATTCCTGGTTCAAAGGAAGGGTGTACACGCCACCCTGATGTTAGGCAAATGAGGGGCAAAAGAGCTTATTTTGGACACTGTCTTGGGCTGCACGCCTTATGGAAACTTTCAGCCAGAGGTTATGATGAGTGTCTGTATGGAAGAATATGAGGCCCATGTTGGAGTGTTTTGATTTAATTGCGGTCATTTGTGTGGCGGTTGGAAGAGATGACTGGGTCCTCTTGGGCCTGAACACTGGTGTGATTCCCCTTAGAGACTGAGTGCTGGAACTGACCTCAGAGAAGTGTTGCCATGAATTGTGTTGGGATTTTAGGAGGCCTCGCATGAGAGTTGCCCTTGGAAAATGTGATCAGGGTCGCTTTCCACAGAGACTGGAAATCTCAGCCAGGATATCACATGATTTTATTCTGAAAGACTTGGCAACCATAGTTGAGAGTCAAAACACACATGGACCTCAAATTGTAGACCTCAATGGGCCTGGCTTCATGTGACCTTCTGGCCACTCTTTGGGAACCCTTGCCTGTGAGAGTTCTCCAGATCTTTCATTGAAATGAGCTTTCTCACCATTTAAGGGTTCCTAAATAAATTGAAATCCACAGTGCCTCCAATTTCATCCTTGAAAAATGGCTATATAAATACCATTAAATTTTTGAAATTTCAATGACCTGGTGGCACTGGAGAAACTTTGGATGTCTTCTTGCTGATCATGAGTATACCAGAGAGTGCCTTGATTGACTGGGTTTCCTGAAAATGGTGTAGAACAGAGAAGCCTATAGGTTGGATCCTGCTGAGTAGTGGGCCTAGAGAAGTGGTGGGCATATGTGCGATAAAACATCTGTGGTAGGGGAATGAGGATCTACCATTGGATTCCAAATTGCTTGGGACTGACATGGTGCAGCCAGCATAAATTTCTATTTAAAGGCATCTTGATATATGGAGAGGTTTCAAGGCAATGTTCAGAATCAGCTTGCTATGTTCAAGGGGGTAAACTATGTGGGATAGAAACCTGGTTGGTGCGTTCTCCTGCAGAACCTGACCCACCACACGTGACATAACTCCCACCAGCACTGTGTCCCAGTTGAGCTCCATGTATTTGGTGAAGCAAATACCAAACTCCCAGTGCAGGAGCAAGAAACACAATGGAGAGTGGAAGAACAACAAATGACTATACAGTCCACACAGGGAGACACTTAGCCACCAGTGGCCACAGTATACCTACAAAAAGAGAACCCAGCACTCATCCCTCATGTTCATTGGAATATTACAATTTATGTCCTCCAGGTCACATAGATGCTGACCCAGCTTTGATCATCTCACTAGAACGGAAGTGAAAGCTCCTGACAACAACATATATTTCAAGTGCCCAAACTCAGAGGCAGTTTCTCAAGAAGTCATTAGGCCAACAGAGCTCCATTATTGTGGAGTGTTTACCCTGTCCCTTACTTTTGGAAACTCCTCTACCACGTCCATGGTTGTGAAATCCTTATCATATTCCATTCCAGATAATTATTCACAGATTTTCTAACACTTCTCCTCTAATTGTGTCTTACTTGGGGTGAAGGTAATGTCAAGGGATTGTTCTGGATGAAAGTGGGAAGATTTTTGTGTAGCACATATTTGCATACACATTGGATACATTTTCCAATTTTCCATTCAAAATACTGAATCCCTGACATTAACACATACTGTACTAGACTCTGAATACTAATCCTAATATGTTGGAGAAAAATAACCCAAAAAGAATAGAACTACAAGCAGTTCAGAGGAGGCATAGTGTATAGTTGGACTTGCCTTTTGCATAATATAGGGTAGGAGTTATAAATCTAGTCAATTTTTTTTTGAAATAGTTCTCTATATGTTTTTAACGCCTATTCAGGACCTGTATTTTTATATGCACATATAGAATCCTACCTGTTACCACACGTTCATTCTTGTGTGGTGGCTGAATTGGCAGATACAAATTCTGACAAGGGATCACTCCTTCTAAACGCTGTTGGAATTGAAAATTCAACCAATGTGTGAGCTTCCTAGTTGAACAACATTATACATAAATCCATGTTCAGTAAAATGAATTTATTTGGATCTGTGCATGATGTATATTTCTTGGTGATTTTCAATTGACATATAGTGCTACTTTTTAATGTCTGTGTATATGTGTGTGTGTGTGTGTGTGTGTGTGTATACACACACACACACACACACACACACACACACTCTCCAGATTATTCAAAATGTGAAATATATGTGTCTTATTTTACACATCCTAAATTTTTTATATTAATGAATGTGGATTTATAATCATCTTTTCACAAGATTATTCTGAGAAATATTCACATACCTTACTAGACTCTGACAACTAATCCTAAGATGATGGAGAAAAATAATGCAAACGGAATAGAAATACAAGAAGTTCAGTGGAGGCATGGTGTATGGTTGGACTTGCCTTTTGCATGATAAACGGTAGGTGTTATAAATCTAGTAAATTTTCAATTGAAATAATTCTCCATGTGTTTTTAAAATTAACAAATATGTGAATTCCTGTATCCCTTTCTCTGTATCCTATTCATCACATGTATTTTTACATGCACTTATAGAATCCTACCTGGTATCACAGGTACATTTTTGTGAGGTGGCTGACTTGGCAGATACAAATTCTGAAGAAAGATCACTCCTCTTAAACGCTGTTGG
The DNA here is from genome assembly GCF_048772815.1 of Callospermophilus lateralis. Lineage (NCBI taxonomy): Eukaryota > Metazoa > Chordata > Mammalia > Rodentia > Sciuridae > Callospermophilus > Callospermophilus lateralis. The sequence continues at coordinate 288,617 of NW_027517429.1, forward strand.
AAACGAAAATTCAACCTATGGTTGAGTCCCCTGGTAGAACAACAATATACATAAATCCATGTTCAGTAAAATATATGTTTTGTCATCTGTGGATGATATATATTTAATGATGAATTTTGATTGGCATATATATTACTACTTTTTCATGTCTCTGTGTGTGTTTTGTGTATATATAAATATGTGTATATATATATACAAATATACACTCTCCAGATTTTTCAAACTATGAAATATATGTGTCTTATTTAAATTCTCTAAATTCATTCATGTTCATGGACTTGGATTTATAATCAACTTTTCACAAGATTATTCTCAGAAATATTCATCCACCTGAAAAACATATTTGTATCCTAGTACTGAACACTAAGTTGAATGAATGGTGCATACAAAAACTAATATTTCTACAGTAACTGACCCAGTTTAACATCAATGCAAATAGATTCCAATGGGACAAGGTGTGTATTTTGATGTTCAATTTTATTCAACACTGGTACTTAATATTTCTTCATATAATGGACATCATAGGATATATATTTCATCCACAAATTCACAAATTTATGGGCATTTGTTTCACTTACAATCAATTCCTGCTTTTGAACACATTTATTTCTCCAGGTGTCTTGATTGGTCTTTTCATTAGACTTCTTTCCAAACACATTATTTTCGATTTCCATAATCAATTTTGAAGCAAAACTCACACACACTTCATGATAAACCATAACCCTAATATTACCAATAGATCTATAACTGGTTTGAATGAATGTATGTACATAAATATAAAATTTCCTGTATATTTTCAGATATCAATTCAATCCATTATTTAAAGTTGAAAACAGTGATACTATTTATTCACAGTATGGTTTAGTCATGCATTATCTCTATATTCATAGACACAGGGTGCACCTATATGTACCCCCAATACTAATTTATATGTCTTCAATATATTGCTCCTAGAAATGGTGGAAGAAATACTCATGTCATCTGATCTACATATATATTTTATCAGTGTAATATTCTGGACACAAAAAAAGCAAATGTCAAACTTATGTTTGTACCAAATCCTAAATAGAAAGTGTGCATGGCTTACTAAAAACATCCATGTCCAGGTTGCCTAATTCTCTCAAATGTTTATCCTATTGGTGACGACGTATTTGTTTCTTCCTAAGATTATATATTCAATCTCAAGCCTGTTGAATATGTCTAATCCTATCACTCAATATACACTTTGCCTGATTTCCTAATGTCTCTATTGATATCTGCTTTCCTACATATTTTTCCCAGTTCATCACTGTGACCGACTCTTCACATGTGCTGACATTTACATTCACTCTCTAACCAAAACTCTATTGCTAAAGAACTTTTGGTTCAAATCCTATACTCACTTTTCTATCTAAACCAACACTATCTTCCTAATCCTATCGACTATCCCTTTTTGACTGGATGTTCTCTTAGACATTCAATCAACCAAGGTACATGGTCCTTTGCCATTGTTTATCTATTTATTTGAGACATCTGTGCAGAACATAGTTCAAAGGTAAGTATCCCACTAAAGTGACCAATGCCCTTCTGGGCTTCAAATCTTACCTAGAATTCTGTTTTTATACTTATATTTCACCTCTATATTATTAAATATCACAGAATACCAATACCATTATTCAACCAGCAGAATGATTCCTAACCCTAATCAAACCTGTTATTAACCCTAACCATACACTGTTCCCTAATCTAACTTTACAAAAGAGCAGGCACAGAGTTGGTCTTACAATACAGGAATATAGGGAATCTTTCACCTGCTGAGAAGCTCAAAGGTCCATGTAGATATGATCCCTGGAGAAGATGTAGGAAACTATGAAGGACCTGAGAAAGCAAAAGTCCTATTACATAGCAAAAAAAACCTGGTCAGGACGAAGGGATGTGTCTGAATCAGCCTCTATCTTTTTAATGTAGAGAAGATAAACCAAACCAGGCCTGTGTGGAGAGCTGTTCAAAGTGCCTATGGTTAATATAACATTCTAACTTGTGAAATTGTCACAGGAAATAGGGGCAGCCTCCATCTCATAAGACCGTTTGAAGAAACTGTTAGGACAAAGTGGTTGCCAAGGCAGTGACCTCATTCAGTTTCTGAAGGAAGTGACCTTACCTAATTTCCTTGGTGATGGAACTCTCTGAACTTGGAATCCAGGAAGCCAGGCACTCAGAGGCAGGCCCAGTCTCAGTCCCAGTGGTCTCACTTGTTTAGACTTACCAAGGACAGAGTCCGTATTTCTTGGTAAATACTGATGTGAGTATGGCCAAATGCCAGGAGAGCTCTGAAGAGCGGCCTTTCCTTAGAACGCAGGTAGTGGCTCACTGCTGGGCCCTGACAACTTCACAGAGTTGGCCAAGTAGACCAGATCTTAGACAGGACAGGCCATTTCGGGGGAACAAAAAATGTCTCACCAGTCAGAGGACTCTCTGGATAGTCACATACCTACTTGGGGGAAAAAGGTACCTTTGTGGGTATGGGTGTGAGTTTGTGGTTTTGTCTCATGTTCTAAGAATAGGTAGAAAAGGCAGTTTGTTTGGTTTGGAATGGACTGTGTCTAGTAAGTCCTTTGACAAGGCGAGTGTTTCTATGTCTGTGTATCCCACTGTGTCTGTGGTTGTAGATATTAGAAAAGAGAATGCATCAATGGATGTGTTATGTCTAGTAGAAAGCTTCTCAGCATTCATCCTCCCTAATTTATGAATGGACTGTGGCTTGCCTTATAGATGTACAACACCTACAATCTTCCTAAGTTCCTGTATTCTTCCTGATTTTGGCCTCTCTCTAGAATAGGCTCATGATTTTGTTTCCACGTTATGTACCACCTCCAAGCTCTGTGACATGGCTATGTACTGGATAGCTGAAGGGAATGGGAGCATATAGAAAACTCAGATATCAGTGTGACTAGGAGAGTCTCAGTGGAGAAACCCTGCTTTGGGTCTTTTGCTTACCTATTTGTCCGTTGCCCTGAATGTCAGGAAGGTCTTTGCCTCAGGTCCCCCCTTTGTGAAGCCTGAAGAAAACAGTTTTCAGATGCAAATGAATGGGCATCACCTTGGGCTCTTTGCTTAATTGCTTTGGAATGGGATGTGTCTGAATCAGCCTCTTGGTTCTGTGTGAGGCTGTGGCTTAGATTCTCAGCACCTGTTGGGTCTAAAGAAAGATCCCATGTGTGCATTCAAAACGAAAATGGCCAAAAGAGCAGTCATTGTGCATGAAGTCTCTCACCTTCCTCTGTAATGTTCCTTCCTCCGTCAAGTGAGAATAGGGATTCCTTGGGTCAAATGAGTTCTTCAAAGCTCTGTAGAGTCTAGCCCATAGGTGCTTGGGTTTTCTCATAACTCCAATTCACATAAAGAATCTAAACTCCACAGTCAGTAGGCCACAAATTGGAGAAGTGAAGCAGTATTAACAGCAGGCATATTTAATCACTCCTGGTTCACAGGAAGGGAGTTCAGGCCTTTAGGCAAATGAGGGGTAAGGGAGCTTCTTTTGGACACTGTCTTGGGCTGTGCCTCTCAAGTAAACCTCCAGCAAGAGGTTATTATGAGTGTCTTTATGGAAGAAAATGAGGGCTAAGTGGGAGTGTTTTGGTTTTAAATGTGATCACTTGTGTGGCGGTTGGAAGAGATGATTGGTTACACCTGGGCTTCAACTCTGGTGTGATTCCACTTAGAGACTGATTTCTGGAACTGACCTCAGAGAAGTATTGCAATGAATTGTGTTGGGATTTTAGGAGGCCTCGCATGAGAGTCACCCTTGGAAAATGAGTCTTGGCCCAGGGTTGCTTTCCACAGAGCACTGGAAATCTCAGCCAGGATATCACATTATTTTATTCTGAAAGACTTGGCAACCATAGTTGATTTGATTCTACCAAAGCCTAAATGGAAAGTGAACATAGATTACTAAAAACATCTATTTCAAGGTTGCCTAATGCTTTCAAATGTCAATCCTATTGGTAACTACGTATTTCTTTCTTTTTAGATTATATATTCAAACTCAATCCTGTTGAAAATGTCTAATCCTCTCACTCACTTTATACATTGCCTGATTTAGTAATGTCTCTATTGATATCTGCTTTTCTACATATTTTCCCCAGTTCATGATAGTGACTGACTCTTCATATGTGCTGACATATACATTCGCTCTCTAACTGAATCTCTATTGCTAAAGAACTTTTGGCCCAAATCATATACTCACTCTTCTTCCTAAACCTACCGACTATCTTTCAAATCCTAATGACTATCCTTTTTTGAGTGGATGTTCTCTTCTACATTCAATCTTCCAAGGTACAAGGTCCTATGCCATTGTATATCAAATTTTCTGAGACATCTGTGCAGAACATAATTCAAAGCTAAGTATCCCAATCAAGGGCCCAATGCCCTTCTGGGTTTTAAATCATACCTAGATTTCTGTTTTCATAATTATATTTCACCTCTACATTCTTGTAAATATCGCAGGTTCCCAATACAATTATTCATGGAGCAGAATGATTTCTAACCCAAATCAAACCTGTTATTAACCCTAAACATACACTCTTCCCTCAATCTCATTTTATAGAAGAGCAGGGACAGAGTTGTTCTTACAATACAGGAAAGTAGGGGACATTCAACCTGCTGAGAACCTCAAAGGTCCATGCAGAAATGATACCTGGAGAAGTTGTAGGCAGGTATGAAGGACCTAAGAGAGCAAAGGCCAATTTGCATGGCAAACAACCTGGTCAGGATGAAGGGATGTTTCTGAATCAGCCTCTCTCTTCTTATTGTGTAGAAGATGGACCAAACCAGGCCTGTGTGGAGAGCTGTTCCCGGGTGCCTATGGTTGATATACCATTCTAACTTGTGAAAGTGTCAGAGGAAGTAGGGACAGCCACCATCTCACTGGACCTTTGGAAGCAATTGTTAGGACAAATAGGTTGCCAAGGCAGTGACCTCATTCAGTTCCAAAGAAAGTGACGTACCTCATTTCCTTGGTGATGGAACTCTCTGAACTTGGTATCCAAGAAGCCAGGCACCCAGAGGCATTCCCAGGCCCAGTCCCAGTGGGCTCACTTGTGTGGATTTACCAAGGACAGTTAGTCTTTCTTGGTACCTACTGATCTGAGGATGGCAAAATGCCAGGAGAGCTCTGAAGAGGGACCTTTCCTGATAAAGCAGGTAGTGGCTCACCACTTTTTCCTGACAACTTCACAGTGTTGGCCAAGGAAACAAGAGAGGGTACAGGCCATTTCGGGGGAACATAGTATGGCCCACCAGTCAGAGGACACATCGGATAGTTAAAGACTTACTTGGGGGAAGGAGGTGCCTTTGTGAGTGTGGGTTTGTGGTTTTCTCTCATGTTCTGAGAATAGGTAGGAAAGGCGTTTTTTTTGTTTTGTTTTGTTTTGTTTTTTTTTTTGTTTTTTTTTGGAGTGAACTGTTTCTAGTAAGTCCTTTGACAAGGTGAGTGTTTCTATGTCTGTGTATCCCACTGTGTCCTTGGTTGTAGACACGAGAAAAGACAATGCAACAATGGATGTGTCGTGTCTACTAGAAAACTTCCCAGAATTCATCCTGTCTAACTTATGAATGGAGTGTGGCTTTCCTTATGGATGGGCAAAACCTACTACCTTCCTAAGTCCCGTTTTTTCTTCCTGAATTCTGGCCACTCTCCAGAATAGGATCATGAATTTGTGTCCAAGATAGGTGCCAACTCCAATGTCTGTGACATGGCCATTTACTGGATAGCTGAAGGGAATGGCCAGTATCTCAGAAAACTCAGATATCAGTGTGACCAGGAAACTCTCAGTGGAGAAACCCTGCTTTGGGTCATTTGCTAACCTATTGTTCTGTTGCCCTGAATGTGAGGAAGGTCTTTGCCTCAGGCCACCCCTTTGTGAACCCTGAAGAAAACAGTTTTCAAATGTAAATGAATGGGCATCACCTTGGATTCTTTGCTTAATTTCTTTGGAATAGGATGTGTCTGAATCAGCCTCTTGGCCCTGTGTGAGGCTGTGGCTTATATTCTCAGCACCTGATGGATCTAAAGAAAGATTCCATGTGTGCATCCAAAACCAAAATTGCAAAATTTTCAGTCATTGTGAATGAATTCTATTGCCTTCCTCTGTTAGGTTCCTGAAATCCATCAAGTGAGAATAGGGATCCTTTGGGTCAAATGAGTTCCTCAAGTCTCTGCAGAAGGGCTTGTCTTTTCTCCTGATTCCAATTCACATAAAGAATCTAAACCCCATAGTCAGAAGGCCTCAAATTGGAGAAGCGGAGCAGTATTAAGGGCAGGCCTATTTGATCACTCCTGTTTTACAGGAAGGGTTTCCAGCCCACCCTGAATTTAGCCAAATGAGGGACATGGGAGCTTATTTTGGACACTCTCTTGGAATGTGCCCCTCATGGAAAGCTCCGACCAGAGGTTATGATGAGTGTCTACATGGAAGAAGATGGAAGCCATGTGGGAGTGTTTTGGTTTTAATTGTGTTCATTTGTTTGGCGGTGTGGAGAGAAGACTGGGTCAACCTGGGCTTCAACTCTGGTGTGATTCCCCTTAGAGACTGCGTTCTGGAACTGACCTCAGAGAATTATTGCCATAAATTGTGTTGGGATTTTATGAGGCCACGCATGAGAGTCGCCCTTGGAAACAGAGAGCTTGGCCCAGGGTGGCTTTCCTCAGAGTACTGGGAATCTCAGCCAGGATATCACAGGATTTTATTCTTTAATACTTGGCAGCAATAGTTGAGAGTCAAAACACACATGGACTTCATATTGGAGAACTCAATGGGCCTGGCTTCATGTGACATTTTGTCCACTCTTTTGGAAGCCTTGCCTGTGAGAGTTCTCCAGAGCTTTCTTTGAAATGAACTTCCTCAACATTTAATGGTTCCTGAATGAATTGAAACCCACAGTGCCTCCAACTTCATCCTTGAAAAATGGCTACATAAATACCATGAAATTTTTGAAATTCCCATGACCTGGTTGCACTGGAGAACCTTTGGATGTTCTGTTGCTGATCATGAGTGTACCAGACCGTGCCTTGTTTGACTGGGTTTCATGAAAGTGGTGTAGAACAAAGATGCCAGTATATTGAAGCCTGCGGAGTAGTAGGCCAAGAGCTGTGGTTTGCAGGTGTGTAAAAAAATATCTGTGGTTGAGACATGTGGATCTCCCATTGACTTCCAAATAGCTTGTGGCTGACATGGTGCAGCCAGCAGGCTCTTTCTTGTAAAGGCATCTTTTTATATGGAGAGGTTTCAGGGCAATCTTCAGAATAGGGTTGCTATCGTCAAGGAGAAAGCTATGTGGGATAGAAGCCTGTTTGGTGCATTCTCCTGCAGACCTTGACAAACCACATATGACATAACTCCCTCCAGAACTGTGTCCCAGTTGAACTCCTTGTATTTCATGAAGCAAATACCAAACTCCCAGTGCAGGAGCAAGAAACACCATGGAAAGTGGTGGATGACCAAATGGCTTCACAGTCCACACGGGGAGACACTTACCCACAGTGGCCACAGTTTACATACAAATGGAGAATTCGGCACTGCTGTCTCATGTTCATTGGACATAGATGCAGGGTCAGCTTTGATGTTCTCACTACAAAGGAACATAGTTTCTGACAAGCTCCTGAGAACAACAAATATTTCAAGTGTCCAACCACAGAGGCAGTTTCTCAAGAAGTATTATTCCGGCAGAGCTTCATGTACGTGGAGTGTTTACCCTGTCCCTTAGTTTTGGAAATTCCTCTACCACCTCCAATGTTGCGAACTCCTGATCATTTTCCATTGCAGATATGTATTCACATATTTTCTAACTATTTTCCTCTAATTGTGTCTTACATGGGGTGAAGGTAATGTAAAGGCATTTTTCTGGATGAGAGTGGGAAGATTTTTGTGTAGAACATATTTGCATACACATTAGATACATTTTCCTATTTTCCATTTGACATACTGAATCCCTGACAATAACCCATACCCAACTAGACTCTTACTGATAATCCTAATATGATGGAGAAAAATAACCCAAACAGAATAGAAATACAAGCAGTTCAGTGGATGTATCACGTATATTTGGACTTGCTTTTTGCATAACAAATTGTAGGTGTTACAAATCTTGTCAATTTTAATTGATATAGTTCTCCATGAGTTTTTAAAGTTAACAACTATGTGAATTTATGTCTCCCTTTCTCTGTAGCCTATTCAGCACATGTATTTTTATATGCACATATAGAATCCTACCTGGTATCACAAGTACATTATTGTGAGTGCATGCATTGGCAGATACAAATTGTGAGAAGAGATAACCCCTCCTAAACGCTTTTGGAATTTAAAATTCAACCTATGGGTGACCTTCCTAGTGGAATATTATACATAAATCCATTTTTAATGAAATATAAATTTTTCCATCTCTGGAGAATATATATTTCATGATGAATTTCGATTGGCATATATATTGCTACATTTTAATGTCTGTGTGTGTGTGTTTTGTATATATATATATATATATATATATATATATATATATATATATATATATATATACTGTCCAGATTTTTCAAAATATAAAATATATGTGTGTTATATACACTCCCTGAATTCATTCATGTTCATGTATGTGGATTTATAATCAACTTTTCACAAGATTTTTCTCAGAAATATTCATCCACGTGAAATACATGTTTGTTTCCTAGTACAACAAACTCACTACAGTGAATGGTGGTTACAGATCCTAATATTTCTACACTAACTGACTCAGTTTAACATCAATGCAAGTAGATTCCTATGGGACATGGTGTGTATTTTGAGGTTCATTTTCATTCAACACTGGTATATTACTATTTCTTAAGTTTTTGAACATCATAATATATATATTTCATCCACAAGTTCACAAATTTATAGGCATTTGTTTCAGTTTCCATCATTTCCTGCTTCAGAACACATGATTTCCTCCAGGTTTCTTGACTGGCCTTTTCATGAAACTTCTTTCCAAACACATTATTTTCGATTTTCATAATCAATTTTAAAGCAAACCTCACACACTCTTCATGATAAAGCATAACCCTAAAATTACCATTAGATGTATAACTGGTTGTAATGAATGGATGTATATCAATATAAAATTTCCTGTATATTTTCAGATATCAATTCAATCCATTATTTAAAGTTGGAGCCAGTTATATTATTTATTCACAGTATGGTCTATTCATGCATTTTCTCTATATTCAGAGACACAGGGCACACCTATTTTTACTCCCAATACTAATTTATATGTCTTCAAAAACTTGTTTGCAGAAATGGTGGAAGAAATACTCATGTTCCCTGATGTACATATACATTTTATCACAGTAATATTCTGGACACAAAATGCAAAGTCACATTTATTATTGTACCAAATCCTAAATGGAAAGTGAGCATGGATTACTAAAATCATCCATCTCCAGGTTGCCTAATGCTCTCAGTTGTAAATCCTATTGGTGACTATATATTTGTTTCCTCCTAAGATTATATACTCAACCTCAAGCCTGTTGAAAATGTCTAATCCAATCACCCACTTTATTCTTTTCCTGATTTCCTAATATCTCTATTGATATCTACTTTCCTACATATTTTCCCCAGTTCATCTTTGTGACTGACTCTTCACATGTTCTGACATTTACATTCACTCTCTACTCGAAACCCTCTTGCGAAAGAACTTATGGTCCAAATCATATACTCACTCTTCTTCCTAAACCTACCGACGATCATCCTAATCCTACCGACTATCTTTTTTTGACTCGATGTTCTCTTCTACATTCAATTATCCAAGGTACAAGGTCCTATGCCATTGTATATGGATTTATCTGAGATAACTGTGCAGAACATAATTCAAAGATAAGTATCCAACTCAAGGGCCCAATTTGCCCTTCAGGGCCTCAAATCTTAATTAGATTTCTGTTTTCATAATTATATTTCCCCTTTCTTGTAAATATCACAGGTTTCAAGTACCATTATTCATCCCACAGAATGATTCCTAACTCAAATTGAACATGCTATTAACCCTAAACATACACTGTTCTCTCAATCTAACTTTACAGAAGAGCAGGATCAGAGTTGGTCTTACAAAAGAGGAATGTAGGGGATCTTCCACCTGCTGAGAACCTCAAAGGTCCATGCAGAAATGATCCCTGGAGAAGTTGTAGGCAGCCATGAAGAACCTGAGAGAGCACAAGTCATCTTCCATGGCAAACATCCTGGTCAGGATGAAGGTTTGTGTCTGAATCAGCCTTTCTCTTCTTAATGTAGAGAAGATGGACCAAACCAGACCTGTGTGGAGAGATGTTCCTGGGTGCCTATGGTTGATATACCATCCTAACTTGTGAAAGTGTCACAGGAAGTAGGGGTAGCCTCCATCTATTGGGACCGTTGAATGGAACTGTTAGGACAAAGTGGTCGCCAAGGTAGTGACCTCATTCTGTTCCTGAATGAAGTGACCTACCTCACTTTCTTGGTGATGGAACTATCTGAACTTGGGATCCAGGAATCCAGGCACCCAGAGCGAGTGGCAGTCCCAGTTCCAGTGGGCTCAGTTTTTTGAAATAATCAAGGACAGTGTCAGTCTTCCTTGGTACCTACTTATGTGAGGATTGCCAAATGCCAGCAGCGCTCTGAAGAGTGTACTTTTTCAGAAAGCATGTAGTTGTTCATCACTTGCTCCTCACAACTCCTCAGAGTTGGACAAGGAGACCAGATCTGAGACAGGACAAGCCATTTCGGGAAAACATAGTAGGGCCCACCAGTCATAGGACACTCCTGATGGTCACAGACCTATTTGTGAAAACGAGGTGCCTTTGTGGGTGTGGGTGTGAGTTTGTGATTTTGTCTCATGTTCTGAGAATAGGTAGGAAAGGTGGTTTGTTTGGTTTGGAGTGGACTGTGTCTGGTAAGTCCTTTGAGGAGCCGAGTGTTTCTATGTCTGTCCATCTCTCTGTGACCTTGGTTGTAGATATTAGAAAAGAGAATGCATCAAAGAATGTGTCCTGTGTACTAGAAATCTTCCCAGAATTCATCCTACCCAATTTATGAAAGGAATTCAGCTTTCCTTATGGATGGGCAATGCCTACTATCTTCCTAAGTTCCTCTTTACTTCCTGAATTTTGCCACTCTCCAGAATAGAATCATGGTTTTGTGTCCAAATTATTTACCACCTCCAATCTCTGTGACATAGCCATGTACTGGATAGCTGAAGGAAATTGGAGCATCTCAGAAAACCCAGATATCAATGTGACCAGGAAAGTCTCAGTGGGGAAACCCTGATTTGGGCCTATTGCTTACCTATCTGTTGCCCTTAATGTCAGGAAGGCCTTTGCCTCTGGCCACACCTTTGTGAAGCCTGAACAAAACAGTTTTCAAATGGAAATGAATGGACATCACCTGTGGCTCTTTGCTAAATTGCTTAGGAAAGGGATGTGTCTGAATCAGCCACTTGGCCCTGTGTGAGGCTGTGGCTTAGATTCTCAGCACCTGATGGATCTAAAGAAAGATCCCATGTTTGCATCCATAACCAAAATGGCAAAAAGTGCAGTAATTGTGGATGAAGTCTCTCGCCTTCCTCTGTAAGGTTCCTGACTTCCATCAAGTGAGAATAGGGATCCTTTGGGTCAAATGAGCTCTTCAAATCCCTGCAGAGTCTAGCCCATAGTTGCTTGCGTTGTCTCATGACTCCAAATCACATACATAATCAATACATGACAGTGAGTAGGCCTCAAATTGGAGAAGCACAGCAGTATTTAGGGCAGGCCTATTTGATCACTCTTGTTTCACAGGAAGTGTTTCCAGGCCACCCAGACTTTAGGCAAATGAGGGTCAAGGAAGTCTATTTTGGACACTGTCTTGTGCTGCACCCCTCATGGAAACATACAGCCAGAGGTTATGATGAATGTCTATATGGAAAAAGATGAGGGTCATGTGGGAGTGTTTTGGTTTCAATTGTGGTCATTTGTGTGGCAGTTGGAAGAGATGACTGGGTCCACCTGCTCTTGAACTCTGGTGTGATTCCCCTTAGAGACTGAGTTCTGGAACTAACCTCAGAGAAGTATTGCCATGAATTGTGTTGGCATTTAAGGAGGCCATGCATGAGAGTCACTATTGGAACCTGAGATCTAGCCCCAGGTGGCTTTCCAGAGAGCACTGGGAATCTCAGCCGGGATATCACATGATTTTATTCTGAAAGACTTGGCAGCCATATTTGAGAGTCAAAACACACATGGACCTCACATTGTAGACCTCAACAGGCCTGCCTTCATGTGACCTTTTGGACACTCTTTGGGAAACCTTGCCTGTTATCGTTCTCCAGAGCTTTCATTGAAATGATCTTCCTCACCATTTAATGATTCCTGAATGAATTGAAACCCACAGTGCCTCCAACTTCATCCTTGAAAAATGGCTAGATAAATAAAATGAAATTTTTGAAATTCCCATGACCAGGTGGCACTGGAGAACCTTTGGATGTCCTGTTGCTGATCAAGAGTGTACCAGACAGTTCCTTGATTGACTGGGTTTTATGAAAATGGTGTAGAACAGAGATGGGCCTAGAAAGTGGTGTGCAGTTGTGTGATAATACATTTGTGTTGTGGCCATGTAGATCTGCCATTGGCTTCCAAATTGCTTGTGACTGACATGGTGCAGGCAGAAGACCCGTATATGTAAAAGCATGTTTTTATATGGAGAGGTTTCAGGGCAATGTTAAGAATCAAGTTTCTATGCACAAGTTGGCAAGCTATGTGGGAAAGAAGCCTGGTTGGTGCATTCTCCTGCAGACCCTGACCCACCGCAAGTGACAGAACTCCGTCTAGCACTGTGTCCCTGTTGAACTTCTTGTATTTTGTGAAGCAAATACAAAACTCCCAGTGCAGCAGCAAAAAACACCACGAAAAGTGGAAGATGACCAAATGGTTCCACAGTCCCCATGGAGAGACACTTAGATCCATGTGGCCACTGTTTACCTACAAAGAGTGAATTTAGAACTGCTGCCTCATGTTTACTGGAAAATAAGAAACCATATCCTTCAGGTCACATAGATGCAGACCCAGCTTTGATGGTCCCACTACAAAGAAAGCTAAAGCTCCTGAAAATAACATATATTTCAAGTTTCCAACCTCAGAGGAAGTTTCTCAAGATGTCTTTAGGCTAGCAGACCTCCATGTTTGAGGAGTGTTTACGATGTCCCTTACTTTTGGAAACTCCTCTACCACCTCCAAGGTTGTGAACTCCTGAGAATTTTCCATTCCAGATATGTATTCACAGATTTTCTAACACTTCTGTTCTAACTGTGACTTACTTCAGACGAAGGGAATGTCAAAGCTTTGTTCTGGATGAGAGTGGGATGATTTTTGTGTAGCACATATTTGCATACACATTGGATTCATTATCGTATTTTCCATTTGAAATATTGAATCCCAGACAGTAACCCATAACAAACTAGACTCTGACTACTAATCCTAATATGATGCAGTAAAATAACCCAAACAGAATAGAAATGCAAGCAGTTCAGTGGAGGCATGGTGTAGAGTTGGACTTGACTTTTGCATAAAAAAGGGTAGGTGTTATAAATATAGTCAGTTTTCTGTTGAAATAGTTCTCCATGTGTTTTTAATGTTAACAAATATGTGAATTCCTGTCTCCCTCTCTCTGTAGCCTATTCAGCACATGCATTTTTATATACACATATAGAATACTACCTGGTATCACACGTACATTTTTGTGAGGTGGCTGACTTGGCAGATACAAATTGTGAGAAGAGATCACTCCTCCTAAATGCTGTTGGAACTGAAAATTCAATGTATGGGTAAACTTGCTAGTTCAACAACATTATGCATAAATCTATCTTCAATAAAATGAATATTTTTGGATCTGTGTATGATATATATTTCATGGTGAATTTCGATTGATATATATATTGCTATTTTTAATGTCTCAGTGTGTGTGTGTGTGTGTGTGTGTGTGTGTGTGTGTATACACACACACTCTCCAGATTTTTCAAAATATGAAATGTATGAGTCTTATTATACACTCCCTAAATTAATTAATATTCATATATGTGGATTTATAATCAACTTTTCACAAGATTATTCTCAGAGATATTCATCCACCTGAAATAAATATTTCTTTCCTAGTACTGAAAACTAACTTCAGTGAATGGTGCATACAAATCCTAATATTTCTACAGTAACTGACCCAGTTTAACATCAATTCAAGTAGATTCCTATGGGACATGATGTGTATTTAACGTTAATTTTTGTCAACACTGGTACATTACTATTTCTTCAATTAATGCACATCATAGGATATATATTTTATCTACAAGTTAGCAAATATTTAGGCATTTGTTTCACTTTAAATCACTTCCTGCTTCAGAACACATGTACACTTCCGGGTTTCTTGACTGGTCTTTTCATGAGACTTCTTTCCAAACACATTATTTTCAATTTCCATAATCACTTTCGAAGCAATACTCACACACTCTTCATGAGAATCCATAACCCTAATATTACAATTAGATATATAACGGGTAGGATTAAATGTATTATATCAATATAAGATTTTCTGTATATTTTCAGATATCAATTCAATCCATTATTTAAAGTTGGAACCAGTTACATTATTTATTCACAGTATTGTCTATTCATGCATTATCTCTATATTCATAGACACATGGTTCACCTATTTCTATCCCCAATACTAATTCATACATCTTCATTATATTGCTCCCAGAAATGGTGGAAGAAATACTACTGTCACCTGATCTACATATACATTTTATTACAGTAATATTCTGGACACACAAAGGAAAGTTCACACTTATGATTGTACCAATGTAAAGGTCGGGCGAGCATTGGAGGAAGAAACCAGGAAGAGACTGTCTCATGAAACAGCAAAGGGATTTTTGGGGGTCCAGCATGCTGGGGCTCAGAGCTCACTTGAATAGAGAAGAGACCCCTGAGAACAGCTTAAGCAGAGCTTATGTACTTTACTTGGTGAGGGCAGGGAGGGAAATTTATTGATTGGTCAGCTCAAGTGAGTGGTTTGAGTACCAAAGCGAGAGGGAGTACATTCTGCAGTTTGGCAGTTGGGGACAGCACATTCTGGGAACAAGATTAGCAAACTTTTCTCAAGATTTCAACAGTGTTTTGTAAAGCATACAGAAAAACAGGAATTACAAGTATCTATTTTATTAACCTTTCATTCCCCACTTCTCATTCTGGTTACTTTTAATCATAAAAGTGATCATTGGGGGGGTCTCTGATTTTATGTCTCCTAGTGAGGTATATTATTGTCTGATTACCATAAGTTTAACTTATCCAATTTGAGCTTGTAGAAAAGAAACTACACGGTTGAGCAAACAGGTTCCTACAATTAGCATTAATATGAGGATTGTTAATGGACTGGCCCGGGTTGATAAAAGCGTAGGTAACCGGGGGACTATGTGAACAAAGACACAAACCAACCTTTATGTGCCCCTCTCCTTTGTTGATGCTCTTCAAGGCATCTTTTTAACTTACTCATAAATCTTTTTACAACTCCAGTATGGTTGGCATAAAAACAACATTCTTCCCTCAATGCAGCACAAAGGCCCCCTTCTCTCATGAAAAGGAGGTCCAACCCTCGCCTGTTCTGTAAAACAAATTCAGAGAGAGAGGTTTAAGAGAATGGTCTGAGAATGAGAAAGGAGAGATGTAAAAGAATAATGGGAAAGGGGTTTGGGATTTTCCAGGCAACAAAATATTGAGCAGTAGAACACGTAGAGCAGAGGAGAAGACAGGAGTGAGTATCCCAAAAAGCCTGTGAGCGATGTTAAATTTTTAGTAACCTGTTTTCACTGATGATAAAAAAACTTTAAAGGCCATTTTCATTACATCTTGGATAGGGTGCTGAGGGCTCTCCTTAGCTTTTTGAGCTTTGGATTAGTTGGTAAGAGGACTTGGTGGGACCTGGTGAGGGCACTGACAGGAGAAGAGAGGAGTGAGTGGGTGGTTGGGTACCTTAGTACCTGTTACCTCAGCAAGGGGGCAATGGTCTAAGAACCGGCAGAGACTTCGGTTTTTGATCTAGTAATTGGAGGGGAGAAATCAGGTTGCTTATGTGGGAGTGACAGCAGAGAGTCTGGAGCAGAAAGCAGAGGGTGAGGATCTATTGGAGAAGTATAGTTCAGGATGTGAGTGAAGGAGGGAAAAGGCCTCCACATAGGGGAATTTCCTTCCACCCTTTGAGCACTTGCTGAAGTCAAAAAGGTCATGCAGAATTTGAGCATCTAGAGACCCCTCTGGGGGCCATCGGTTTTGGTTGTCTAATTGGTAATATGCCCAATGCTGAGTACTGAATTTGATGAGGAGTTTGGGTTCCACCAGGCAGCCCCTGTATGCTTACATCCCCATGACTTAAAGAAGAAGTCGGCTTTTCCCCCACACAGCCCTGGCTGTTTGTGGGTTTGATAGTCCGCTGAGCAAACATAGTAATCTAGGCTAGCCAACCTGCATCTGGCTGACGTGTCCCTACATCCATAATGTTTGTTTCCATTACGTATGGCACGGAAGAGATTTAATGGAATTTCATCAGGGATATCCCAATAGGAAAGACCTATAGCCAGCTGACAAATGTCTGGGTACAGAGATGGCCACCAGGTCCCTAAGGGGGCTGTATGCAAGATAGAGCATACTTCTTGTACAGTATGATTTGTGATCAGCCATCGCTGCTGAACAGGCTGATGAGGTTTAGGACTACTATTGGCCAAGGGGAGAGTCTATAGCCTTATCCACATGGCGAATACACAATTTGAAAGGATTACCAGTCATTTCTAGTTTCCAGCCAGAGTCTGGAGAGGGCGCAGGCTTGAGATGAGAGGCATGGATCCCGGAAGTGATTCCGTCTACCTTTACCACTGTAGGTGTTATAAGTAGCACCTGGTATGGTCCTTTCCAGCGGGGTTCCAGGGATGACACCTGATGTCATCTTATGTAGATGAAGTCTCTTACTTGATATTGATATGGAGTCCCCTCGTCCCCAGGTTGGTAGGTAGTGGCCAGCTGTTTCCACAGATATCACTGTCTTCTTTCAAGAACTTTAACTCTGTCAACTCAGGAGGTGTGGAAGGAATCATTAGGTCTTAGAGTTGGGGTTACGTCCCTTACTGGAGGAGGGACCATAGAGAATTTCATAGCGGGTGAGGTTACACAAAGAAACAGAGGGAGTATGAGTATTTCTTGCATGAAACAGTGCATAAGGCAGGAGCATAGTCCAAGCTTTTATGCTGATATCTAAGCTTAATTTTGTTAAGGTCTCTTTAATGCTTCTATTTATTGATTTTACCTGTCCTGAGCTCTGGGGTCTATAAGCACATTGTAACTTCCAATTAATCCCCAGGGTCCTGGCTAACCCCTGACTTACAAGGCCATGAACGCCAATCCATTATCAGACCCTATTACCTTAGGCAGTCCGTATCTTGGAAAATTATCTTTCAGGATCTTCTTGACCACAATTTGTGCCTTTTTTTGTGGGAAGGCTTCAATCCATCCTGAAAATGTACCTACAAAAACTTGGAGATATTTAAGTCCATACCATGCTGGCTTAATTTCAGTAAAGTCCACTTCCAAGAATTGTCCTGGTCTGGATCCTTCTAGGTGGTTAACTGAAGGAAACTTGGAAGGGTAAGCATTAACCAATTGACAGACCCGACAGGCTTTTGTTACTTGTTCAGTTATTTCCTTTCGCTCTGAGTTGGTTAGTGGAAAACTCTTTTCTTTATTCTTCAGGAATGCCTGAAGTTTCTTTGAACCAATATGAGTGAGTTGATGTACATTTTTAACGTACCATAGGGCTTTCTGAAAATGCAGGCTGGGCTCAGTGAAGTTGAGGATTTCAGTTTCAGTGTCATTAGATGTTGTCAAAAGCTTGCTGGTGCTCAGGGGTCCATTAGAATTGGGCATCTCCTTTTAACAGCGGGTATAAAGGAGCAGCTAAGGACGCAAACCCAGGTATCCATAACCTGCAAAAGCCAGCAGTCTCAAGAAACTCTCTGAATTGTCTGCTATTAGATGGGGGTGGTATATGCTCAATGGTTTCTTTTCTGGGCTCAGTGAGCCATCGTTTACTGCCCCTAAGGGAATATCCCGGGAAGATTACTTCTTTCTGGCAAATTTGGGCCTATTTGGCAGAAGCACTATACCCGAGTTGAGCAAGCTCGGAAAATAGTGCTTGGGTCCCAGACTCACAGTTTTCCTTGGTGTTGGCTGCCAGTAGCAGGTCATCCACATATTGAAGCAGGGTGACTTCAGGGTGCATAGTTCTGAAGTTGTTGAGATCTCTGGGGAGAGCTTCATCAAAGAGAGTGGGGGAGTTTTTGAACCCCTGTGGGAATCTAGTCCAAGTTAGTTGACCAGACGTTCTGGTTTCTGGGTCTACCCACTCGAAAGCAAATAGCAAATGACTATCTTTATGCAGACGCAAGCAAAAGAAAGCATTTTTTTTAAATACAGAACAGTATAGCAATTCCGCTCAGGGTTCAGAGTGCTAGGCAGATTGTACAGATAAGGTACCGTGGGGTGAATGTCCTGCACTCTGTTGTTGATCTCTCTTAGGTCTTGAACGAAGCGATAGACCCCAGTTCCTGGATTTTTTTTACTGGTATCACGGGTGTGTTCCAGTTTGAATGACCAGGCCTTAGGACCCCTAAGGCCAGATATTTCTGAATACGGGGCCTTATCCCATCTTTAGCTTTCTTGCTCAGAGGATATTTTTTGACATTGATTGGGTGGGCTGTAGTTATTAACCCCACTGTTATTGGAGGTTGTTTCATGGCTAGGCCTAACTCAGCAGTTTTTTCCTAGGTATCTGTAAAATCTGTTATCCATTTCTGGGGTAGCTTGCCTGTTTGATCAGTCTTGGCGGGGGGTGACGAGTTGATGTTCATCTTCTACTGACATAGTTAAAGCAATGACTATAGGAGTTTCTACTGAAGGTTTTAGAAATTTCCCTTGGGGGCCTTGAGGGTTAAAAGTTATTCTGACCTGGAGCTTGTTGAGCAGATCTCTGCCCATCAATGGGGGGGGGCATTCTGGGATTAGTAGATAGGAGTGATGGATTTTTCCTTTCCCCAGGACCATGGTCCTCTTAGTTGTCTAAGCCCCATATTTACTGCCATTAGGCCCTTGAACTAGAGTCCTTTTATTTGATAGACGGCCCAATGGTGTCTTAAGGGCTGAGTATACTGCCCCTGTGTCCACTTCAAAATTTACTCACTGCTGGCAAGTTCTTTGAGTTCTTTTGGCAGGGCCAGCTTCCTCCAGGGAAGGAGGGGCTGTGTGTGCCACGGGGTAGTCATCTGGAGAGAGCTGGGCTGGCCTAGATTCCTCCAATGGTGGAGAGTCTGAGTCAGCAGCAGGGGAATCACTTAGAGGGAGTTGGGGGTTGGGGGACGAGGACAGGGCATAAGGAGGGGGAGGAGAGTCCAGTAGAGTCTTGAGACTCAGGGGGAACAGAGGGTGGAGGAGGAGGAGCAGAGGGTTTGAGAGATAGAATCATGGGGGAAGCAGTAGGAGTGGGGGCAGGTTCAAGGAAAGGTTTCACCCATGGAGAAGGAGATTTGCAGAGGTCCTGCTAAGTTAAGATATATTGCTGTTGATCTGGATGGCTATGTGGCCCTGGCTGAAAGACAATATCTCTGAGTTTTTAAATTAGTGAGAAGTTGAAACATCCTTCTGGGGGCCATCCGACTCCGAAGGTGGGTCATTCTGAGGCACAGAGTGTCTACCAGGTCCGGCGTTTTACTGAAAAAGAAAGATTCTGAGCCCTTAAGCAGACTTTGGTCCAGTGATCAAGGTTCAGGGACAGAGGCGTTGAAGTGCTCTGTCCCATATGAAAGATACACAAACAGTGAAACCAATGACACACGACACAGACAAGACAAGACAATAAAGACAGGCAATGGACGTCCAGTACTGAGACCAGGACAGAGTAGCCGGCAAAACCTGATGGGCTGGCAATACCGAATCCAAAACAAAATATCACTGAGTCGAGGAGACTATTGTTACTCGATTTCCCGAGACGTCCGGGGCGTCCCCCAGAGACATGACCTGTGGCTCTGTGACACGTCTGTCAGCCCCCCTCAGAGAGAGCTCATGCTCATCACTGATAGCCATTATGCCCATCCCTAACCTGAAACCTGAAACCAGAAAGAGGCACCTTACTCACCCTGAGAGGAGCCCATTGTCTGTCTTTCATCCACCACTGCTGGATCTCGCTGCGGCCCTCAGTTGTAAAGTTCGGGCGAGCGTTGGAGGAAGAGACCACCAACAGACTGTCTCATGCAACAGCCAAGGGTCCAGAATTCTGGGACTCAGAACTCACTTGAATAGAGCAGAGAGCCCTGAGAACAGCTTAAGCAGAGCTTATATACTTTCCTTGGAGAGGGCAGGGAGGGAAGTTTATGGATGGGTCAGGGCGAGTGGGCGGTTTGCGTGTAAATGGGAGAGGGAATACATTCTACAGTTTGGCAGTCCGGGACAGGACATTCTGGGAACAAGATTAGCAAAAAGTTTTCAAGATTTCAACAGTGTTTTGTTAAGCATACAGAAAAACAGGAAGTGACAAGTACCTATTTTATTTAATTTCACCAAAGCCTAAATGTAAAGTGAGCATGGATTACTAAAAACATTCTTGTCCAGGTT
Organism: Callospermophilus lateralis; assembly: GCF_048772815.1. Classification (NCBI taxonomy): domain Eukaryota; kingdom Metazoa; phylum Chordata; class Mammalia; order Rodentia; family Sciuridae; genus Callospermophilus; species Callospermophilus lateralis. The sequence continues at coordinate 309,324 of NW_027517429.1, forward strand.
GCCTAATGCTCACAAATATCAATTCTCTTCGTGACTACATATTTGTTTTTTCCTAAGATTATATATTCAACCTCAACCCTGTTGAAAATGCCTAATCCTATGACTCACTTAATACTTTGCCTGATTTCATAATGTCTCTATTGATATCTGCTTTCCTACATATTTTCCCCAGTTCATCATTGTGACTGACTCTTCACATGGAATGACATTAACATTCACTCTCTAACTGAAACTCTATTGATAAAGAACTTTGGTCCAAATCCTATACTCACTCTTCTTTCTAAACCTACCGACTATCTTCCTAATCCTAACAACTATCCCTTTTTGACTGGAGGTTCTCTTTCACATTCAATCATCCAAGGTACAACGTCCTATGCCATTGTATATCGATTTATCTGAGACATCTGTGCAGAAAGTATTTCAATGCTAAGTATCCCAATCAAGGGCCTAATTCTCTTCTGGGCTTCAAATCTTACCTAGATTTCTGTTTTTCATACTTGAATCATACGTCTATATTCTTATAAATATCACAGATTCCCAATACCATTATTCATCCCACAGAATGATTCCTAACCCAAATCAAACCTGATATTAACCCTAACTACACAGTGTTCCCTCAATCTAACTTTAGAGAAGAGCAGGGACAGAGCTGATCTTAAAATACAGAAATGTAGGGGATCTTCCACCTGCTGAAAACCTCAAAGGTCCATGCAGAAAGGATCCCTGAAGAAGATGTAGGCAGCTATGATGGACGTGAGAGAGCAAATGTCATCTTCCATGGCAAAAAACCTGGTCAGGATGAAGGGAAGTGTATGAATCAGCCTCTCTCTACTTAATGTAGAGAAGATGGACCAAACCAGGCCTTTGTGCAGAGCTGTTCTTTGGTGCCTATGAATGATATATCATTCTAATTTGTGAAAGTGTCACAGGAAGTAGGGGCAGCCTCCAGCTCATGGAACACTTGGAAGCAACTGTTAGGACAAAGTGTTTGCCAAGGCAGTGACCTCATTCAGTTTCTAAAGGAAGTGACCTACCTCACTTCCTTGGTAATGGAACTCTCTAAACTTGGGATCCAGGAAGCCAGGTACCCAGAGACAGTCCCAGTCCCAGTCCCAGTGGGCTCACTTGTTTTGTGTTACTAAGGACAGAGTCACTCTTCCTTGGTACCTACTGATGTGAGGATGGCCAAATGCCAGGGTAATTCTTGAGAAAGCAGGTAGTGTATCACCACAGGCTCCTGACAACCTCACAGAGTTGGCCAAGGAGACCAGATCTGAGAATGAATAGTCCATTTCAGGGGAACATAGTATGACCCACCAGTCAGAGTACACTCCGGATAGTCACAGACCTACTTGGGGGAAGGAGGTCCCTTTTTGCGTGTGGGTGTGAGTTTGTGTTTTTTTCTCATGTTCTTAGAATAGGTAGAAAAGGTGGTTTGTTTGGTTTGGAGTGGACTTTTTCTAGTAAGTTGTTTGATAAAGCGAATGTTTCTATGTCTGTGTATCCCACTTTGTCCGTGGTTGTAGACATTAGAAAAGAGAATGCATCAATGGATGTGTCTTGTCTAGTAGAAAGCTTCCCAGCATTCATTCTGCCCAATTTGTGAATGGACTTTGACTCGCCTTATGGATGGGCAATGCCTAATATCTTACTACCTTGCTGTTTTCTTCCTGAATTCTGGCCACTCTCGAGAATAGGCTCATGGTTTTGTGTCCAAGATGTGTATCACCTCCAAGCTCTGTGACATGGCCATGTACATGATAACTGAAGGGAATTGGAGGATCTCAGAAAACTCAGATATGAATGTGACCAGTAAAGTCTCTGTGGAGAATCCTTGCTTTGGGCCATTTGCTTACCTATTGTTTCATTGCCCTGAATGTCAGGAAGGTCTTTGCCTCAGGCCACCCCTTTGTGAAGCCTGAACAAAACAGTTTTCAAATGGAAATGAATTGGCATCACCTGTGGCTCTTTGCTTAATTGCTTTGGAAAGGGATGTTTCTTAATCAGCCTCTTGGTCCTGTGTGAGGCTGTGGCTTAGATTCTCAGCACCTGATGGATCTAAAGAAAGATTCCCTGTGTGCTACAAAACCAAAATGGTCAAAATAGCAGTCATTGTGGATGAAGTTTCTCGCCATCTTCTGTAATATTTCTGACATCCATCAAGTGAAAATAGGGATCCTTTGGGACAAATGAGTTCTTCAAATGCCTGCAGAGGCTAGACCATAGATGCTTGGGTTTTCTCATGACTCCAATTCACATAAAGAATCTATAACTGGCAGTCATTAGGCCTCAAATTGGAGAAGTGAAGCCGTAATAAGGACAGGCCTATTTGATCACTCGTGGTTCAAAGGAAGGGTGTTCAGGCCACACTGACATTAGGGAAAATAGGGGCAAGGGAGCATATTTTGGACACTGTCTTGGACTGCGCCCCTTATGAAAACCTCCAGCCAGAGAATTTGATGAGTGTCTATATGGTAGAAGATGAGGGCCATGTGGGAGTGTTTTGGTTTTAATTGTGGTCATTTGTGTGGCGGTTGGAAGACATGACTGTGGCCACCATGACAGGAACTCTGGTGTGATTCCCCTTAGAAACTGAGTTCTGGAACTGACCTCAGAGAAGAAGTGCCATGAATTGGGTTGGGATTTTAGGAGGCCACTCATGAGAGTCGCCCTTGGAAACCGAGATCTAGGCAAACTCAGATGGAGACTGCTGAATAGTGACACAGAGCTTTGGTGCACAGGTATGTGATAAAACATCTCTGGTGGGGCCATGTGGATCTGCCAATGACTTCCAAATGTCTTGTGGCTGAAATGGTGCAGCCCGTAATCCCTTTTACGTTTGACCTCTTCATATAAAGGCATCTTGTTATATGGAGAGGTTTCAGGGCAATGTTCACAATCAGGTTGCAATGGTTAAGGGGCCAAGCTATGTGGGATAGAAGCCTGGTTGGTGTATTCTCCTGCAGACCCTGACCCACCACACGTGTGAGAAATCCCTCCAGCACTGAGTCCCTGTTGATCTCCTTGTATTTTGTGAAGCAAATACCAAACTCCCAGTGCAACAGCAAGAAACACCATGAAAAGTGGAAGATGAGCAAATGGCTTCACAGTCCACACGGGGAGGCACTTAGCCTTCAGTGGCCACAGTTTCCCAACAAAAAGAGAATTCAGCACTGCTGCCTCATGTTAATTGGAAAATAAGAAACCATATCTTCCAGGTCACATATATGCAGACCCAGCTTTGATGGTCTCACTACAAAGGAAGCTAAAGCTCCTGACAACAACATATATTTCAAGTGCCCAAGGTCAGGGGCAGTTTCTCAAGAAGTTTTAGGCTGGCAGAGCTCCATGTTTGTGGAGTGTTTACCTGTTAGACCAGGACATGACAAAAGACCACTGACTCCAATTAAAATCAAATTAAACCAAGCTTATTATTTCCACTGGCCGGGCTTCCTCTCCCTCTAAAAATGGTGGAAACTAGACAGCAACCCCACCTTTCCTACAGCCCACCTTTATAGCCCAGAAAGTTACACAAAGGCGGGTTACAGATAAGAGAACTCGGAGAAGCATCACATTAATGCTAGTTTACATTTTTTGTTTTTTGCTGGCCCCTCATCAGAATTTACCAGGACCATTAGAGCCTCAAGGACTGTCGTTGTCTGGCCAGGGAAGGCCAATATTTATGAGGTGTCACTAAAGTTTCAGAGAGGGCTGCTATCTGGTCAGAGAGCCAGGCATATGTGAGTTCAAGGCATGGGCAGGCATTCAAAGCAGATTCAGAATTTGAAGTAATGTATAGTAAAGCCAAAATTATCTTTTCATGGTTTTGTGGCAAGATGGCTCCCAATTTTAATAAATGATCATGTTGGGTCTATCATTCCCCCTTTCTAATGTGCCCCTTCCAAATCTTTGATAGGGTAGGGAAAGAGCAATGAGGGAATTTTAATTCCTCAGGTAACAGTCTCCAAGTTTTTAGAACTCACCCAAAATTGGATTCCTGATTTTATCTGACATAATTAATTACTTATATTGATAGTCTATTTATTTTTGGCTCCATAGTTGTTAGACGAGAGGCGTCACTCATTTTGGCGTCTTCAGAGCTGAGAGAGGGTGACGTGAGTGGGCACAGCATATGGGACATGAGTTGTCTTTTAGAAGTCAGTTGAGGGACATGGGTTGCCTTTTAGAAATCAGTTCGGTTTGAAGTCTGGTTGGGGAAGAACAGGTTGTAAAGTCATCTGGGGATGGGTTCTTCTATGTGAGAAACAAAAACCATGAGTACTGAAAAAATGTTGCAGCAGCTGGAACATGTCACTGTATAGAAGTTCCCTCAGCAGGCTTTAATATCCCCAGTTATCAGGATGTCAACTTAATATTTAACACTTAGTGTTACATTTGTCCCTCCCCATAAGATACAGTTTAATAATTTAATGTCATCTGATCTTGCAAAATTCTTTTACTAGTATGACCTCTGTGTGTAATAGAGAAACCTTTAATTCTGTTACTCAGGGCTGGATAATCATACTAGCAAACACCAAGCCTACCTGTGTAGGTTAGGAATATCTGTAGGCCTTAAACTTAAAATTTGTGCCTCTAGCAGCTCCTCTTGATAGTCACTTTTTATAGTTATCAGGCATTGCTGACTGAGAATCCTTCTTTGTGGCCTCCAGTCTTACTTATTTTGGGAGGATAACATAAAGTGAATACCTTAAAATATTATTATTATTATTATTATTATTATTATTATTATTATTATTATTATTTAAAATGTCAGGAATGGCTGTATTTTGGTTTTAACTCTCTTTGCTAAGTGTTTAAGATGAAGCTGTCAAACTGACTTTTGTTTCTATCTATTGTTAACATTAGCTGAGTTTTATGAAAGTCATTCCTGGGGAAACTTGAGAGCAGCTTCTCAGTTCTGCTGGTGCCATTTGCGGTAGGTGGGTCCAGGTCTTGCTTCACCATGGGGCTTTCCTCGGAAGCATCAAGGATGTCTCCCTTCTCTGATGACTCTCCTCTTCATAGCAAATGCACCGATTGACTTTCTGATTTCCAGTGGTCTCATTAATCTTCCTGATTGGGAGGTTATGAGGCCCAGAGTTGCAAAGCTCTTAGAGAAGTCCCCTGTTCCCTGGATTCAGACTGACTCAGAGGGAAAGAGCCAAATATTGGTTTTCTTGGCTCTTTTCATGTAAATTTAATTTTAAATCCTAATCTTAATTATCCAGCAAATAAATTTTAACAGCCTTATATTAAGAGTACTGGGCTTTAATGTCTATAAGTTTATAATTATTTATCTTTTTATTAATTGGGATCTGTATTATTCTATTAGTCTTGTAGGTGATGACTTATTATCTTAAATTAAACCATGCTGTGTTCTTAAAGCAACACTTCTGTAAAACACTAACAGGGAATCTTTAGATCACTTATAAGGAAATTACAAAATAAAATTTTTTAACAAGTGTAAAAATACTTAGTTCGTGTAATAGCTCCCCTGAATTTTTTAGCTGAGTTATACATTATATCCCCTGTTTGAGATCCTAGTAATCTTGACAGAAAACAAAACAACTTTTGAACATAACTTTAAATGAAACATAATCTGACCTACTGCTTTCGTAGTCATTCTCACATGTAGTAATGTGGGACACAGAGCCTTATCTCAGGTAAGGCAGGGCTCTTTATAAATATTAAGTGTTTTAGTTCTAAAGATGAACTTTGTTTTTTTAAATATCATTTTACAAAGTTTATATAAATTGTTTGAGGTCACATGAACATTAGCTAACACCATATGATATCACATTTAAAACATGAATTTAATAAAAACTGAAAGTTTTTAACCTATGCATAGATAGGCCTCTCATTAACATAAAAATACATTTAAATTGTTCCCCAATGTAAAAAGTAACATAAAATTTTACATATCTTATTGAAAACAGGTAAATGAATGCCCAATATATATTTTTTTACTATACAACTTCAGAACACCAGCTTGGTATAATGCTCTTTTAAAGTTTCTACCTTACAGACTTGTATACCTGAAAGATATGAGCACATTAATAGCATTACAATTACATTGATGTTTCTACATTAAGCAAGTTTAGCTTTTAAAGAAATGGCAGTACAGGGCTCTAAAATAACAGTTCTTGTTTAATCAGTTGTTTAATTTTTATGTTTGCTTGCTCTAGAAAAAATAAAACTTAATAAACCACAATGTTATGGGTAAACTTATGTTTTAAGAAATTTTTGTCTCTTTAACATATGACTGATTTTTACAATCTTATACAGACTTTATTACACACTTGTACAGACCTTAGTAAATCAATCAGATATCTAACAAAAGTACTCATGAATGAGTAATCCCATATCAAATTTACTTTACTTATTTATCAAAATATTAGACAAATGTATTGAAGATTGTAAACCATTTTTTTGTTGAAGGAAAAGTCCTAGAACCAAGTCATATTAGAATTTTTGTAGACATTAATATTTTATTAGATTTTTGAACACCTAGAAAAACTTGTAAGCTGAGTTTTAAAGACATTTATTTTTATCTGTTTATCCAATTTAAATTCAACAATTTAAATCACGTGAATTAAAGATCTTTAGATCCACTTTGTAAAATTTGCTTTTATGAGTGTTGTTTTTATGAGTGCACTTTATATATGTTAATTTGTGTATCATATTTATGATATACGGACATATGTATATATAGATATACAACACATAACAACAGTGTGTACACATAATAATAGTAAAGGTCTTGTAGCTTTTCACAGGTGAAATATCCATTGCAATGTTTCAAAAACTCCACAGTTGGTCAAAGATAGAACTTATCAGAAAAACATTAACCTAGGTCTGTAGGATCAAAATCATGAGCTCAAAAAAAAAAATAAAGAATCTAAGGAAAAAAATAAGAGTTCTAGAAAAAATGACTGGTAATTAATTAGTAAATACCATACAATTTAACTTTTTTTTTCTCTTAGGCCTCAGATCAGTCTCCTACTGAGTTAGCAGGCTTCTTTCATTTGCATTTCAACATAAGTCCTGGCTGAGGTCCAGAAGGAGCAGGGAAAAGCTGCTAATCTGAGCAGACACCTCAGGCCTAAGGCATTTCAACCATAATATTCAGGTTTGGATGTTGAAAATTATCATACAAGTTTAAGATACAATTCACAAAATTTTATATCTTTACATCTTGTTTTGTCAACAGATACCATACTATGATTTACTATCCTTGTCCAATTGAATGCACTGCTACACACAGTGACATTTTCCCAGGCTACCCAGTTCAAAATTGGTGAAAAATAGCCTGAATGATTGCGAAGTTACTTGCCAACTTGGAAGTAGTGTTGTTTAGTTTTCCATCCTAAGTATTTAAGTTCTCTGACATGAATTATCTGAAATCATAAACTAAACAATTACCTAAACCCGACTTTTAACTGCAAGATTGTGCAATGCTTTAAAAACCCATTCAGATACCAGATTGTTATAATAAAACATCATCATTTAGACACACATTCAGCTAAGATCATTCCCAAGAAACAATTTAAAATATCAACATATCATTGCACATGTCTTAAAGGGCCAGAAAAAAAGACACAAGACAGACAGAAAAGAGCTCCAGAATATGGCTGACAGACAGAAGCCTTTAAAACAGAGCAGATAAGAGAAAAATCTCCTACACCAGTGGAACCATAGATGTCCCCACAAGGGAACCAGATGTTTTCACAGAGGGACAACCTGAAATGTAATATCAAGGGTCTCCATGGTTACTTTACTGCATTTAGTGTCCCCTTTTTCTTTTTCTCTTTTTTAAAAAAACAGAGGTGGCATAATCCTTACAGTGCAGGGAAGGAATGAGGTAATTCTCTGAAAAAACAGGGCTTTGGCAGCTGCTGGGAGTCCCTCAGTCCCTCCTTATACTTACAGGATTAGCTCTTCTGGTTTTGTTCCACCCCAAGCAGGCTCCATCTCCTAAAATTTCAGTAGTCAGCTCTCAAAAATTTCCGGGGCGGTGGGGGGTACCAAAATTTGTAACTTAAAGTTCACTTCCTGAATTTGAAGTCAATTTATGCCAATTTAATAATGAGGACAGGGTTTGAGAAAAAGAAAAAGCGAGTTTTACTGCTTTGCTAACAAAGGAAAAACACAGGGGTCTCTGCCCAAAGGTTGTAACTCTCTTTGTCTGAAGGGACAAGGGGTTTTAAAGGAGTTTTAATTGTTAACCTGGGAGATACTCAGTTCTTACGTCCCCAGCAGGCATTGCCCTGTGCAGTGTGTGTGCTCCAGGAAGCCAACTAGTGGCTTCTCTTATCCTGCTTAACAAAGGGGGGTAAAGTTCATCACAGTTCTTTAAAACACAGTTCAAAGGGATGTCAGACTTACATGCTTTATTACCCATTTTCATGTCCAATATCCTTAAGTTTTTTCCACAGAAATCACACAACAAAACACACAAAAACAAACAAACAAAAAACAGGTAGAACACAGAAGAAAACACAAAAAAACAGAAACTCGGCGCAGAAACAGAAAAACAGAGGAGCAATGGAACATCTTGCTAATGCTCCGGGATAGGAACTTCTGTGTGTCTGTTGGCAAATCTCTACCCTTTCAGAGGAATTCCCTACAGAATAGAACAGAGGACAGAATGATTCTCGTTACTGTCCCAGACAGGAGTATATGTGTGCCTCCCCAGGCCACCTCTCTGTCATCAGAAGAGATCTCCCTTAACCGGATATCAGATGTTATATAGGTGCCACTTACCAATGGAGGCCTCCTCCACCATGAGCTTGCTAATTGTTTTAGTGCGGTGGTTCACTGCAGTTCTCCCCGGACCAAAAGCTCACTCCAAGGCCTTGGAACTTGCCTCTCCAGGACGGAGCCCTGGAGGGAAGGCCAGCTTCAGAATTTCTAGCAGTCTGGTCTTGTGATCTGTTGGGGCAGGTTCATCTCGCTGTGGAACTCCAAAATGTTAGACCACGATTCAAGAAAAGACCACTGACTCCAATTAAAGTCAAATTAAGACAAGCTTATTATTTTCAATGGCCGGGCTGCATCTTTCTCTCAAAATAGCGGAAACAAGACAGCAAACCCACTTTTCCTACAGCCCAGCTTCATAGCCCAGAAAGCTACACAAAAGGGGCGTTACAGAAAACAGAATTTTGATAAGCATCACACTAATTTTTGTTTGCATTTTTTTTTGCTGGCCCCAGAATCAGAAATTATGAGGACCATTAGAGCCTCAGAGAGGGTCGTTTTATGGTCAGGGAAGGCCATTATTTATTAAGTGTCACTGAAGTTTCAGAGAGGGCTGCGATCTGGTCAGAGAACTAGGCATGGGGGAGTTCAAGGCACAGGCAGGCATTCCAAGCAGGTTCAGAATTTGCAGTAATTTATACTAAAGCCAAAATTACCTTTTCATGGTTTTGTGGAAAGATGGCTCCTAATTTTAATAAAAGCTTAGGTTGGGTGTATCAACCCTGTCCCTTACTTTTGGAAACTCCTCTACAACCTCCAAGGTTCTGAACTACTGAGCATTTTCCAATCCAGATATGTATTCACAGATTTTCTAACTCTACTCCTCTAATTGTGTCTTACTTGGGGCCAAGGTAATGTCAAGACATTATTCTGGATGAGAGTGGGAAGATTATCGTGCAGCACATATTTGCATATACATTGGATTCATTTTCCAATTTTCCATTCGAAATACTGAATCCCTGACACTAACCCGTAGCTTACTAGATTCTAACTACTAATACTAATATGATGGAGAAAAATAACCCAAATAGAATTGAAATACAAGCATTTCAGAGGAGGCATGGTGTATACTGGAATTGCCTTTTGCAAGATAAAGGGTAGGTGTTATAAATCTAGTGAATTTTTTATTAAAATATTTCTCCATGTGTTTTAAAAATGAACAAATATGTCAATTCCTGACTCCCTTTCTCTCTAGCCTATTCCGCACGTGTATTTTTATATGCACATATCGAATCCTACCTGGTATCACACGTACATTTGTGTGAGGTGCCTGACTTGGCAGATACAAATTGTGAGAAGAGATCACTTCTCGTAAACGCTGTTGGAACTGAAAATTCAACCTATGGGTGAGCTTCCTAGTAGAACATTATACATAAATTCATTTTCAGTAAAATAAAAATTATTTTACTATCTCTGGTTGGTATATATTTCATGATGAATTACGTTTTTCATATATATTGCTACTATTTAATGTCTGTGTGTATTTTGTGTGTATGTATGTGATGTATGTGTGTGTGTGTTTATATATGTATATATATATATATATATACACTCTAAAAATATTTCAAAATATGAATTACATGTGTCTTATATACACTCTCAAAATTCATTCTTGTTCATGTATGTGGATTAATAATCAACTTCTCACAAGATTTATCTCAGAAATATTCATCCACTTGAAATACATACTTGTTTTCCATAACAGAAAACTCACTACAGCGAATGGTGGTTACAAATATCAATATTTCTACAGTAACTGACCTAGTTTAACATCAATGCAAGTGAATTCCTATGGGACATGATGAGTATTTTGACGTTCATTTTCATTCAACACTGGTACATTAATATTTCTTCAGTTTTTGCACTTCATAATATATATATATTTCATCCACAAGTTCACAAATTTATATGCATTTGTTTCACTTTCAATCACTTCCTGCTTCAGAACACATGCATTCCTCCAGGTTTCTTGACTGGTCTTTTCATGAGACTTCTTTCCAAACACATTATTTTCAATTTCCATAATCACTTTTGAAGCAAAACTCACACACATCATGATAAACCATAACCCTAATATTACCATTAGATGTATTACTGGTTGGAATGAATGATTGTATATCAATATAAGATTCCCTGTATAATTTCAGATGTGAATTAAAACCATTATTTAAAGTTGGAACCAGTTACATTACTTATTCACAGTATGGTCTATTCATGCATTATCTCTATTTTCATAAACACAGGGTACACCTATTTGCACCCCCAATAATAATTTATAGTCTTCAAATATTGCTCCCAGAAATGGTGGAAGAAATACTCATGCACCTGATCTACACATACATTTTGTCACAGTAATATTCTGGACACAAAATGCAAAGTTCACACTTAAGATTGTACCATATCCTAAGTGAAAAGTGAGCATGGATTCCTAAAACATCCATTTCACCTTTGTCTAATGCTCTCAAATATAAATCCTATTGGTGACTACATATTTGTTTCTTCCTAAGATTATGTATTCAACCTCAAGCCTGTTGAAAATGTCTAATCCTGTCACTCACTTTATACTCCTTCTGAATATACTCACATGAATAGAGCAGAGAGCCCTGAGAACAGCTTAAGCAGAGCTGATATACTTTCCTTGGAGAGGGCAGGGACAGAAATTTATTGATGGGTCAGAGCGAGTGGGAAGTTAGTGTGAAACTGGGTGAGGGAATACATTCTGCAATTTGGCAGTTGGGGAAAGCACAATCTGGGAACAAGATTACAAACAGTTCTCAAGATTTCAACAGTGTTTTGTTAAGCATACAGAAAAACAGGAAGTTACAAGTACCTTTTTTATTAACCTTTCATTCCCTACTTCTTCTTCTTGCTACTTTTAATTATAAAGGTGATTATTGGGGCGTGTCACATTGTATGTCTGCTAGTGGGGTATTACCATAAGTTTAACTTGTCCAATTTGAGCTTGGAGAAAAGAAATTACATGGTTGAGCAAACAGGGTTTTATAGTTAGCAATAATATGAGGATTATTATTGGACAGGCCAGGGTTGATAAAAGCGTAGATAACCAGGGGGACTGTGTGAACCAAGACTCAAACCACCCTTTTTGGGCCTCTCTCTCTCGTTGACGCTTTTCAAGGCATCCTTTTATTTTACTCATAGGTTTTTTTTACAACCTCAGTATGGTCGGCATCGAAACAACATTCTTACATCAATGCAGCACAAAGGCGCCCTTCTCTCATGAAGAGGAGGTCCAACCCTCAACTGGTGTGTAAAACAACTTCAGAGAGAGATGTTAAAGATTCCTGCAAAGCTGTGATGGAGGTTTCTATTATCTTTAAGTTCTGGTCTCTTGCTGCTTCTATTTGGGTCATTTGTTGTGTACCATGGAGCAGGGCAGTGGTTCCTGTGACTACCCCTGCCGCAACTCCAGTTCCTAATATGATGGCTTAAGTGAGGGATATATATTCCCAGTGGAAACGGGTTGTATGCCCCCCTGTTTGAACTTCAAATAAACCTGGGTCATTATAGAGCAATCTGGGACACATCTTCACCATTACACAATTAATCACATCTGTTAACCATTTCATGAAAACATAAACAATGTTTAAGTATATAGAATTATACTGTTGTAGGGACGGACAAGGCATTTCACCTAAGATAGCACCAAAGACAGGGAAACAGTCCTATTTGGTTGCAACCGGATTCAGAGGGCATTGCTTCTGTTTTAATCAATTAACTCATTGAACCCCAAGTTTAGGTAGTTTCAGAATTTTGTACCCAACATAAAAGAGAAGAGACTCAGAAGTTCACAGTCTGCAGAAATTCAAAAAAAGAAGTTTTTTTTTTTTTTCTGTTTTTTCCTCTACTGTGGGCAAGTTAACTTTTCAAGGACACCTGGGTGGCAGAGAGCTTTTTTTTTTCCTTTTCTTTTATCCCCCTGCCAACTGTTACCATGGAGCCCAGTTTGTAATTTTTTATCTTAGAAATGTGCCATCTCTGTGAAGCCCCAGCTCAACGCCAGAGGCCTTGTTCACATATTCTGTGAAAAACTATTAAGGGGGTGTCTAGCTTAGAAGTGCTGATTTTTCCAGCCAGTAGCCAAGTAGAACAGGGCAACAGAACAAGAGGAAGTTAATCTACACTGAACTCATTTATAGAGACTCTTTTGCTGAAAGTCCTAAAGTCAGCCATGGTGAAGACTTCTGGAGAAGTTCAGTGAAGATTTTTCTTTGGGCCTGGTACAGAGGGGGAAGACGGGGAAGGCGGGGGGTGAGAGCAGCTCCATGGATCTGAGAATAATGAAGGAGAGATGTAAAAGAATAATGGGAAAGGATTTTGGGATTTTCCTAGCAACATAAATTGAGCAGTAGAAACGGTAGAGCAGAAAGGAAGACGGGAGTGAGTATCCCAAAAAGCCTGTGAGGGACTTTAAATTCTTAGTAACCTGTTTTCAGTGATGACAAAGCAACTTTAAAGGCCATTTTCATTACATCTTCGATAGGGGGTCTGAGGGATCTCCTAAGCTGGTTTGAGCTTTGAGTTAGGTGGTAAGAGGACCTGGTGGGACCCGGTGTGGACACTGACAGGAAAAGAGAGAAGTGAGTGGGTGGATGGGTACCTCAGTACCTTCTACCTCAGCAAGGGGGCAATGCTCTGAGAACCGGCGGAGGTTTCTGTTTTTGATCTAGTAATTCGAGAAGAGAAATCAGGTTTGTTGAGGTGGGACTGACAGCAGAGAGTCTGGAGCAGAAGGCTGAGTTTGAGAAACTATTGGAGAAGCATAGTTCAGGATGTGAGCGAAAGAGGAAAAAGGCCTTCACATAGGGGAATTTCCTTTCACCCTTTTGAGCACTTGCAGAAGTTAAAAAGGTCACACAGAATTTGAGGATCTAGAGACTCCTCTGGGGGCCATCAGTTTGGGTTGTCTAAGTGGTAATATGGCCAATGCTGTGTACTGAATTTGATGAGGATTTTGGGTTCCACCAGGCAGCCCCTGTATGCTCAAATCCCCATGACTTACAGAAGAAGTCGGCTTTTCCCCCACATAGCCGTGGCGGTTTGTGGCTTTGATAGTCTGCCGGGCAAACATACTAATATAGCCTAGCCAACTTGCATCTGGCTTGCCTGTCCCTACAACCATAATGTTTGTTTCCATTATCTATGGTACAGAAAGGATTTAATGGAATTTTAATGGGATCCTCTTCATCAGGGATATCCTGACAGGAAAGACCTATAGCCAGCTGACAAATGTCTGGGTGGAGAGATGGCCACTAGGTCCCTAAGGGGGCTGTATGCAAGATAGACCATACTTCTTATCTAGTAGGATTTGTGATCAGCCATCGCTGCTGTAGGGGCTGATGAGCGTTAGGACTATGCGTGGCCAAGGAGAGAGTCTATAGCCTTACCCACGTGGTGAATATGCAATTTGAAAGGGTTAACAGTCTTTTCCAGTTTCCAGCCAGAGTCTGGACATGGCACAGGCTTGAGATGAGACGCATGGATCCAGGAAGTGATTCCCTCTACTTTTACTGCTGTAGGTGCTAAAAGTAGCACCTGGAATGGTCCTTTCCAGCGGGGTTCCAGGGATGACACCTGATGTCATCTTATGTAGAGGAAGTCTCTTTCTTGATATCAATGTGGATTCCCCCCGTCCACAGGTTGGAAGGCAGTAGCCAGCTGTTTCCACAGGTATAGCTGAGTTCTTACAAGAGATTTAAGTCTGTCAAGCAAGGGTGTGTGGAAGGGATCCTTAGGTCTTAGAGTCGGGGTTAGGTCTCTTAGGAGGAGGGGCCCCATAGAGAATTTCATAGGGGGTGAGGTTACACAAAGAAACAAAGGGAGTATTTCTTGCATGAAACAGTGCATAAGGCAGGAGCATAGTCTAATCTTTTATGCCGGTCTCTAAGCTTAATTTCGTTAGGGTCTCTTTAATGGGTCTATTTATTTTTTTTTACGTGTCCTGAGCTCTGGGGTCTATAAGCACAATGTAACTTCCAATTAATTCCCTGGGTCCTGGCTAACCCCTGATTTACCTGGCCCATGAAGGCTGTTAAATTATCAGACCATGTTACATTAGGCAGGCCGTGTCTTTGATAAATATCTTTCAGGATCTTCTTGACCACAATTTGTGCCGGTTTTCTTTTATTTTTTTTTGGTGGGAAAGGCTTCAATCCATCCTGAAAATGTATCTACAAAGACTAGGAGATATTTAAGTCCATACCTGGCTGGCCTAATTTCAGTAACGTCCACTTCCCAGAATTGTCCTGGTCTGGTTCCTCATAGGTGCTTTCCTGCAGGAAGCTTGGAAGGGTAAGCATTAACCAATTGACAGAACTGACAGGCTTTTGTTACCCATTCAATTATTTCCTTTCACTGTGAGTGAGTTAGTCTAAAACTCTGTTCTTGATCCTACAGTAATGCCTGCAGTTTTTTTGAACCAAGTTGATTGAGTTGATGTACATTTTTAACGTAGTGTAGGACTTTCTGAAATTGCAGGCTGGGCTCAGTGAAGTTGAGGAGTTCAGTGTCAGTGTTCTTAGATGTTATCAAAAGCTTGATGGTGCTCAAGGGTCCATTGAAATTGGGCATTCTCATTTATCAGCGGGTATAAAGGAGCAGCTAAGAACACAAACCCAGGTCCATAACCTGCTAAAGCCAGCAGTCCCAAGAAACTCTCTATGTTGTCTCCTGTTAAATGGGGGTGGTATCTGCACGACGGTTTGTTTCCTGGACTCAGTGAGCCATCATTTACCGTGCCTAAGGGAATACCCCAGGAAGATTACTTCTTGCTGGCAAATTTGGGCCTTTTTGTCCGAAGCTCTCTACCCAAGTTGAGCAAGCTCAGTTAATAGTGCTTGGGTCTCAGACTCACAGTTTTCTTTGGTGTTGGCTGCCAGTAGCTGGACATCCACATATTGAAGCAGAATGACTTCGCGGTGCGTAGTTCTGAAGTTGTTGAGATGTCTGTGAAGGGCTTCATCAAAGAGAGTGGGGGAGTTTTTGAACCCCTGTGGGAGTCTAGTCCAAGTTAGTTGACAAGACGTTCCGGTTTCTGGGTCTACCTACTCGAAAGCAAACAGCAACTGACTATCTTTATGCAGAGGCAAGCAAAAGAAAGCATCTTTTAAGTACAGAACAGTATACCATTTACACTCGGCCACAGCAAAGAGGTTATTGGGGGTCCAGCATGCTGGGGCTCAGAGCTCACTTGAATAGAGCAGAGAGCCCTGAGAACAGCTTTAACAGAGCTTATATACTTTTCTTGGAGAGGGAAGAAAGGGAAATTTATTGATGGGTAAGGGCGAGTGTGCGGTTTGCGTGCACCCGGGTGAGGGAGTATATTCTGCAGTTTGGCAGTTGGGGACAGCACATTCTGGGAACAAAATCAGCAAACAGTTCTCAAAATGTCAACAGTGGTTTGTTAAGCATACAGAAAAACAGGAAGTGACAAGTGCCTATTTAATTAACCTTTCACCTAAGCAAAATGGAAAGTGAGCATGGATTACTAAAAACAACCATGTCCAGGTTGCCTAATGCTCTCAAATGTCAATCCTATTGGATGCAACATGTGTCTTTCTTCCTAAGATTATAAATTCAACCTCAACCATGTTGAAAATGTCTAATCCTATTACATTATACTTTGCCTGATTTCCTAATGTCTCTATTGATATCTGCTTTCCTACATATTTTCCCCAGTTC
Organism: Callospermophilus lateralis; assembly: GCF_048772815.1. Lineage (NCBI taxonomy): Eukaryota > Metazoa > Chordata > Mammalia > Rodentia > Sciuridae > Callospermophilus > Callospermophilus lateralis. The sequence goes on from NW_027517429.1 coordinate 325,779, forward strand.
ATCATTGTGACTGACTCTTCATATGTTCTCATGTTTACATTCACTCTCTACCCAAAACCCTATTGCTAATGAAACTTTTGTCCAAATCCTATATTCACTCTTTTTTCTGAACCTACTGACTACCTTGCTAATCCTGCCGACTATTCCTTTTTGACTGGATGTTCTCTAGGACATTTAATCATCCAAGGTACAAGGTCCTCTGCCATTTCACATCGATTTATCTGAGATGTATGTGCAGAACATAATTCAAAGCTCAGTATCTCACTAAAGGGCCCAATGCCCTTCTGGGCTTCAAATCGTACCTAGATTTCAGGTTTCATACTTATATTTCACCTATATATTCTTGTAAATATTGCAGATTCCCAATACTATTAGTCATCACGCAGAATGATTCCTAACTTAAATCGAACCTGTTATTAACCCTAACCATACACTGTTCCCTCAATCTAACTTTACAGAAGAGCAGGCGCAGAGTTGGTCTTTCAGTACAGGAATGTAGGGCATCTTCCACATGCTGAGAAACTCAAAGATCCATGTAGAAATGAACTCTGGAGAAGTTGTAGGCAGCTATGAAGGACCTGAGAGAGCAAAAGTCATCTTCAATGGCAAACAACCTTGTCAGGATGAAGGGTTTTGTCTGTATCAGTCTCTCTGTTCTTAATATAGAGAAGATGGACCAAACCAGGCCTGTTTGGAGAGCTGTTCCCTGGTGCCTATGGTTTATATACCATTCTAACTTGTGAAAGTGTCACAGTAAGAAGGGGCAGCCTCCATCTCATGGGACACTTGGAAGCAACTCTTAGGACCAAGTGGTTGCCAAGGCAGTTAGCTCATTCAGATCCTAAAGGAAGTGACCTACATCACTTCCTTGGTGATGGAACTCTCTGAACTTGGGATTCAGGAAGCCAGGCACTCAGAGCCAGTTGCAGTACTAGTCCCAGTGGACTCACTTGTTTGGATTTACCAAGGAAAGAGTCAGTCTTTCTTGGTACCTGCTGATGTGAGGATGGAAAAAGTCAGAAGAGCTCTGAAGAGAGGCCTCTACTGAGAATGCAGGTAGTGGCTAACCGCTGGCTCCAGACAACTTCACAGTGTTGGCCAAGGAGACCAGACCCGAGACAGGACAAGCCATTTCAGGAAAACATAGTAGGGCCCACCAGTCATTGGACACTCTGGATAGTCACAGACATACTAGGGGGAAGGTGGTGCCTTTGTGGGTGTGGGTGTGAGTTTGTGGTTTTGTCTCATGTTCTGAGAATAGGTAAGAAAGTCGGTTTGTTTGGTTTGGAGTGGACAAATTCTAGTATGTCTTATGACGAGGTGAGTGTTTCTATATCTGTGTATCCCAATGTGTCCTTCTTTGTAGACATTTGAAAAGAGAATGCATCACGGATGTGTCCTGTCTAGTAGAAAGCTTCCCAGCATTTATCCTACCCTATTTATGAAAGGACTGTCACTTGCCTTAGGGATGGGAAACACCTACTTCCTTCCTAAGTCCCTGTTTTTATGAGGAATTCTGGCCACTCTCCAAAATAGGCTCATGGTTTTGTGTGCAAGATATGTACCACCTCCAAGCTCTGGGACATGTCCGTGCACTGGATAGCTGAAGGGAATGGGGAGCATCTCAGAAATCTCAGATATCAGTGTGACCAGGAAAATATCAGAGGAGAAACCCTGATTTGGGCCATTTCCTTACCTATTGTTCTGTTGCCCTGAATCTCAGGAAGGTTTTTGCCTCAAGCCACCACTTTGTGAAGCGTGAAGAAAACAGTTTTTAAATGGAATTGAATAGGCATCACCTGTGGCTCTTTGCTTAATTGCTTTGGAAAGGGACTTGTCTAAATCAGGTTCTTGGCCCTGTGTGAGGCCGTGGATTAGATTCTCAGCACCTGATGGATCCAAAGAATGATCCCATGTGTACATCCAAAACCAAAATAGCAAAAAGTTCAGTCATTGTGGATGAAGTCTCTTGCCTTCCTCTGTTAGGTTACTGATCTCCATCAAGTGAGAATAGGGATCCTTTCTTTCCAATGAGCTCTTCAAAGCCCTGCAGAGGCTAGCCCATAGGTGCTTGGGTTTTCTAATGACTCCATATCACATTAAGAATCTATACCTGACAGTCATTAGGCCTCAAATTGGAGAAGCAGAGCAGTATTAAAGGCAAGCCTATTTGACCACTCCTGGTTCACAGTAAGGGTGTCCAGCCCACCATGACTTTAGCCAAATGAGGGGCAAGGGACCTTATTTTGGACACTGTCTTGGGCTGCACCCCTCATGGAAAACTCCAGCCATAGGTAATGATGAGTGTCTACGTGGAAGAATATGAGGGTGATGAAGGAGTGTTTTGGTTTTAATTGTGGTCATTTGCGTGGCAGTTGAATGAGATGACTGTGTCCATCTGGGCTTGAACTCTGGAGTGATTCCCCTTAGAAAATGAGTTCTGGTACTGAACTCAGAGAAGTATTGTCATGAATTTTGTTGGGATTTTAGCAGGCCATGCATGAGAGTCACCCTTGGAAACTGAGATCTAGGCCCAGGGTGGCTTTCCACAGAGCACTGGGTATCTCATTCAGGATATCACATGATTTATTCTGAAATAATTGGCAGCCAGAGTTGAGAGTCAAAACACATATGGACCTTACATTGTAGAACTCAATGTGCCAGGCTTCATGTGACCTTTGGACACTCTTTGGGAAGCCTTGCCTGTGAGAGTCCTCCAGAGCTTTCATTAAAATGAGCTTCCTCAACACTTAATGGTCCCTGAATGATTTGAACCGACAGTGCCTCCAACTTCATCCTTGAAAAACGGGGAAGATATATACCATGAAATGTTTTAAATTCCCATGACCAGGTGGCACTTGAGAACCTTTGGATGTCCTGCTGCTGATCTTGAGTGTTCCAGCAAAAGCGTTGATTGACTGTGTTTCATTTAAATGGTGTAGAACAGAGATGCCAGTAAGTTGGAGCCTGCTGAGTAGTGGGCCTATTGCAGTGGTGTGCAAGTGTGTGATAAAGCATTTGTGGTGGGGCCATGTGAATGTGCTATTGGCTTCTAAATGGCTTGGGACTGACATGGTGCAGCCAGCAGACCCTTATATGTAAAGGCATCTTGTTATTTGGAGAGATTTCAGGGAAATTTTCAGTATCAGGTTGCTATGGACAAGGGGGGAAGCTATGTTGGATAGAAGCCTGGTTGGTGCTTTCTCCTGCAGATCCTGACCCACCACACATGACAGAACTCCCTTCAGCACTGTCTCCCAGTTGAACTTGTTGTATTTCATGAAGCGAATACCAAAGTCCCAGTGCAGCACCAATAAAAACCACGAAAAGCGAAGGAATTCCAAATAGCTTCACAGTCCACATGGGAAGAAACTTAGCCTCCAGTGGCACCAGTTTACCTACAAAGAGAGAATTCAGCAATGCTGCCTCAAGTTCAATGTAAAATAAGAAACCATGTCCTCCAGGTCACATAGATGCAGACCCAGCTTTGATGGTCTAACTAGAAAGGAAGCTAATGCTCCTGAGAATAGCATATATTTCAAGTGCCCAACCTTGGAGGCAGTTTCTCAAAAAGTCTATAGGCCAACAGAGCTCCATGTTTGTGGAGTGTTTACCCACACAGGTAATGTCAAGTCATTGTTCTGGATGAGAGTGGGAATATTTTTGTGTAGCACATATTGCATACACATTGGATTCCTTATCTAATTTTCCATTCGAAATACTGAAACTCCGACACTAACACATACCCTACTTAGACTCTGACTACTAATCCTAATATGAGGGAGAAAAGTAACCCAAACAGGATAGGAATACAAGCAGATCAGAGGAGGCATGGTGTATATTTGGACTTTCCTTTTGCATTTCATAGGGTAGGAGTTATATATCTAGTCAATTTTTGTTGGAATAGTTCTCCATGTGTTTTTAATTTAAGAAATATGTGAATTCTTGTCTCCGTTTCTCTGTAGCTTATTCAGCACATGAATATTTATATGCACATATAGAATCCTTCCTGGTATGAAACATACATACTTGTGAGGTGGCTGACGTGGCAGATACAAATTGTGAGAAGAGATCACTGGTCCTAAACAGTGTTGGAACTGAAAATTCAACCTATGGGTTAGCTTCCTAGTTGAATAACACTATACGTAAATCCATGATCAGTAAAAAGAATATTTTTGGATCTGTGGATAATATATATTTCGTGGTGAATTTCGATTGGCATATATATTGCTCTTTCTAATATCTCTGTGTGTGTGTTTGTGTGTGTGTATATACATATATATATATGTATGTATATACACACACACACAAGAAGTATATATATATATATATATATATATATATATATATATATATATATATATATATATTCTCCAGATTTTTCAAAATAAGAAATATATGTGTCTTATACCCACTCCGTAAATTCATTCATATTCATGTATATGGATTTATAATGAACTTTTCACAAGATTATTCTCAGAAATATTCATCCACCTGAAATACATATTTGTTTCCAGTACTGAAAACTAACTTCAGTTAATGTTGCATACAAATACTAATATTTATACAGTAACTGACCCAGTTTAACATCAATGCAAGTAGATTTCTATGGGACATGTTGTGTATTTTAATGTTCATTTTTATTCAACACTGGTACATTACTATTTCTTCAATTTATGCACATCATAGGATATATATTTCATCCACCAGTTAGCCAACTTATAGGCATTTGTTTCACTTTCAATTACTTCCTGCTTCAGAACACATGGATTCCTCCGTGTTTCTTGAATGGTCTTTTCATGAGACTTCTTTCCAAACACATTATTTTAAATTTCCATAATCAGTTTTGAAGCAAAACTCACAGACTCTTCATGATAAACCATAAACATAATATTACCTTTAGATGTATCAGTGGTTGGAATGAATGTATGTGTATCAAAATAAGATTTCCTTTATATTTTCAGATATAAATTGAATGCATTATTTAAATTTGGAACCCATTATATTATTTATTCACAGTATGGTCTATTCTTGCATTATCTCTATATTCATAGTCACAGGGTACACCTATTTGTACACCCAATACTAATTTGTACATCTTCAAAATATTGCTCCCAGAAATGGTGGAAGATATACTCAAGTCACCTTATCTACATGTACATTTTATCACAGTAATATTCTGGACACGAAAAGCAAAGGTCACACTTATTTTTTTACCAATGTAATGGTCAGGCGAGTGTCGAAAGAAGAGACCACAAGAGACTGTCTCATGCAACAGCCAAGGGTTTATGGGGGTCCAGCATGCTGGGGCTCAGAGCTCCCTTGAATAGAGCAGAGAGCCCTGAGAACAGCTTAAGCAGAGCTTATATACTTTCCTTGGAGAGGGCAGGGAGGGAAGATTATTGATGGCTCATGGCGACTGGGCAGTTTGCATGCAAACAGGTGAGGGAGTACATTCTGCAGTTTTGCAGTTGGTACAGCACATTCAGGGAACATGATTAGCAAACAGTTCTCAAGATATCCACAATTTTTTGTTAAGCATACCAAAAAATTGGAAGTGACAAGTACCTATTTTATTAACCTTTCATTCCCCACTTCTTCTTTTGGTTACTTTTAATCATAAAAGTGATCATTGGGGGTGTCACATTTTATGTCTGCTAGTCTGGTATATTGTTTTCTTATTACCATAAGTTTAACTTGTCCAATTTGAGCTTGGAAAAAGGAAACTACCCGGTTGAGCAAACAGGGTCTCACAGTTAGCAATAATATGAGGTTTATTAATGGACCAGCCAGGGCTGATAAATGCGTAGTTAACCAGAGGGACTCTGTGAACCAAGACTCAAACCACCCTTTTGGGGCCTCTCTCTCTTGTTGATGCTCTACAAGGCGTCTTCTTAATTTAATCATAGATTCTTTTACAACTCCAGTATGGTCAGCATAATAACAACATTCTTCACTCAATGCAGGACAAAGGCCCCTTCTCTCAAGAAGAGGAGGTCGAACCCTCGCCTGTTCTGTAAAACAACTTCACAGAGAGAGGTTAAAGATTCCTGTAAAGCTGTGATGGAGGTTTTTAATATCTTTAAGTTTTGGTCTATTGCTACTTCTAATTGGGTCATTTGTTGTGTCCCATGGACTAGGGCAGTGGTTCCTGTGCCCACCGATGCAGCAACTCCTATTCCTAATAGGATGGAGAAAGTGAGGGATACGGGTTCCTGGTGGAACCAGGTTGTATGCCCCCCTATTGGAACTTTAAATGATCCTGCGTCATGATAAAGGACTCTGGGAAACATCTGCACCATTACATACTTAATCACATCTGTTCATCATTTTATGAAAACATAAACAATGTTTAAGTATTTAGAATTATACTGTTGTAAGGACGGACAAGGCAAGGCACCTAAGATAGCACAGAAGACAGGGAAACAGTCCTATTTGGTTGTAACCGGATTTAGAGGGCATTGCTTCTCTTGTAATCTTTTATCCCCTGAACCCCAAGTTTAGGTAGTTTCAGAATTTTGTACCCAACATGTAACGTAAGGGGCTCAGAAATTCAGAGTCTGCAGAAGTTCACAAAAAGCAGTTTTTGTTTCTGTTTTTTTTCCTCTGCTCTGGGAAAGTTAACTTTTAAAGGACACCTGGTAGGGGGAGAACTTTTTTCTTCTTCTTTTTTTCTTCCTGCCAGCTGTTACCATGGAGCCCAGTTGGTAACTTCTTTATCTTAGAAATGTAGCCATCTCTGGAAGCCCCAGCTCAACACCAGAGGCCTTGTTCACATATTTTGTGAAAAACTAGTAAGGGGGTGTCTATCTTAGGAGTGCTGATTTTTCCAGCCAGTGGCCAAGTAGAACAGAGCAACACAAAAAGATGAAGTTTATCTACACTGAACTCTTGTATAGGGCCTCTGTTGCTGAAAGTCCTAAAGTCAGCCATGATCAAGGCTTCTGGAGAAGGCCATTTAAGATTTTTCTGTGGGATTGGAACAGAGGGAAAGACAAGGAAGGTGGGGGTGAGAGCAGCAGTGGTGGTTCTGAGAATGAGGAAAAAGAGATATAAAAGAATAATGGGAAAGGGGTTTGGGATTTTCCTGGCAATAAAACTTGAGCAGTAGAACAGGTAGAGCAGAGGGGAAGACGGGAGTGAGTATCCCAAAAAGACGGGAGTGAGTATCCCAAAAAGCCTGTGAGGGACTTTAAATTCTTTGTAACCTGTTTTCAGTGATGACAAAGCAACTTTAAAGGCCATTTTCATTACATCTTGGATAGGCGTCTGAGGGCACTCCTCAGCTGGTTTGAGCTTTGTGTTAGCTGGTAAAAGGACCTGGTGGGACCTGGTGTGTGCACTGACAGGAGAAGAGAGGAGTGAGTGGGTGGAAGGGTACCTCAGTACCTGCTACCTCAGCAAGGAGGCAATGGTATGAGAACCAGCGGAGGTTTTTGTTTTTGATCTAGTAATTGGAGGGGAGAAATCAGGTTGCTCATGTGGGAGTGACTGCAGAGAGTCTGGAGCAGAAGGCGGGGGGTGAGGATGTATTGGAGAAGCATAGTTCAGGATGTGAGCAAAGGAGGGAAAAGGCCTAAACATAGGGGAATTAATTGATGGATCTTTTTGAACACTTGCCGAAGTTGAAAAAGTCACACAGAATTTGAGGATCTGGAGACCCCTCTGGGGGCCATGAGTTTTGGTTGTCTAATTGGTAATATGGCCAATGCTGTGTACTGAATTTGATGAGGAGTTTGGGTTCCACCAGGCAGCCCCTGTATGCTCACATCCCCATTATTTTCAGAAGAAGTCCGCTTTTCCCCCACACAGCCATGGCTGTTTGTGGCTTTGATAGTCTGCCGGACAAACATAGTAATCTAGGCTAGCCAACCTGCATCTGGCTCGCGTGTCCCTAGATCCATAATGTTTGTTTCCATTATCTGTGGTACAGTAGGGATTTAATGGAATTTTAGTTGGATTCTCTTCATCAGAGATATCCCAATATGAAAGACGTATAGCCAGCTGACAAATGTCTGGGTGGAGAGATGGCCACCAGGTCCCTAAGGGGGCTGTATGCGAGATAGACCATACTTCTTGTCTACTAGGATTTGTGATCAGCCATCGCTGATGAACGGGCTGATGAGGGTAAGGACTACTGGTGGACAAGAGGAGAGTCTATAGCCTTATCCACATGGCGAATATGCAATTTGAAAGGGTTTCCAGTCTTTTCCAGTTTCAAGCCAGAGTCTGGACAGGGTGCAGGCTTGAGATAAGAATTAAGATCCAGGAATTGATTCCGTCTACCTTTACCACTGTAGGTTTTATAAGTAGCACCTGGTATGGTCCTGTCCAGCGGGGTTACAGGGATGACACCTGATGTTGTCTTATGTAGAGGATGTCTCTTATTTGATATCGATGTGGAGTCCCCTCTTCACCAGGTTGGTAGGCAGTGGCCAGCTGTTTCAACAGGTATCACTGAGTTCTTTCAAGAGCTTTAAGTCTGTCAAACAAGGGGTTGTGGAGGGGATCACTAGGTCTTAGTGTTGGGGTTAGGTCCCTTACTGGAGGAGGGGCTCCATAAAGAATTTCATAGGGGGTGAGGTTACACAAAGAAATAGAGGGAGTATTTCTTGCATGAAACAGTGCATAAGGCAGGAGCATAGTCCAATCTTTTATGCCACTCTCTAAGCTTAATTTTGTTAAGGTCTCTTTAATGGTTCTATTTATTTTTTTACCTGTCCTGAGCTATGGGGTCTATAAGCACAATGTAACTTCCAATTTATCCCCAGTGTCCTGGCTAACCCCTGACTTAACTGGGCCATGAACGCTGGGCCATTATCAGACCCTATTACCTTAGGCAGGCCGTGTCTTGGAAAAATATCTTTCAGGATCTTCTTGACCACCATTTGTGCCTTTTTTTTGTGGGGAAGGCTTCAATCCATCCTGAAAATATATCTACAAAGACTAGGAGATATTTAAGTCCATACCTTGCTGGCTTAATTTCAGTAAAGTCCACTTCCCAGAATTGTCCTGGTCTGGTTCCTAATAGGTGCTTTCCTGCGGAAAGCTTGGAAGGATAAGCATTAACCTATTGACAGACTGGACAGACTTTTGTTACCTGTTCAGTTATTTCCTTTTTCTGTGAGTGGGTTAGTGGAAAACTCTGTTCTTGATCCTTCAGGAATGCCTGCAGTTTCTTTGAACCAAGGTGTGTGAATTAATGTACATTTTTAACGTAGTGTAGGGCTTTCTGAAATTGCAGGCTTGGCTCAGTCAAGTTGAGGAATTCAGTGCCAGTGTCGTTAGATGTTATCAAAGCGTTCTGGTGCTCAGGGGTCCATTGGAATTGGGTATCTCCATTTAAAAGCGGGTATAAAGAAGAAGTTAAGGACGCAAACACAGAAATCCATAACCTGCAAAACCCAGAAGTCCCAAGAAACTCTCTGTGTTGTCTGCTGCTAGATGGGGGTGGTATTTGCACAACCGTTTGTTTTCTGGGCTCAGTGAGCCATCGTTTGCTGCTCCTAAGGGAATAGCCCGGGAAGATTACTTCTTGCTGGCAAATTTGGGCATATTTGGCAGAAGCTCTATACCCGAGTTGAGCAAACTCATATAATAGTGCTTGGGTCCCAGACTCACAGTTTTCTTTGGTGTTGCCTGTCAGTAGCAGGTCATCCATGTATTGAAGCTGGGTGACTTGGGGTGTGTAGTTCTGACGTTGTTGAGATCTCTGTGGAGGGCTTCATCAAAGAGTGTGGGAGAGTTTTTGAACCCCTGTGGCAGTCTAGTCTAAGTTACTTGATCAGACGTTCCAGTTTCTGGGTCTACCCACTAGCAAGCACACAGCAACTGACTATCTTTATGCAGAGGCAAGCAAAAGATAGCATCTTTTAAGTCCAGAATAGTATACCATTTCTGCTCAGGGTTCAGAGTGATAAGCAGATTGTACGGATTAGTTACCGTGGAGTGAATGTCCTGCACTCTGTTATTAATCTCTCTTAGGTCTTGAACGAGGGATAGTCCCCGGTTCCTGGCTTTTTTTACTGGGAGCAGGGGAGTCTTCCAGGCCAATTGACAGGGCCTTAGGACCCTAAGGCCAGATATTTCTGAATATGGGGCCTTATCCCATCTTTAGCTTTTCTGCTCAGAGGATATTGTTTGACATTGATTGGGGAGGCTGAGGTTTTTAACTCCTCTGTTCTTGGAGGTTGTTTTACGGCTAGGCCTAACCCAGCCGTTTTTGCCCAGGTATCTGGGTAATCTGTTATCCATTTCTGGGGTAGCTTGCTTGTTTGAGCAGTCTTGGGGGGTGTGAAGAGTGGATGTTCATCTTCTACTGACATTTATAAAGCCAAGACTATAGGAGTTTTTACTGAAGGATTTAGAAATTTCATTTTGGGGCCTTCGGGGTTAAAAGTTGTTTTGGCCTGGAGCTTACTGATCAGATCTCTGCCCATCAATGGGGCGAGGCATTCTGGAATTACTAAGAAGGAGTGATGGATTTTTCCTTTCCCCATGTCCATGGTCCTCTTAGTTGTCTATTTCTGATATTTACTGCCATTAGCCCTTTGAACTAGAGACATTTTTTTTGATAGTGTGCCCAGTGGGGCCTTAAGGGCTGAGTATACTGCTGCTGTATCCACTTCAAAGTTTACTGGGGTCTTCTCCACTTCAAAAGTTACCCTGAGCTCGGGGAAGGGATCTGAGCCCCGACATTCTTAGTCATCCTCCTGAGTCAGAATGGCTGTCTGTCGTGGCTGTCTCTTTTCTAGGGCACTCTTTGGCACAGTGTCCTTTTTCTTTACAGTAGGCACATTGATCTGAGGCCAGGGGTGGCCTCTGGCGTGCGCCCAGGTTTCCGTTCCTGTCTCCCTGTTTGTTAATTTCTGGCCTATTTATTGTTGTGACCAGGACCTTAGTCAATGCCTTAGTCTGTCTTTTGCATCTCTCATCTTCCCTTTGCTCCCTTTCTTTCTCTTTGTTTCTCTCTTATAGTATACTTTCTCGGCTTCTCTGACTAAATCTCCTAAAGTCATATCTTGTAATCCATCTAAGAGTTGTAACTTTCTTTTAATATCCAGGGCAGCTTGCCCAATGAAGGCCATCATGACAGATGCCTTTTGATCCTCTGCCTGAGGATCAAATGGAGTAAATCTCCTATATGCCTCCATAATTCTCTCTAGAAACATAGAGGGATATTTATCAGGCCCTTAAATTATCTCTCTTACCTTGGCCAAATTAGTTGGTTGCCTAGCGGCCGATTGGAAACCCACTATTAGGGCCTGGCAATAAGTGGACAGATGCTCCCTACCTTCAAAGGTGTTGGGGTCTCAGTTGGGTCAATTCAAGGGGAAGCTGGCTTTGATTATGTTGGGAAGTTGTGTTGGTCACCCATCTGGTCCGAGAATATTTTTTTTAGCTTCCAGGAGGTTTTTCTCTCATTCCTCTGTCATGAAGAGAGTCCCTAGGATTTGTTGGCAGTCATCCCAAGTAGGCAAGTGTGAAAACCTTAGGGAGTTCTTTGAGTTCTTTTAGCCGGGCCAGCTTCCTCCAGGGAAGGAGGGGCTGTGTGTGATGCGGGGGAGTCATCTGGAGGGCGCTGGGCCGGCCTAACTTCCTCCAATGGAAGAGAAGCTGAGTCAGCAGGGGGATCACTTAGAGGTTGTTGGGGTTTGGGGACAAGGGCAGGGGATAAGAAGGAGGAGGAGAGTCCAGTAGAATCTTGAGACTCAGGGAGAACAGAGGGTGGAGGAGGAGGAGCAGAGGGTTTGAGAGATAGAATCGTGGTGGAAGGAGTAGGAGCGTAGGCAGGGACAAGGAAAGGCTTCACCCATGGAGGAGGAGATTTGCAGAGGTCCTGCCAAGTTAAGATATATGACTGTTGATCTGGATGGCTATGTGGCCTCAGCTGAAAGACAATATCTCTGATTTTTCAAATTAGTGGGAAGTAGAAACATCCTTCTGGGGGCCATCCAACTCCAAAGGTGTGTCATTCTGAGGCACAGAGAGTCTGCCAGGTCCAGCGTTTTAATGAAAAAGAAAGATTCTGGGCCCTTAAGCAGACTTTGGTCCAGTGATCAAGGGTCAGGGAGAGAGGTGTTGAAGTGCTCTGTCCCAAAATGAGAGATACACAAACACTGAAAGCAACGACATACTACACAGAGAAGACAAGACAATAAAGACAGACAATGGACGTCCAATACTGAGACAAGGACTGAGTAGCCCTCAAAACCTGATGGGCTGGCAATACCGAATCCGAAACAAAATATCACAGAGTCGAGGAGACTATTGTTCCTTGATTTCCTGATTCCTCTGGGGCATCCCCCAGGGATGTGGCCTGTGGCTCTGTTACACGTCTGTCAGCCACCGTCAGAGAGAGCTCATGCTCATCACCGATAGCG